>NW_028277030.1:45147500-45461000 GCF_059951505.1 Python bivittatus | reverse complement strand
CTCCAAATCAAACCCTAAAATCAGTTTTTGGGCCTGACTTGGGGTACCAGGTGTGTACCACAAAATGGGTTACCTCTAGTCCAAGAAATTCACAATCCAAATCTTTTATGAATGCTGAGAATTCATGAGACCATACCACAAAAGATTTTGGAGAGGGGCCACCTGAAGATGGGAGAAGGCACGGGTACTTGAGAAGTTTGCTAACTCCTGCTGGAAGACAATCTTGGTTCCAAGAAAATATAGACTGGAAATCCTTTCTGGTAAAAAGCCTTCAGCCTGAAGCTAAGGAGACTAATTTGCCATTTGAGTGCTAACATCTCCCTTCCAGTGGAGAATTTGGGACCCACAGTTGCAAAACCCTAGTTCTTGCTTACTTGTTATCTATAATCAGTTGATTCAGCACACAGAATTTAATTTCTTCATTCTTTTCCTAGATTTAGTTGATTTACAGATAACAATTTAATGGGGTCTACTCCTACTTGCTACTTGAAATAGTTTGTATACTTCAGGCATTTCCTTTCCAAAGAAGGAAAATGAACATGTAATGGAGAAATTAAGCACTTAAGTGAAAAAAGAAAGGGAGAGAGAGAGAAAGAGAGAAAGGATAGACAAAAGACACATTCAGTATGTGAAGTGTGCAGTACACAATTCAATTAACTGAGTTGAGACATTTATGGTTGCCTATGTTTTTAGTAAGCGAATTTTGTTTTATATTTTTCAGGTTGAAAAGCCAGTTCATTTGACCTTTTTGAAAACTGGGCACTAGCTGTTCAGATAAATATAGATGTTGTGGAGTTTTTAAAAATTAGCCCTGCTTCAATATTCACTTCTGCACTGAAGGCATGCCAGATTTCTATTCTTATTTTGAATTACCCTTTGCTGTCTGCAGTTATTGTTTAATTCTTGTTTTGTGACCTTGTTATCTCT
The DNA here is from genome assembly GCF_059951505.1 of Python bivittatus. Lineage (NCBI taxonomy): Eukaryota > Metazoa > Chordata > Lepidosauria > Squamata > Pythonidae > Python > Python bivittatus. The sequence goes on along the minus strand of NW_028277030.1, from coordinate 45,460,073 downwards.
AATCCTTAGCCGTTCTTGTCAAATGCCTCTCATGTTGGATACATCATCCCCATTCCCCAAGTTGTTTCTTCCATGATGCAGAATAGAGAAGGGATCACCTGGTGTCCTACTTTCCATCCTTTTCTGCTGCCATTATGTCTGCAAAAGGATTACACCTGGAATAACCAAAGGCTACTCTCTTTGGGACCATCTATGTTAATTACCCACGGTATCTTTTCCAGTGACTCTGGAAAGTCTTATGTCTTTTGATACAGAATAGACATTCTTCCCCACTGTTCATGTCTCTGTCTTTCCCTAATTTTACTTTCCTTTTATCCTGTGGTGACAGTTAAATATTTCTGATGGTTGCTGATGTTGAATAAATGAATAAACAAAACAAACATTAAGCTTTTTTTTTTTTTTTTGCTAGTTGAACTGAATGGACAGTATGCTTGCTCTGATTTGGATACAGGGATCGACAGGGAATATACTGAGTGCAAAGGAAACTGGAAATTACCTATAATCTCAATTAAGCTTAATTAATACAGTAAATTAATTAAAAGAGAATGAGACAATGTTGCACAAACTGGAGAGGACAAAAGTAAGAGGTCAGAAGGTCATCATAACTTTTAGCATTTCCCAAGAATTTTGTCAGGTGTCTTACAAATGATTCTTTGCAGGCCTGCAGTATTTAAATATTGCTGCATGTTGACAGCCACTGTTAGCTATTTTCAGCATGATCTGAGCAGTGTTGTGTTGCTAATGAAATACTGAGGACACAACCACTGAGATTGTTACATGGTGAACCAGACTGTCAATACTGCAGGTGCCTCAATGCCTCAAAGAGAATGTTTGTGGTTTGCAGGTTCAATCCTAACTCTGTTTTAACATAATTTCCTCAAAATTGTTTATGGTCTGTAGCAACAGATTAGGAGATAGATTGTATTAAAAGTCTTACGGGATCTTGTGCAATAGGCTATATTAATGTTCTAATGCCCCAAAAAGCCATTAACTTTCCATCCTGAAAGAGCATTTTTAATTAGGTGAAACTCGTAAAGCAAATATCAACAATGAGTTGCACTGAGTTTTAATTTTGTTTTATTTTGCTTTACTTTGGTAGAAGAAGGAAAGAATAAGCGAAGAGAAAGAAGTTTCAAAAAGCAGCAGGGAGTTAAAAAGGAACTACAGTACTTTAAAGTCATACAGGAAAATAAGCATCACAGATCTCAGGCACATTTTAAAAAAAGTATACTATAGTACTCAATTCCATTAAAGAAATAAATACTCCTAATATTGGTTCTTCTGTGAGTGCAGGAATTGCAATATAACACTCGTTCCTCCCAAAAGAAAATGCTTAAACCAGAGATGGAGAGTTTGTTAACTTTTTAGATACTATTGGACTTCTCCCAGTTTCTGACCTAAGATTACACTGGCCAAGATTTTTGGGTGTTGGACTCCAAACAACATTTATCATACCAATTTAAAATGTATATTTCAGCATCCATATCTATTTATAATGGATCGGCTTTCCTTGTTAGTCAAATCAACTTGCCTGAGTTCATTACGAGCGCACCGGCCTGCACCCTTACATTCGTCCACACATGCTCACTGAACCCTACTATTAGGCTGGCCTGGCAAATATCAGGTGATGGGAAGACCTGAGACAGCTAGTGTCAACATCCTCTTTGTTCCATCCTTCTTTTTTATATAGCAAAAGCCCTTTTGATCGCCCAAATCTTTGGAGAAAGGGAGATGCCTGTCTCCTTCCAACCTCCAAGCGTTGGGATGAAGTGAGAAGATAGCCACTGATCAGAAACTCATTCAGATAAAAAACTGCTTGAAAATCCATTGTCCAGCATTTCCCACTTTGTGCATCCCTGCCGAATTGCTACCTAAAACTGAACTCATCCCGTTGAACTTACTTGGCTACCTTTATCCTTTAACCCAGACACAGTTTGATCTCTTACTTATTCCCCCTCTTGATATGTTGTGGTGAGTTCTTTAAAATGTGTCCCTTGTGCACAGTGGCTTTCATGTGTTACATAAAAGCACAGTTGTATCACATTCTGTGTAGAGAGTTGCCATAGTTTGCATCTAAGGCAGCAGCACATCAGTAACATAGTGATAAACAAAAAATTGGGTCCATTCACAGGAGAATGGGGTATATCATAAGATGTAAAATGCCTGTCCCTGATAGACTCTAGCCTAAGAAAATATCACACCAATTCTGCCGTGTTTCTTGCTTTAGAAGATGTGGGTAGAAGCTGGCTTGGCTTTTAGTTTGCAAGGTATCAGAGTAGGAAACAATAGGATTTTCCAAAGTTCCTATTTGATATACAAGAAAGTATGGTGATTATGAAATAGAATAGCAAAAAGCTGATTTCCAACTTTTAAAGCTGAAGTGCTACATTTACACTTTTTAACTGATGCTATACTAACATTTCTATCTGGTAAGGTAACATTTAACATTAGAGCTACACAATAACATTAATTATTATTGTGGCTGGTCACACAGTCAGCCAGATGTTTAAACTGGATTTGGCATTTTTGTCCACCTATTGAGTCCTTCCCAAGGACCTATCCCTTCCCTGGGACAGGCAAATGTGCTTTAATAATATTAAAAGCATTGTCACAGGATATAAGCTGTTCTAAGTAAAGCTGCCTTTTGCAATTGACTGATGGTGGTTTCGTCAATGCAGATGGTCTTCATCTGATGCTCCAGATGTTTTGGGATTGTACCCGAGGTGCCTATTACTGTTGATACTATCTTTGCTTTCTTTTGCCACAGTCATTCTACTTCTATTTACAGGTCTTTATATTTTGTGATTTTCCCCAGTTCTTTCTCTTCTCTTCTGCTTTCTCCGGCTATTGCAATGTCCACTATCCAGACTTTTTTGTCTTATCAACAACTGTTAAGTCTGGGATGTTGTGTGGCAGGTGCTTGTCTGTTTGGATTCTAAAGTCCCAGAGCACTTTAGCTTCTTCATTTTCTATTACTTTTCTTGCTTGCAGTTCTTGCTTGCAGGCAAATGGTATTTCTTGCAGCTATTCCAATGCACCATTGTTGCTACTTTGTCATGCTGTTGTTTGTAGTCAGTCTGTGTGATCTTCTTGCAGCAGCTAACTAGGTGGTCCACTGTTTCTTCAGCTTCATTGCAGAGGTGGCATTTGGTGTCTGTTGCTGTTTTCTCAATTCTGGCTTTATATGCATTTGTTCTTAAGGCTTGGTCTTGTGCAGCCAGAGTTAGCCCCTCTGTCTCTTTCTTCAACTTTCCTGCTCTTAGCCATTATATTATTATGGTTGGTCGCACAGTCAGCCAGATGTTTAGACTGGATTTGACATTGCTATCCATGTATCAAGTCCTTCCCAAGGACCTGGGATAGGCAGATGTTGTTGTTTGATGGTGTTATTATTATTGTTATTATGTTTTAATATAGCCACCCCTGATTAGAATACAATGTTACACAAATTTGTGGATTAAATGTAGCACCTAAGACATACACTATAACTTCATAATGAGTAAGAAAGGAATAAGATAATAAATCTTACAAATATGTGTGTGTGTGTGTGTGTGTATGTGTGTGTGTGTGTGTATATATATCGGAATAATACTGATTAGTTTATTTAGCTACATAATTAAATTCCTCCATCATTAAGAGTAATTTAGTATTACATTCAAGCAACAAACTTCATATATATTATCAGGTTTGAGGATATATATAGGAATATGGATTCACCTTCAACAACATGGTTTCCCATTCCTCATTGTATACTTTTATGGGTATATCAACATTAGTGGCAAAATTCTTCTCCCTAGTTTGTTGTCATTTTAGGCACACTATTCCAGTGCTGAATCCATTGTTTTAGGAAGATGATTTCAGAGTCTAAACTACCTGATGCGAAGCAGGATCATTCCTCACATACCAGTCTGTAATGAAGATTTACACCCTTCTCTATGCAAAAATCTGAGTCATATTTATATGAATATATCAATACTAAGTTTTCCCCCTCAACTGATTTTAATGCAGTGAGAAATTGTCCAAAATGTTCTTTTATGCACTGCTCTACTTTTCTCCATGTGGGATCTAGAGTTATTTTTTCCCTACATTTATGTCAGGAAATGGTCCTATTTGACTATGACATATCTACCGATTTTGGCTGTAAACCTCATAGATGTAAATGAGGGTTAATACCATCCAATACTGTAAAAGATTGCTTCCAATCTACTTTCCAAAATTTGCTAGGTTCCTAATCTCTGGTACACGACCCTGTCTCGGATTTCCACATCCATATTCAATCTTTCTATGGTTTCAACAATGTGTTGTTTGCTTTGTTTCAGTTATTTCTTTAATATGTTCAGTGACAATAATTTATCAGATAAGAGGTGACCAGAGAAGACCCAGCATCATTTGGTATTTCAGTGTCAAACTAATAGATATTCTGATACCTGTTAGGTCCCAATAGACCTCCTGTTTTATTAATCCATTATGCTACCCAAACTGTTGAAAGATCAAGCATATATAATGTATATTTTCGCTGTGAGCTAGTTTTCCAAGATAAGAACTCACAGCTGACAGCTCCAGAGAAATGGTATTTGTTTCTTGAATGTCTTGTCTGTGAAGAGAATGCATTCTGAAAAGAACACAACAGACACCCAATATTGTCGTATTGTTTGACCTAATTCCAAAGCCTCCTTAGGTTTTAGATTATGCTGTATACAACAAATAAAGTTTTTTAGTGGACCCCATTGTGTTTGTATAGAAAAGGAATGAGTAAATCATCGTGTTGTTGAAGATACAACCAGAATTTCACTTCACAAAATGCAGGTTTTTGCAATGTCTTAAATTATTATGTTCTGGGAAGAAGCAATTACATACATGAATTTGACTTTGAGACAAAGTTTAAGAGTCTTGGTGCACCTATTCTAACCCTCCCTAGTTCTCTGGAACATAAAGACAGGGGAAGGGGAGAGGTGCTTTCAGACTTGTGGGATTCCGTTACTCTAACCTTACAATAAAGGTAGTGTTAGTATTCTTGGTCTGGTTTCCTGGTATGGACTACTTTAAAGGACTGATATACTGTATGTATAGGTATAGGTACACACACACACACACACACACACACACACCTGTTTATATACTGTATACGTATGTGCTGGGTAGTTGGAAAAGATTAAAGTTATATACTAAATAGCTGGGTTGTATATAGAATCTACCAGGTAGATAGAGAAACAGAGCACAGATTTTGGGGGAGAGATGGAAAGACATAGTGGCTCCAGATTATATTTTAGCTAGCCCCAAAAATTAGGCAATGGGAAGGGAGAAAAAACAGTAGCCCAGAAATATACTTCACACCCGAGCTTTGGGTGTGGCAGGAAGGGAGAGAGAGAAGAGAAAGAGAAGGGAGAGAAGATGAGAGAGACAGAAGAAAAGAAGAACATTTGGACCTAGCAGAGAGCTACCTCCTCTGCCCGTTCTCAGACTGACTACTTGGGGACAAGAGCTACAGTAAAGGAGGGCTGGCCTGAGGCTTTGTGCAAACACTAGAGCAAAGACTCTAGTATTCCTCTAGTTGGGGGGGGGGGAGTGGAGGCGGGGAGAGAGAGAGAATCCTTCTGTCTTTACTTACATTCTGTCCAAACAATAAAATCCCTTTTTATCGCACGTTAAGGCAAACCAGTAAAACTCTTTTTTGTTTTAATTATAAGAAGCCTTAGCTTCTAGAAAAGGAATTATTTAATTGAGGTCATTCTTCCTAGGAAGGTAACAGGCCTAAAAAGCATTCTTAGAAATATGGTTTAAGCAGGGAAATAATGTCAGGTAATAATAGTATTTAAACCATTCCATTGGGGGGAAAAAAGATCTTAATTATTTAAAATGCACCATGCAATTGTTAGTTTTATAAAATGGAGTTTTAATTCTGTGCTCAGCCAAAATAAGTGGAAATAAAACCATGCCAGTAAAACAGCCAATTAAACTAAGGAGTACAGATGGAATATGTTTTGATATTTGTTGTCTGGAAAGAGAGCATGGGCAAAGAATGATAAAATAAATGCTTTAGCAAAGACTTCTAAGTGCCAATGAGACCATTTTTTCCTCTTAAAAGCCATCTGCTATCTTACGGAACTCATGCTGCTGGAACAGATATTGATATTATTTCTGTCTGGCATAGCCGCTGGCGTTAATTCTTGCATGGCATGCCTTCTTCTCTTTCCTTGCTTCTACTACCAGTCTTGTGATAAAGGCTCTAGTCAAGCTCAACCCTAGTGACCTCCTGGACAAATTCCTGAAGTTTTCTTGGCAATGACAGGGTGCCATTGTCAGATTCAAAGGACTGACAACACTCCTCTTCTTAATCTCCACCTTTTGGGGGTGATCATGAAGGAAGAAGGCATCCTGTGGGAAAGCCACACAGCTGGCAGTTGCTTCAAATACAGAAGCTTTTCTGTGAGTTTCACTTTGGGCTGTATTTATTTCTTAGAGGTAGGAGTAGCTGAGACCCACACAACAAAAGTCATGAGACTAAAGTCATGAGAGAGCAGATGTAGTTTTTACATCTTATTAAATGAAAGCTTGCCAGTGAGAATCATGACAACTCCAAGAACATAAAATAAAAGAATAATGCACAGTACAGCTAGTAGCAAGCCTTGATATAACCCCCCCCCCTTTTTAAATTATTTTGGTGCCTTTGAGCCAGTATTGACTCCTGGCGACTGCCTGGACACGTCTCTGCAGTTTTCTTGGCAAGATTTCAGAAGTGGTTTGCCCTTGCCTGCTTCTTAGGGCTGAGAGGGAGGGACTGGCCCAAGGTCACCCACTGGCTTCATGCCCAAGGCAGGACTAGGATTCATGGTCTCCCGGTTTCTAGCCTGGTGCTTTAACCACTGCACCAAACTGAGTCTCTGATACCACATACCAGTTCATAGATTCTAAACCTTAAATTCTAAGTTGATTCCCCACCAATAAAAGAATATTGACCTCTACCACATTACAGCACAGCTGGGGGAGCGGTGTCATAGATGTTACATGCTCACCTCCTTTGTGATCCCCCCTTCACTTTTTAGAATAATTGTTTCAAAGGGAGTTTCTGCTTTCCCTGAAAGATCTGCAAGCAGAGATGACTAAGGGAGGCAGCTTCAAAGTGTCTCCCTGGAAGACGCCACTCAGGCTCCTGACTAGGCTTTCCAAGTACATCCACACAGCCGGGTGACTTCTGCCTGGGTTGTTATCTAAGCATGGTTGCTGATAGACTTTGTGACTAACTCAGTGTGCTGGGTTTTCACACATTTATTATCAGAAGAGTGCACCTCTTTTCCATGAAAATCAACCTAGCTGTTGCTTTAGAAAATGGATAAAGAGTTGTCTTTTTTGTGAAATATACTAACCCCATTGCCTTTTTTCTGGGATTTTTTAAAATTCCCCAGTTCAGCCTACAGCTATGGGACTGCCTGGTGGTTTCCTTTCCCAATATTAACCAGTTCTGACTCTGCTTAGCTTTTTGAGATCAGCCAAGGTCCTCCAGGTTCTATGACAATTATGGCAGACATTTTGGGCTTGGCGTATCAAAAATTTGGAAAATGCCTAACTTGACTCTGCTGTGTCATCCCCACCCCCCCAGCAAACAAAAGAGAAACAATTCTTTTCATATTCATTTATTTTTAAAAAATACAGTCCAGTCATGTGTGGTGCTATGTATTATGTAAAGAAACGTCAAATAATTACAAAAATGAAATATGAGTAAAACAAACTCAGTTTTTTGGTAACACAAACAGGCAAAATAGTTGTCATGTGTTGGTGAAAGCTGGTGTGTCACCCTAAATGTCATGGTATGTCACCTTTGACACATGTGTCACAGGTTCACCAGCACTGCTCTATGACCTAGCTGGACAATCTCAAAGTTAGTGGATTGCAATAGGAGCAATAAATAAATAAACCTTGCCCAACCTGTGGACTTCCTATGCCAATTTCAGTTGGGGTTGTACTTTATAGATTTAATCTTTGTAATATAATAAGGATTTCTTCCTCCACCCCCACCCTTCCTGTAGGTTCTGTGAGGACATTGTTAGGTAAGTGGGATACTGTGTTGTTTCTACTGTTAATCATAATGAGGGAGACTGTGAAGGTGGAAGGTATTAGCTAAGAATTTTTACATTAATACTTTTTACAAATTCAGTCAGTGGGAAAGTGATAGCAGGAACAAAGGCTTATCTGCACTGCCCTGTTTCCTTGCCACCAGAACAGACAGGCAACCTTCTCTGGAGGGCAGAAATGGACAACATTGTCCTCTATTAACCTTCCCTCAGCTCACCATCACAGCAACCCCAGGATGTTTTTTTCTGCTCTGCTTCTGAAGAACACTTTTCATGTTATGGTGCCTTGAGATCTCCTGTTCATTTGAGATAATGTGCTTCAGTTTGTTGCAGTTCATTGACTACTTCTCAGAAGAATGAACATGCCTTCAGCTGAGCTGGTGCTTACCACATACCATACTTTTTACAGCCGCCTTTTACCCGGAGTGCTGTAACAGCACAATGGCTATGATTTTTACTTGCAAATAGCAGGTGGCTGATTGGAAACCAGCAAAAAAACTTATTTAAAAAAATATTTTCCCTGAGCTTCCTACTTTTTCCTGTGCCTTTGTTTTAAAAAAAAAACTTGAGTGGTACACCATTTTACTATTTTTCCAGTCATCTGAGGTAGGAGGGTTTCAATCCCAACTGCAATGCTAATATTGGAAACAATTGAAGCAATAAAGTGTGTTCGATGTAAAAAAAAATGATCGTTTTTTCTAAGTAAAGAAAAGTTTTGATTTCAGGATCATTGCTTGCTCGCTGCAAACTTTTTCTGGATGGTGTGGAAGATAAAGCACAGCGTAGGTCACTTTCATTGACAAGCCTGCTGCGCTGTTTTGTTTTTATCAGGACCAGCACAGAAAAACAAGATACACTGATGAAAAAGAGATGCTGACATGCTGAGTCTGCTCACTCATTTTGGAATAAGCATAGAAGTATTTTCAGTAAAAAAAAGTTCCAAAGTGATTTGCTGGAAGTTATCTTCAGCAACTGAACCAAACTTGTGTTCTGAAAACCTATCTTGGAGATTCTCTGACAAAGTATGAAGAACTTTGCTATAAGGGTTTTTCACAAGCTTCCAAACAGGATTTTTAGCTATTACGTCTGAGAAAAATGGCCCGAATGCATCTTGCAGAGAGACTAGAAGACATTCTACTGAATAGATATTCCCTGGGTCCTTGTTTAGCGACCACAATTGAGACTGGCAATTTGGTCATTAAGCAAAGCTGTTGCTAAGGGAAACATCATGATTTTACGATCTTACTTCAGCTTTCCTTTGCTTTACAGACCTGTGAAGGTCGTAAATGTGAAGTTTGGTCGCAAAGTTACTTTTTCATCACCACCGTAACTGTGAATGGTCACTAAACAAGACAGTCAGTAAATGAAGACTGCCTGAATTTTTTTCTTGAGATTATTTTCAGAACCTTGTCCTTAAGAGTTTCATCGAGCCCAGAAATTGAAGAAACCAACTTGGTATATCTATAAAAGCTTGAATTATATCATATTCAGCACTGAGGGTGGTGTTTGCTCTTTGAAGCTTCAGGTACAGGGTATTCAAGGCTTCAAATGTACCTGCCAGAAATGCCAATTGCAGTTGAAAGCTATCATTTTTGAAGACATTAAGCACTTGATCTTTTTCATTATATTCCCAAAATAGAATGACTTCTTACTTCAGCTCATAAATCTGTCCAAGCACAATCATTGAACCTCAGTGGGTAAATGGAAGAACTTTAATTGGTTCCCAGATCTCCGCAAAGCAAGGCAATTAACCTGCAGTTTAATGCCCTGTTTTTCATGTAATTAACTAACTTAATCATAAGATTGAAGGCTTCTCAAGCAGATCACTCAAAAGAGTTTTGGAAGCTAATGCTTGGTGGCAAATGGATGTGGTTGTTAGATGAGTGTGAGTTTTATTGGGGGCTCAATGTTGTTTATTGCTTATTGTTTTAAATGGTCTTTTTTAGGGTCTTGGTTTTTAGTCTGTTCACCACCCAGAGTTCCTTTTGGCAGATGGGTGGTCATAAAATTCCCAAATAAATAAATAAATAAATAATTGCACCCTTAAAAGAGAGTTGCTGCTTTTTAAAAAAAATTATTTGGCTGAAAATCCTGATTGCAAATGAGACATTATTGGAGCACCATCAGACAAACTCTAGATATTTTCTCCCAATAATTTCAATCCACCTTCAGAGATACTATCAGAGTTGGTGGTAGATTTCAAGACTTGAGAAGATAGAATTTCTTTTCCAGTGTCATTTTTAGGTACATTTTATGCAAACGCAAATATTTTTGAAGCTCATTGGGATATTTTTGGGGAGGGGGACTGGATGAGTTGAGGAAAGAAAGTTTTCTTTTATTGGCAAATTCCATTTTTTTCTTAATAGCTCCCTCCCCCCCCACCCCCCCAAAGGACTTAGGAGAGATTGATCTTCAGCTGAACACTTTACGCTGTCCAGGTACTTTTGGGATTTTCTATTGACCCTATTGTAAAGGATCCTTCTCTTCAGGTGAAAGAAATATAAAAAAGAAGGCACTTTGGCTTTACAATCTCAAAGGCTAGAAGATCAGAAATTCCTGAAATATCCTAAAAAATAAAAAAAGGGTAATATTGTATACCCTTGACTGAAGATCGGTACAATCCTTCTATCTGGGATGGTCATCCTCTTCCACCAAGTGTGCAGCTTTGGGAGGGAAGCACATGGAGTGGTGAGGGAGGAAGGGGATACCTACCTAGCCAGCCGGATCAGGCAAAAAAACCCCCAAACAAACAAACCCTGACGATCAATGGGGTGATAGATGTGGCAGCCAGACAGATGTGGCAGCCACATCTGAAAAAAGGGTAGTAATCATGGAACATGTTTTTAATATGTTTTTAAAGCTGTTTTTAAAAAGTGACTTTATTTGGGAAAGGGGAAGACGAAGGAAGAACATTTGAAAGTAGCAAGCACCCCTAGATATTCAGAAAAGAAAAGCAGTAAAATCAGACTCAGCCAGTACCGATGCTGCTGAATTCATACAGAGAGAAGCTTTGTTCCCAGGGAAGAATGAGAATCCATCACTGTATTAAACCACACAGTTTGCCCACTCGGCAAAGTGCAGTGAAGGTGGCCTGCCATTTCCATGGCATGTTTATCTGTTCTACCAACTTACTGTCTGTCACAGTTTTTGCATTAGAAGCAGGAAGGCATTTGCAGTTCTCCCACATCTGTAGCAGCATCCATAGGGCCTCCAACTATTCCATGACTCATAATAAGTATTCAGATGTCTAATGAAATATGTGCGGGTGAACGTGTTGCATATGATGGTGCCAAATGTTTGGAACACAGATTTCTTTCCTATCTTGTCCTAATATATGCTTCATTTTTTTGTAACTTGACAATTAAAAAATAAAAAAGTGTGAAAACCCCCAGATGGGTTTTCTAAAAATACAAGTATCTCTCATTGTATTCATGTCAGCTATACAGAATGATGCTTTCCAGCCCTTTGGAAGCAGGTTCAGAGACCAGATGGAGATACTTAAAGATGTGGGAGCTTCTGGACCTTGCCTGCGCAATTGTGATCCAAGTTTACCCTTAACCAAAAGACGAGCCAAAAGGATTCCTAGAAGATATGGCTGATGCAGAGATTCTGCATTTGCATCTGAACTGATTCTTTTTTTAGATTTTTTTTTAATCCCGCCTTTATTATTTTTATAAATAACTCAAGGTGGAGAACATACTTAATACTCCTTCCTCCTCCTCCTTTCCCCATAACAGCAACCCTGTGAGGTGAGTTGGGGTGAGAAAGAATGACTGGCCCAAAGTCACCCAGTGGCTTTCATGCCTAAGGCGGGACTAGAACTCACAGTCTCCTGTTTTCTAGCCTGGTGCCTTAACCACTAGACCAAACTGGCTGAATATAGCATGTGGTAATTGGCTGATGTGACTACGGTGCAGGCATCAGCCTGATTTTGATTGAATCTGAAGATGGAGACAGTGGACTGATCAAATAACTGCGACAGGTCTTAGACTGCATATAGATTCTGAATAAGGAAGGCCATGTGGCCCTCACTGTTGAGAGTCCAAAATTTAGGCCACACATAAGCCTGGCATGGCCTACATTTTGGATTCTCAATGAGCATCTCCTCATTGCGGGAAGATAGAAAGTTCCACAATGTATTTTAGTTTGTATGTGGGACATATGCCTCAATTACATACTGATTTTAATTAATAGACCACAGAATGATGCTTTTCAGTTAAAACAATGGGTGTCCAAATTAAAACATCTGGTCTATTTCATTAAAACTCATTTCTTCACTATGCATTATCTCAATTTACTTTATTCATTTGCTTTTTTTTTTTTTTACAGGTCATATACAATGCAGCCAAATGTAACAAATGAAGATGAAAAGAAAGGACTCTTGAATAACTGGACAATGATTCACACACTTCAAGCCAGGGGGCAATGTTGACAGTGACTCAGGACAACCTCTCTGCCCTGGTGCAAGGATGGCCCACTCACTGTTCTCAGCAAGCGGATTGCCTTGTGTCTCATAATCCATCCACAATTGAGGCAGCCTGAGGAGAGCTTTGGGTGCTCCGTCTGGAAGTGGTGTTTTCCTTTTATCCTAACTCCAGGAACTCATGTACACAATGTAGGGCATGTTGATGCAATGGGGGAGGTGGCTTGAAATGCCATGTTCTGTGTCAGCTGCCTGTGGTTCCAGTTGGTTCTGCCAGTTTCCTGTGTAGTTGCTGCTCCCTTCCACCTAGTGTCCAATCTGTTCTCTTGCCCTTCAATCTTTCTTTGGCTGTGAAGGTGACCACAACTCTGACTTTCATGGCTATTTTTTTTTTTTTAGTGAATTAGTCATTGACAAGTCAATCTAGAGAATGCAAAGCCGTGAAACTGTTTCAGGCTGGAACATTATAATTGGAAGGACTCATTTGTTTATTGTAGCCTTTCTGTGGGTGGGTGGGTAAGTGGGTGTGTCTCTTCAAGTCAGTGTTGACTCCTGGCAACTGCCTGGACTAGTCCCTGAAGTTTTCTTGGCAAGGGTTTTCAGAAGTGGTTTGCTCCCACCTTCCTCCTAGGGTTGAGAGAGAATGACTGGCCCACGGTCACCCAGCTGGCTTCAGCCCAAGGCAGGACTAGAACTCACGGTCTTTCTAGCCTGGTATCTTAACCATGACACCAAACTGGCTCTTACTGTAGCAGACATAGCAAATAATTCCCTTCTCGGTGGTTGTTGCCCCTGGGAACCCTGGTTCCTCATTTCCTCTCTTCATGTAATGTTCTCAGGGTTCTTAAGCTAGTTTACAGCTCCCATGCTGATTCCCACGGCTAAGCCTCTTTCTCAGGTTTCAGTTATTCAACACCATTTATCCAGCAGCTGCACTCCTAGATAACTACTAGATGGCAGCCAAGAGATGAAAAGAACTCTAACTCTTTGTTCCCACCTAGTGGTTGATAGGTTAAATAGTTGCCCCATCTGGCCATAGTTTTAAGGGGACAAAAAGCAAAATTCAATACGCTGATGACAGGATAGAAAGGGGGAAAAATACAGTGGGATAATTAGAGTGTTGTGCATGCCAACTGGAGGAGGCTTTTCAAATAGTTGAAGGGCTGAAGGATGCACCAGTCAGACCCCTTCGAATGTTGTGCATTAAAGCTTACGGTCAGCAACACAGCACAGACCTATTCCAGGGGTGCATTGTAGGTGTGCTGTGGGGCTATGGGGGCAGCAAGGTTTAGGACAGCATGAGTTCCTTCTAGCTCTGGGACAGAAGAGGAGTATGGCAAGGCAGTTGTGTGGATGTGGTTTCAGGGTAGTCACATGGGGTAATGCTATTTTGGTGGGGACAGTTGATTGGACCTTCTATCTCTCTAGTTCTATCTTCAGCAAGACAGGATATCTATTACCATTAATATGAAGGAGACAATTAAGCAGTGATGAGCTTTCAGACTGAATAGCTGAATAGCCGTGGTCTTCTTTTCTGATGTCCTGACCATTTGCTGGCATCTGTGGCTGGCATCTTCAAAGGCAGAGTGAACTCTTTTGTAGGGTACTTCTTGGCAGCTCACAGGTGATTGAACAGGAACTGACTGGGCTGTTGTATTTGAACCTGGCAAGCAGGCCTCTGATTGGTCCATGTCACAGGAGTCCAGGAAAGCTGGTTCCTGATTGGTTCCTTGTCTACTTAGGGTAATCCTAGGGACAGGATGACAAAATCAAAAGTCCAAAGCAAGAGAACTGCTTTTCACCCCAATGATGTCGAACTATACCCCAATTAAAAATAATAGCTATTTTAAAGAGTTTTGTTGCCAGAGGCATTTGTGGACAATGGGTCTTTTCATGCTCATCGTGCATGAATCCTAATTTTCACAGCCTTTTTCATCTTCTCTAGTACACGTTGGAGCTCTGTGAGAGACATTTGTTTGCCTTGCAACAGTCACCACTGCTGACAAGATCAGGATAGCAGACTGAATTGATCAATTAAGAAGAAGGGTGGTGTATCCATATCCTCATGTCAATCTCAATGGCATGAAAATGCAGAGGAATTAAATGCAGAGGGGCAAGGGTAACGAGAAAGAGGGCTATAGACTATTCTAAAGCATTTCTCTTTTCTTCTCTCAAGGTCATGAACTTTTTGAATAACTTTTATCACATCATTAATTTCCCTAATGCTTTGATGTGTTTCATTCCATTAGAAGATCTAACCTCCATACATACAGTACTCTAACTAAACTTATTCTTGGTTCAATCTAACATATATTGCATAAGCTGGAAGTCTTAAGAAAGTGGAAGAGAGAGGGAAGGTACAGCTTCCTTGTAGCTTTGCCTAGAACTGATTATATTAATTATTTCTAATAAATGTATGAAACAAACTATTCGATGTACCTACCTTACGCACAGAGAAATTCTCTTAGAAAAACATTTGAGGAAAAAATATTAAAGTTAGTATGGTCTACATCTAGCTGTGTATAAGATCTCCATCTAGTAGCAGTTTTATGCATGCCTGCATCTTATTTATACTATTATATTTAACCAGCTGAGGAATACAATGTTTGAAGAATATATTTTCTGTATTTCTCAAGGCCTTACTTTATATGCAAGGATGAACATGCATACTGTTAAGGCAGTGGGTGAAGTTAGGAAAGCAAGTTGCACTGAATCAAGTAGGAATAAATAAGAATAAATTTCTCAATTCAGTCTTAGTTGGGGGGGTTGCCCAGTAGTGGAGTAACAGAACAAAGTACAGTATTAGTTTGTGATACTGGATAGGTTGGCCCTGCCATAATAAAAGACTAAAAACTAACATTTGTCTGCTCTCACAAGTGTAGGATCAAGTGTAGGAAGAATTTCAAATGTTAAATGTTCTTCTTTTAAAGGTTAGCCATGGGACATTTGATAAAGGAAAACAGAATTATTCAGTGAATGAACATCTTATGACTGAAAAACTAAAGGAAGCCTGGAACTGTCAACATAATCTGTTTTACACATTCAGAGAGGACATGCATTTTCTAGGGTTTATTGATTGCAAAAATCAATGCATTCTCTGTGTTTCTGACTTTTTTCTTTTGATTTCAAACCAAGGTCTCTGCACCATTGTGGCATAAAAATATATCACTTACCTGTGTTGAAATATATTGTAAATATAAATGAGCTTTCTTGGGCTTTGATTTACCAATACTAAGATGAACCAAGCTTTTTAATCTTAACAGATAAAGAAATTAAGACATCTTGAATATGGAAAAGTTTTTAAAAGAAAGACATTCTTAACGTGCCTATATTTGCTGATTCTGTGATTGATTATTGAATATAGTCGTGCTTTTTAAATATTTGATGAGTCGCAGTTGTCATTCAGTGTGTATGGTGGGCCTAATCTGGTGGGGAAACCATGGAGTGTTGAATGGTGATATTTTTTAGATCGACGTTCTCTTAAGCTGCTGCTCGGTCCATTCCCATTAAAAAGCAAATAGCAGTGAAAGGGAGATGATTTAGATCAGGAAAATTATTGAGGAGGAAACGACTTAAGTACTTTCCCTGTGCTGTTTCCCCTGATCAAATTAAGCAAATAATTTCCCATAGTTACTTTTCTTAAAAATTAAGGGGATTAGTCATGCCTAAGAGGCTCACTCCATGTAGTTTTCTTGGCAACATTTTCAGAAGTGGACTGCAATTTTTTCTTAGGGTTGAGAGTCATCCAGTCAGGCTTTATGCCTAAAGTAGGACTAGATCTCACAGTCTCCTACTTTTTAAGCCCAGTGCACCAAACTGGGTCTCTAATATTCTGTGCTTGCTGTATTCTATATGTTTGGTCTAAAGCACCAGCATATCCGCCATCTTCTGTATGGGTGGAGGAATTGAACCAAACCATTACAAGTACTATAAATGTTCCTCCTGTGAAAGGAATGGCTCCATATTTAATTTCTCAACAGAGTTTCTTCTTCTTTTCGAATCAATAAGCAATAAGTACTGCTAAAGCAATAAGAGCTATATAATAATGAGCACTCAACAATTGGACTTGTATGAATATTTCAATAAAACTAGCTAGTGGCAATCATTATGTATGCTTCCTTTGATAACTAGTTAATATTAATTAGGAACTTCTCTTATCAGCATGTGGCATAATATGTATATTTGTTCCCAGATTTTTCCAAGGTGGAATATTAAGATTTCAGAAAGCCAGTCTGGGCTAAATGCCTGAATGACATGAATTAGTCTCTAAGCTGCTATGTGCATTTAAATGTTCTATACATATCATGAAAATTAATTGTCATATGTAAGCTTTGCACTAAGTGGAAATTAATCATGAATTAATCATCATCTTGTTGACAGCCATATCCTAGGACAGAGTAAATTTTTGCTAAAATAACAATGCTGAAAATGATAAAGAGGTCAAAAACAAGGGCAAACCGCTGCTCCGATTGCTGGTTGGAAGTGGTTAATGGGAATGATTTATAAGGTGGGTCCTGAATACTGTATGGATCATCTGCTTTCAAATGCATCCCTTTGAGGATTCCATGGATGGAGAGGACAGATGGGGAGACGTGAGGAGGTCCTGCAGCTAACAGATAAAAATTGGGTTAAGAGTTTATGTCAAAGTAAAAATATAAGAAGTAAACTTGTTAGGTGAGACCACAAACCTATAGAAAGTAGTTCGTCATCTGATTTCCCACAGGGATTTAAGCAAATACCTCTGGGACTTCTACAAGGTGGACAAGAGAACTATATTATGGGTTTAAGAATGTAATTTAATATAGGAATATAATTTAGCTTTATTGGAATTACTAGGAAATTCCTAACTTACTTCCCTCATAGCAAGATGCTTTATGATGACATATTAAATGAAGATGAATGGAAAAATGTGTAACAGAAAATAGGGACACATGACAATCATGTTGCATCAGATCTTTATTATTTCAATAGTGAAATACAAACCACTGCAATGCTGCCATCACCACCACCAAAAGAAAAGAAAAAAAAAAAAACCAGGGGGTGGTTATATAAAAAAATGATAGTGAAAAAAAACCCCTAATAAAAATCCATATAATATCCATTTTGTATTAATATGAAATTAATTAAAATTTTTAAGCTTGTCATGAAATCTAAACCATATAGGAACATTGCTTCATCTCTCATTTTTAGAATATAAACACCTTTCAAAAATAGAGAACAGACTCATATCCTGAATCCATCCCTTACTACAAGTGTTGTCCAAACTTGGCCACTTTAAGATGAGTGGACTTCAACTCCCAGAATTCTCCAGCCAGCCATGCTGGCTGGGGAATTCTGGGAGTTGAAGTCCACTCATCTTAAAGTGGCCAAGTTTGGACAACACTGCCTTACTATCAGCAGAATAAGTTCCTTTCCATTTATGTAGTGTAAGATTATCCTCTTTGCCAAGCCCCAAACTTGGTAGAGACGCCGCTCTTTGTAAAATGATAAATTCCATATTTTGGGAATTTAATTTAACCTCACATTTATGGCTTTTATTATATTTATTTCTAAAATTATATTAATGCTACGATTTGAAACCATAATTAATGTTCAATGGCATCCTTAATGTGAGAGTGAGGAAGAGGCCTGTGGTATGCTTGAAGCGGCCAAGACAAAGAGATTGCTTTATTTCAGTAATTTCAGTTTATTTGGTTTTTATGTCTTTCAGCCATAGGCCATAATCAAATTCAAAATGCAAGTGTCGCAGTCAGTTTCAGCATAAAACAAATGTTAAAATAAAACATAAGAAACTGCAATAATAAAAGCAGAAAATTCAGTTTACAGACTATATGAGCATAATAAAACCTATTGTAGCATTTACTGTATAGTAAAAGCAGAATTTTAATAACATAAAGAAGTAAATCATCCAGTGATCTACAGTAATCTGTGCAAATTAGACCAGTGAGGACTCCCCAGCCACCAATATAGAAAAGAATTGTTATGGTAACCCATGCCCCAAATTGGGTAACAATTGTTGTTATAAGTAGAGCTAGCTCAAAAAAATCCAATGAATTCAACCCCCAATCAAATTTAATCATCGGGGATCAGATTTGTCAGCAATAGTAGATTGCCATGAATGAAAACATTACACTCTGTGTTCTTAATATAGATTATTGAGTATATTCAGACCAATTCCATAGGAATATTTACAAAACCAGATTGCCTATTGTCAGGATTTCACTGGCTTGTCCCAGTAGAGTGGAGTCCTTGGGGTTCTCTGAGCTTGGTTCTTTTCTTGCAAACGTCTCATTACCCTGCTAGGTAACATTTTCCGTGCTAGAATGGAATGGGGTTTGTTCTCTGTTTATATACTGTGGCATACTCTGCCAGTGTTGGTGGGAGTGTGGTTTTGTTTTGTTTTGTTTTATTTTTTCTCTCTGGTAATTCCAGATTATTAGGGTATTGATTAGGGTATTGTTTACTGCTTGATTGTATGTCTGGTGATAATCTTGGTGTTAATCCCTGCTTGCCTGGGTGATGATTGCTGGTGAGGAGATGTTCGGGTCTTTTGTTTTCCTTTCTATTGTCTCTTTTGAATAGTGTGTAGATGTTGTTTATCTCTGTGTGCCTGTTGATGGCTACACCTTGTCTGATACCAAGCTTCCAAGAATTCCCTCGCATTTACTTGATTGGTGTGGGTTGTCTTCCGATGAACTTGGGTTTCTAATTTCCTGTTCTTTCCTCTGCTGATGAAGATATCCGGGAAGGGTAGCATGTTGTTGTTTTCTTCCTCTCTGGTGAATTTTATTCCTTTGAAGATATTGTTGATGGTTTCATGTGTCTTCTCTAGTTGTTCCTTTTTTATTATAACAAAGGTGTCATGTACATACCAGAGCCATACTTTTCGTTGTATGTGGGGGAGTGCTATACTGTAGCTTCTAGGCGTTGCATTACAATCTCTGCTATGAGTCCTGACAGTGGTGATCCCATGGGTGTGCCTCTGATTTGTTGGTATATTTGTCCATCAAACTGTAAATAGGTGGTGAGGCAGAGGTTGATGAGGTCCATGATTCTGGGTATTTCAATCTGGGTGTATTTGGTTAAGTCAGGTGTGTTGTGTAGTACTGCTGATATGGATTCGTTTGCTAGTTCTGGGTTTATGGACGTAAAGAGTGCTGTGACATCAAATGAGACCATAATTTCATCTTCATCTATGTGTATGTCTTTGATTTTCTGGAGGCACTGTAGTGAGGAGTTGATAGAATGTTCACTGTTCTCTGTGATGTGTCCAAGCTTTTTTGTCAGTTCTTTCGCTATGTCGTATGTTGGAGTCCCTGGTAAAGATACAATTGGTTGGAGAGGTATGTCAGGCTTGTGTATTGTTGGTCGTCCATAGAAGCGTGGGAGGATGGGTCCACTGCTTTTCATCCACCACTGTTCTTCCTTTGTGATCTGGCCTTTCTTAGTTAGGTCATTGAGGGTTCTTTTGATTAGGTTGTCTAGTTTCTGTATTGGGTTGGTGTTAACAGGGATGTAAGTTTCTTTGTCCTCTAATAACTTTTTGGCTTTTTGCAGGTATTGTGATTTGTCCATATTCGCCTCTATTGTACCAGTATGGCCACAAAAATCTATGTGAATCTTGATTTAATTCTCTTTGAATATCCATTGTATAAAATTTAGAGATCATCATCATTATCTTGCAGCCTCATGCTGATCACAAAATCATAATTATTAGATTGGGAGAAAACAGGGGCAAGAATATCTGATCTGCACAGCAGGAAATCATTCAGCTAAACAGCTAATTCAGGGAGTTTCTTTCCAATTCTGTGTGCTAGGAATTAGAGGGCAAAAAGTGCTTGATTTAGCAAGGGAAGGAAGGGTTCCCCCTACAGCTGCTCAGGTTTTGAGAAAACCTACCCCAAATTGTCTTTCAGCCTTTGAGAGCAGAATTTAATAGGACGCAAACAGCTCCAGAAAAAAAGAGAGTCAGTGAAGCCATCTCTCTTTTCTAGTCCTATATTGATAGCATGCTAAGTAAACGTAGTTCTACATTTGGCCGTACTGTTAACAAGATGAGCCAATATGTAATAACAGGTTGCACTGTGCTGAACCAGTTAGAGAAGAAAGAACAGGGGCATCAATTGTGAGTTGGGGGGCTATCTTGACCTTCTTGATGCCCTCCTTCCATGGATGCCTCTGAGAATGAATTACATCTGGGTCATCAAGCTCTCTAATCAGCCCCCAGATCTTGCCTGCTTCCAGGTACTTCCCCTCTCCATTTGTCAGACTGCAACAATCCTGCAGTTTCTTTATTTTCTTTATTAAATTTGTACCCTGCCACAATCTAGACACTCTTGGTGGCTTACAAAGTATACAGTGCAATAACAATGAAAACGCCCATGGTACAATTTAAAACAAATAACATGGTAAACCCCCAATGAAGACAAGAGAGAAATGAACAGGAACAAATATTAAAAAAAAAAAAAATCAAAGAGGTGCAAGGCTTAAATTAATAGAAACCACTCAAAGAGTAGTTTCATTTTCAATAGTTTCCTGAAAGGCAGCAGGAAGGGAAAGAATCTGATCTCAAGGGAGGCCATTCCAGAGCATCAGTGCCACCATGGCAAAGCAACATTTTCTACCATCAGCCCCCTTACCTCCCGGAGGCATGGGACTTCTCCTAAACAGATGCTCCTGCAATATCCAGTGGGTTGGGCCAATTCTGGTTGGACCCAGCAGTCTTGCAAATACCCAATTGCCAAGTCAAGAAGGGCTTTATAGGCAATACCAGCAGCTTCAATTTTATTCAGAAACCAACTGACAATCAGCGCAAGGCCCACAAAATCAATATTATGAGTTCCCATCTCCAGGAGCTGGTAAGTACATAGGCTGCTGCATATTGGACCCTCTTTAAGGGCTACTCCATATAAAACACATTGGAGGAGTCCCATTGGGGCAATGAAGGCATGGGTTACTGTAGCCAGGTCCTCCTGAATCAGGTAAGGTCACAATTGGGGCACCAGCCAAACCTTGGACAAAGGCTTCTCTAGCCATGGCTTTCACTTGCTGCTCCAGCAGGAACTGTAAGTCCAGAAAGATCTCCACATTGTGAAACTGCTTCTTCACAAGTAATGCCTGCCCATCCAGAGATAATACTGATGTTGACGGAGAATCCTGAGGTACAAGCACTTACTCTGTGTTACCTGGGTTCAATTTCAGCTTGTTGTCTCCCATCAAGGCCCTCACAGGTTCCAGGCACTAGGATGGACATCAACAGCATCTCCATTATGGCCTGGGGTGGCGAGGTAAAGTTTGGTATCATTAGCATATTGATAATACTGCACCCCAAACTGTTGGATGACTTCACCCAGTGGTTTCATATAGATATTAAAGAGCAAGGGAAAGAGGATTGACCCCTGTGGCACCACACATATCAGAAGCCATGGGACTGACCTCTCACCTCCCCCCATCTGAAACTGCCCACTATGAGAAGACTTAAAATTCACTTTAGCCACACCATTTCTGTTTTGTCCATGCCCATCTGTGACATGGCCCCTAGGGGTGTATCCAGAATCAAGTATGGCTCTCAGGCTGAAAAAGATAATTCATTGCTTGCTAATTTGCATGGAAATACAGTGTTAAGTATTTAAGTAAAGTATTTATGTAGTCACTTAAGATTGACTACATAGTGTAAACCAAGGTGGAACCAAGTTTCCACTTAAGTAAAGGATGTCCCAGTAGCCTCAGCCAGTCAATAGGGATGGATTCTGGGAGATACAATTGAGTTGCCCATGGAGGCAACATGTAACTGGCCCAATTTAAGTGTTTTCTGGGGGAAAAAAACCCCTAACATTGCAGACACATTTACTGTGTTGTTCAGTACTAAAAATAAAGATAACCAGATGTTCAGTGCTAATAATTTCTGTAGATTTTCAGGAGCAAAACTTACTGTAAAGTTTTTAGGTGCTACTATGCAGATCAGCTCTTGTCACAGGATCTCTGTGTCTTTCATTCTTCTAGTTTTTTCAGTAGGACATCAGTAGCCTGCAAATGACTCAGAGATCCATCAGTGCATCCTGTTATGCCTTCTCCCAGCCCTGTTTTTAATGCTTTTTAAGATAAAATATCCTTTGAGTTGAGCTTGATTTTTTGTGACTTCATGGATATGTTCTTGTTTTTTGGCAACAATATGGTAGATATTTGCCAGTGTCTTCTCTGAAGATGTGCCCCCCCGCCCCGCAAATTTCCATTTTAGTCTACAGCCCTGGGATTTCTTGGGATCTCCTATCCAAACGTCAGGTCTGATCCTGATTAGGTTTTTATGATCAGCTACATGCTACTTATATATTCTGAAAGATGTATATGGTTGCCCAACTTGAACAATTCAATTCAAACCTCTTCTTTTAAAAAAATTAATCAGTATACTACTGTTAGAAGATCATTGGTTCTATCTGTCATGATCATAGGAAATCATAATGTCAGCTAGGGTAGCTGATTAAATCCTTCCAACAATGATCAGTGCAGTTTGCACAGATATACTGTGCACATGCCGCCAAACACTGTCTGCAGTCCTTTTAAAGGCCCAGCACATATTACACAAATCAAACTCTCTCTCACCCTTTGCAGAATGCCTGAAAAGGTCTAGGATAGCAATTTTCTCACTCTTCATTCCCTTACTCCTTGCTTGATCCTGCCTTCTAGGTAGGATTTCCTGTATTCCGCCTGATTCAGTCTGCTTCTCCTCTTGGCTCTTCCAGCTTCTGTTCTTCCCCAGATGATTCACTGGGCGTTTTTTCTGCCTGTGAGCCTGCCAGCCTCTCTCTCCCCCCTTGGCTTATAGCTGCCAATCAAAATCCTAGCTCCTCCCTTCCCCCAGGTTGTCCCTTTGCAGGGAGAATGCTGCAGGGAGGAAGAGCTTATTTTCTCTCTTTTCTGCCTCTGTCATACTCACAAGTCACCTTTCTTTCCATTCTTCCTGATGATGCTTGTTTTAAATGCCCTTTCTTCCTCTTTTTCTTTGCCATTGCTCTGACAAACGGAACTTCTTCCACTCCACCTTTTTCTCCCCACTGTGGCAATCTCGCATCCACAGCTCACCACTTGGATGCTTCTTTGAATTCAATACTTCTTGGGAGAAGGGCCCAACCACTTTTGAACCCCATATCCTTAAATCCCTCATTGGCTCCAGAAGTTTCTTGTCTCTTACTCTGATCTCTACCTGTTTGGTATTCCTCTTCCTGGAGGTTCTCAGAATGATATACAGTCAACCTTCTCTTCAGCTCTCAGAGCAAAGAGATCCAGTTGTTATATTATGTCATGCCCTGTATATGGGGTTCTACATGTCTTCTGCCCTCCATGGAAGGAGAAGGAATTTCTTTATTTTTACCCAGTGCATATCTTGTGTGGTGCTTGCAGATACACTGACCACCAAGAGGCACCTCGAGACCAGTTTCTTCCTTTTGGGGATTCATCAGACTTGGATAGCCAGATGTTATTCCATGAGGGTTTTCTGGAGGTTGCTATCCTCCTTCCCCCGTTCTAGTTACAGACCTTTGCAACCAGATCTTAAGTTAATTGCTTACTTCTGGCAAATTCCTACCAGGCTGAATCAAGCTTTAACTACATTAATTATATACCAACTTCTAACACAACCATCAGGATTATTTAAATTAATGCCAAAGGATAGAGGTCTCTCCAAAAAAAAAAAAAGTATATTAGAGGTGGAGGAAAAATTGCAAGTGTCTGGTACAAACACTCAGTCCTTAAGAAATGACTGGAGGAGGTATGTTAATAAGTATTTTCACTTAAATGGATTGAATAGTTATGGAGGATACTTATATGTACTATAATTGGATATAGTTCAATATTCAAATTACAAACATATACACACAGTAGATTTTTTTGTTATTTTACTTGCAAAACAAACTATACTGTATTAGAGATTTTATATGATATATTTTAGTGTAGTAGGCTATGGGTAGCTTGCTAGAAAGAATCTAACTTCATTTTGTGTCTCCCTGAAGCATTCATGGATTTTCATAAATGAAATACAAAGAGATTTTTCAAATCAATTTTCTCCATATTTTGAAGCTGTATCCTTTCATATATCAGCCCAAGGCATACCATTTTCTACCACTTGCTCTATAGAGTTGGAAGGACGGGGCCATTTAGACTATGAGGCAAACTTCCTGTTCAATGCAAGAGTCCAAATTAAGGTATCTGCTTCATGTAACTTAAATCCATGATTCTGTGTCCTGTTCTTGGAAGCAATAGAGAGCAGGTCTTGACTGTGACATCCTTACAGGTATTTGAATATCTTATCTCCACTATCAATCTTTTCTCAAAGCTGACATTCTCTGTTATTTTCAGTCTCATAAAGCCAAGTTTCTAGTCTGCTGATCATCTTCATTGTTCTCCTCTGAACCTCTTGTTTTACTGAATTCTTCCTAAAATGTCATACCTAGCAATGAATGCAATATTTAAAGTGGAGTCAGTCAGAATCACTTTAAACTATTAATTCTTGCGATTTGGTAATGCTTCTTCTGATAACATTGCATTTGCTTTTTTTTGCAACCACATTATTGCAGTGGCTCATATTCATTTTCCAGTCAACAAAATCTTTTTATCATATCAGATATTTCCTTCTTATGCTAGTGCATTTGATTTCCATTTTCTAAGTGGGGAAAAAACTGTGAATTGTCTCTGTTAAATTCCATTCTGTTATGCCATGTCTAGCTTATCAAGACCCCTTGGAACTTTACATTTGTTTTCTAGGGTGTTAGCTATTTCACTCTATTTCATGTCATCTGCAAATGTGATAATATTGCCTTCACTTCTTTATCCAAGACATTAATAAAAATGTTGAAAAATACAAAACCCAGAATTGAACCTTATGACATCTCACTTGTTAACTCACCTCTGTTTGATGGGGAACCATTGATGAATGCTCAAGTGTGATTTTAAGCCTGCTATGTATTCACTTAATTACCAAGTCATCCTGCCTGCACTTAACTAGCTTGCTAATCAGTATTCCCATAGCCTATTAAGGAAGCTACCTGATTTCAAAAAATGAGATAATATTAGTCTGGCAAGATTAACCTTGATTAATCCATTCTGATAATAATTGAGATCCAGTGTGGCATAGTGGTTGAAGAGTTGGCCTGGCAGTGGGGAGACTCATGTTCTAGTCCATTCTTAGCCACAGAAGCTCCCTGGTTGACTTTGCAGGTTGCCCACCCCTTTTCTAATATTACACCACAGTAACCCAGAATGCTTGTGTTTGTCAATTGAGTCAGATCTTTTTTTATTAACAATAGCTGTTGTACTAATAGCTATCAGTACTCTTTTTAACTGAATAAGGGGACACTAATGATGCATTGTACTCCTACTAATTCAGAAATGGAAAACAGGCTCTAATAATCTGCACGGAAAGGGAATTAATGTTTCTGTTCATACTTCATTAAACACTTGTTAGCATCCAATATCAGCTGGTGATTCTAGGTTCTATATTTATGCAGGCCAGATTTGTCAGACATGGTCGATAGCCGCTGAGACGCTTAAAAAAAAAATCCCCACGCTGTTGAGGTCTGCAGTACATTTCTTCGACACATCTTCACTGTTTCTCTATGAGCAGAAGCAGAAAAAAGACCTTTTTTAAAAAAATCATCACATCATTATCTAGAAAATGTAAAACCCCAGCTGTCCACCAATGTGCAAGGAAGGCAAGAACACAGGCCTAGTCTACTGCACTTTGGCTAGAAATCAGAGTACTCCCTTTCCACTTAGCCAACCCTTTCCTTCCAAAGGAACAATATATCAAAAGCGTTTACTCTTTAAGCAAGCACGTCTATGGAGCAGGCTGATACTAATGCCAGGGAATGGTGAACTTCTCTCGGGCTAATAATGCTCTCAGGACTCCAATGCGTCCAATACTGCATCAAAGACATGCAAACTGAAAATGTAGCACAGGCAACATAGTTAGAAGATTTCCTAACTAGAAATACTGGCAATGGAGAATAGTCTTCCTCATTTGTGTGCAACTTGGTTCCAGTCTTTTATAGAAAGAGATGTATTTCTGGCACCTCTCCCTCTTATTTGAAACTCTTCCCCAAATCCACTTTAATCAACTTATATTTTCCCAAACCAGGAAAGCTTCATTTCATTTCATTTGTTCTGATTTACCTGATTTTCTTCTACTACATCCCCATTTTTCACTGTCAGCTAGTCTTTATGGTTCCTTGTTTTTTCAGTCTCACTCCTGATTGTGAATTGTAAATAGATTCCCTGCTTAGAAGGATCATGTTCTTCTGATGACACAAGAAAAGAAGCAAGGTCCATTTGGTCTTTCACTTTGTTTCCAACAGTGGCCATGAAGTCCCAAAGAAGCTTGGAGGCAAGGTGAGTTAGGTGGTAGCCACTTCATAGCATGTGCTCGGTCCTTTGACCTTGAACTGAATATTTCCTCTGAAGATGGTCGTATTAGCTTCCAAAAGATCAATCCTTCTTGAATTAGATGAAATTTTCCATAAATTTTCTTGGTTTTCAATGTTGTATATATCACTTGGTAGCCTCCAAGACTGCAAAGTAATTTCTAACATCATAATAAAGGAAGGCTGTAGTCCAACCCATGCTTCCTTTTGGAGAATTTAGTGGAACTTGCTACCTTGCACTCCCAAAGCTTCTCACATTGTTGGTTAATTCACACAACTATACGTAGGTTGTATCATGTCACTTAAAACTTCAACAAGCCACTGTGCCATTAGATGCCACCATGTCCAGAGTTATTTTTGTTGGCAGTTAACTATCTCTTTCTATGCATTAGTGGTGGCAGCATTCAATAATGGCATAAGAAAAGAACTTGGAATTCATTTAGTTCAATCCCCAGCCCAGTTCAAGATCTGCAATGCAAGATGAGACTACAGTGTCCCTGACAGATGGCAACCTAGCCACAAGAGCTCACCACCTCCTGAGAGAGTCTGTTCCACTGCTGACCAGCGCTCCAGATGGAATTATTTGGAATTATTATTTCTTGGCATGCTGTAGATATGAATTTGTGCATAATGGCAACAGCCACAGGAAGGGAGCTGTGAAGCATCCAGATGGTTATAAAAATGGTGCTTGAAATATAGCAGCATTGATAACTAAGCGTGTGGCACTTAATATGCTGTGCATTTCAGGAGTCACTGATGCAACAGTGCTTGTTTATGCATAAGGAGCTCATCCAGGGCCCAGGGCATTCGTCTGCTTCAGGGTCATCCCCCTCCTAAGTCTTTTTTTATCAAGCCTCAGCAAAGCAACACTTGTGTTGATTTCCCCCTAGCTTCCAGGAGAGGATTGCTGCAGAGGGAGGGGAGAGAAAGGGGTGATTAAAAAAGAACATGATGAGATGCAGAACCACAGAGGGTGTTTGGCGAAAGCCACTATTGCCCCATTGTCCAACAACAAAAGCTTCCCATATAATTGAAAGGCGTGTTCCATTGTAAGCAGCTGTTTGGTCAAGAAAGAATGAATGTGTGTTTGTGTACTTTCCAGTCAATCTTGACTCCTGGTGACCACCTGGACAAGTCCCTGCAGTTTTCTTGGTCAGATTTTGAAAGTGGTTTGCCATTGCCTGCTTCCTAGGGTTGAGAGAGAGGGACAGGCCCAAGGTCACCCAGCTGGCTTTTGTGCCTAAGGCCGGACTAGAATTCAAGTTCTCCTGGTTTCTAGCCTGGTGCCTTAACCACGACACCAAACTGGCTGGAATGAATTGGCTGGAGAGAATTCCTGGTGCAGTTAACAGATGGTTATAATCATTATACAGGTTGTGCAGAGCAGTTTCACAAGAGCAATGTTGCAAGGAGGGGCGCTTTTAATTGCTCTCCTCCATGTCAGTGTTGCCTGTTAGAAAGGTTTCCTCTCACCTGGGAACAAAGAGAAAGGGAGTAGGAGGAGTCATGCTTCAAATTGGCTGAATGATCAATGATAATTAATTACCAAGCTTCTCAGCTATTATTGTAAGGTTTCAAAGATAACCTTCTCTCTCTCTCTCTCTCTCCTCCCCTTGGGATACCTAATAGGATATTGTGCTTGGCAAGAGATTAGTTAGAGCGGAGGCAAATTTAATTGCCTTAATAAGCCACTTAGTCGTTTGCCTCAGACAATGGAAACGACAAGATCATAATTAAGGCCTCCATCCCTCAGTAACAGAAATGGGCTCAAGGAAAAGCTTGAAAGGAGCAGCTTATTGATGAAATGATGCCTAACAATAACCTGCTATTCATGGCTTAGATTTGCTCTGTTTTTGATTGTTGACACTTGACATGGGAAGAGGGGCTGGGTGGGTGGGTGGGTGTGGGAAACTTGTCTTTCTAGAAGTCAACCTTTCACGGTGCAGAAACAATGCAAAGTGCAGTGCGTGGCAATGATGAATTTATAACAGGATGACATTCTCAAGGTAGTTGGAGTAAGTATGGAACAAAGCCTTGATGCGTACATAGATGAACTACTGACAATAGAGGTGAGAAGAATAAATTAAAAAGTTATATTTAAGAAATTTGAGA
The DNA here is from genome assembly GCF_059951505.1 of Python bivittatus. Taxonomy (NCBI): domain Eukaryota; kingdom Metazoa; phylum Chordata; class Lepidosauria; order Squamata; family Pythonidae; genus Python; species Python bivittatus. Next base: position 45,431,058 of record NW_028277030.1, on the reverse strand, counting down.
GGATAGCTACTGAAGTCGCTCACATGTAAACAGAAGGGATGATTGCACTCAAAGGGTGATGGTTAATTGTTGCTCTGTCAATTTTATTCTATCGGATCCTGTATTTATCTCTGAACCACGAAACCCTTCAACTGATGTTAAATCTAGACTTCATGCATTTGCCAAAGTGGGGAAAGAATGATCTTATAAAGAAGAATGAACATTTTTTATCTTTAAGGGAAAAAATAACTTGCTTTTCTTTCAATTATGCAGCCACAAAGAGATATATTGGATTGCATGAAGTCACCATGGAATGATTCTGCTCTTCCTTTCTGCAATTAGCAGTTAATGAGGGAGATCCAGGCAGCTCTGACCTTGCATGTCTATTTATATAATTAAAGTTGCTGTCTTTCTAACAACATAATTTGCTACAAATATCTCAGGTGGTTGAAAAAGCAACATCTCTTTTTCAAGATGGGATGAGCTTTCGTAAGTGAAATCCAGGGCTTTGGGTCAGCCAGTAGAATAGAAACTTTGGCTGAAAGAACACACCCTTTCTCCTGCAGTCTCTGGTGCAATTTTGTAAAATACTCAGGAATTTGGGGGACTTTTCTAAGCAGTTATGAACTATGTGGAAGATGCAGAGGGGAGTAGAGGAAGAGAAATCTCGTTGCCCATGTGGGTATCTACCTACATGGCCATGGATATCACCCACTGATGGCTGATACTCCTCCATAGTTTAATGCTGTATACCTCCAAAATTTAATCTTAGATATTTGTGGAATTCTGCAAATTAATTATACTTATTTTTCCAGTATTCTCAGCATACCCGAGAGCATATTGCTTATTAAATAACAGTCATGCAAAGAATAGCAATGCAAAATATTGTTTACTTCTTTTCCCTCCAGACAGCGACACAAATATTTATTTAAATACAATTATGGCCCACTTTTCTATAATTTAAATTCAAAGAAGCTAACACTCAGATTAAAATGGGTACCACAAGACACAGATCATCAAGAGTATCCCACAATTAAAACACACACAAAGCTGACATGAAAACAGATGGCACAGGAACATCTGTTGTTTTCAGAAAAGTTCAGGTTTTGTGAACATGCCTAATCACCACCCCAAAGAAATAAATTGGTCTTAAGTGATGATCTGAAAACAAGAAGGCAAAGTTTGCTGTGGTTAGTATAGAATATGATATGATATGATATGATATGATATGATATGATATGATATGATATGATGTGATAATATGGCTGATATGCATGACAGGTAGGAATATGCCACACAGGTCTGGTCCATGGACCATTTCTCAAGGGTCAGAATACATGTCTTCCTTTACTTGCCCCCAGTCTGCTGAGAAGGCAACCTCCACCCACCTTTTGCTGCTACCTGGCAAAGTAGCATCTTCTGATTCAAGCAGGCAATGGTTTGCCTGCTGTTTCATTCTTTCACTGCAGGCAAATGCCTCCACTCCCCTTGGTTCCTGTGGGCTGTGGCAGGAAGGCCTTTTCTCCTCTCATCACTGGTTGCTGCCTTCCATGACCATTTTTTTTTTTTACAAGGTCACCAGTGGAACAGTAAAAAGCTGGGAATCTTATAGCAAGCTCATGGATGAAATGAAGAAAAGGGAAAGCCTTTTTTTAAAAAAAGATGTCATGGATATGAAGGGAGGGCAAAGAATGGAATCAGATGTCAAGTTTCCTCCCTTGAGATTGGAACCATATCTCTGTCTTCAGAGGGAAGCAGAAGAGAAGGCAGAAAGAGTGATTTTCTTTCTCCCAATGTTCAAACGTAATTTCCATTGACATTTATTAAGCAAGCAAATCGAAGTTGAAATGGTTTGTGAAGAGCCAGGTGCACATTAGGAGTAAGTATTTATTCTTATCTAGTGACTTACCTGTTCCAGCACACTAGATGGCTCCTTTGTGTCATTGATGGAGTACTCCAAAATGAGAAGCTGAATACCAGAGAACAAGAAGCTGAACCCTTGTTAGAGGACATGCTTCTGAACATAAGCTGAGTACAGAAATAATACTGAGTAATTAAGAATGTCCCATTTAAAAAAAGTTTGTAACATGGTTGCCTTGGATGCAGAATATGAGCATCAGTGAGTGCGAGGAGACATTCATTGTATTTGAAGTAAAAGTTAGATTTATTAGGAAATACATGAGGCTGGAAAAGCCTCACTTCTACCTAAACTACATCTTGAAGAGAGGGAAGCACAGACAAGCCTTTTGGTCTCATTTCACGAATAGGCCAACTAAGAAACAGACACAGAGGGGGCTGTTTGTGAAGACCCTTCCTCTCATCTGATCAAATAGGCTCATGAGTGCAAAAAGATGATTTACACTGTAACACAATTGAAAGTTCTTGTTCACTTTCTACATAACATCTTAAGTTAAATGCAAGGAGAAGGTTTGGATAATTTTCATCCTTCTTCACCGATTCAGGCACATACTGACCTCCCTTATTTCTTTTCACCCTCCCTCTTACCTCTCATTGATACCAGGATGTAACAACAAGTCATGTTCTCCAAAGATGGATTTCCCTACATCACTGCCCCACCTATGGCCTTCCATAGGCTTCAGGGAGCAAAAGCCCAATCCAGAATTGACATTTAGGATATGGTAGGCCTGCTTAGGCCTCTTCATACCACTTGCCAGGGCTCATACTGTCATATACAGTATGGGAGGAAGCACCCTGCTTTAGGAAATTCTGTGGAAGTGTGATAGATGGAGCCAGGAATTTGTATCTATAATTTGTAGCAAGACTTGAAAGGGTTAGCCTTCGAGGGAAAACATTTGGAGTCTGCTTCAGCAGTAAACTATCTTCACTCGGCACAGTTTTCTAAGTATTACTTGAGGGTGAACAAGTTTTGGCAGCACCGTTTCAAAAGCAGATGCTCTTTTCAAATGTAAGCTTCACTACCATGTCATTATGGGGTATAGCCATGCTGGGCCCAGACTGGGATGACATGAGCCAGGTGACCTTCTTTCCTTTCCTTTCCCAGTATGTGATATCAGAAAAGGTTCCCTACAGGGTCTGTATTATGGCCTAGATATCACCATGTTTGGTTGCATCAAAATCTCAAAGTACTAGGAAACATGATCTCTGGATGGAGGATGAAATGTTAAAGAAACTTGATGTATTTAGTCTGCAGAAGAGATCCACACTTGGTGCTGATGGTTGTTACAAGTGTATCCTATGGGAATACTTGTAAGAAGTGAAAGAGAAGGTCTGAGATACAGTTCTTTCTAGCAGGGTTGAAACTGGATTTACCTGGTTCTTGTATAATTAAATGTGTTGTACTTTAGCAAATTCTAGTGAAGTTAAATACAGATAGTCCTCACTTAGCGATCACAATTGGGACTGGCAACTCAATTGTTAACCGAAGCGGTCACTAAGTGAAACCGCAACTGTGCTTACGATCTTTTCAATCAGTTTATTACAGTCATAAACCAGTACAAATCTTACTTCAGCTCTCCTTTGCTTTACAGACCTGTGAAGGTCATAAATGTGAGGATTGATCATAAAGTTACTTTTTCATTACTGTCATAACCGTGAATGGTTGCTAAACAAGGCAGTCACTAAACGAGGGCTACCTGAATACGCTAGATTAAATTTGTATCTGAATGAATAAATGAGTAGGGGACATTGTGCTTCACAATACCACTTGACAGTTCTGTTTAGTAATTTAGGAAACAACACAAATTTCCTAACGATGTGAAGTACAACAGAGTCCGTGAATGTATTGCAAATGGAGATGGCTGCCACTGAGGAATTCTTTGTAAACAGCAGAGCCAGAGAGCCTGTTACTCTGTTGGGAATAAAGCAAAGTACTATTCTAATTATTTTAATCTATAGAACGAGCTGTTAGATAACTACAGTGATGTGGAGTCTCATCCTTTCATGCACATTATTTTGTGGTGAACCATAACAATAGTGGTAGGACAGGTGTCCCCAGGAGCTTCAGGCTTGTGAGCACATTTAGAATTGTAAGAAGAGGTTGTGGATTCTCTTGCAAATTAACTGCCATAGTGGTTTGTCCTTTCACAAAATTGCTCCCTTGGGGGACGTGGCAAGTTTCAAAGCATTCATTTAGCAGAATGCTATTCCTCCCCATCCTATACCACACTCCGTATTGTTTAATTTGGCCCTTTCTCCCCTTAGGGAGGTAAGTACACTTCTGAATAAATGCACTGGCCTGCAGCCAGCCATTTTTTTTCTTTTATAAAAACACAACACCTTAGAAAGGTCAGATTCCCATTTTTTAAAAACATTGAAAATATTTTAAAAATACAGCATAAAAGGTCAAGGAGACTAATGGTCACAGAAAGAATATTTATACATAATATGATATATTGCCCTGGCAGCCAAGTTGGGGATCCATATAATAGTACATATGTTACCTGACACAATGCAGAAGTTACCCATGCAGCTGTTATTTCCCAAATTTTGGGTAGAAAGATGGCCAAAAGCTTCTTACCATCACTGTGCTAATTTTCATACTTAACAAAAACAGAATCAAATAATTATAGACACTATAAAAAGTTAGTCTAATGCTGATCCCCCCCCCCTTTGGAAAATAGGGCATACATTGAGGCAGTGCTAAAATCATGAGAAAAATTAACTACAAGAAATCCAACATTTTGTTAACAATTAAACAAAATATCAGAACACATCCTGCTGGCCGTTGGTTTTATAGAATTTGTTATGGGAAGAATGTATTCATCCTTTTCCTTGAAACAGGATACATGATCCTCCAGAATTAGCTTCAGAGTAAGACAGGCGAGGCTTGGAATGTTGGATCCATCTTTTGTCCCAGGATAGAGAGGAAGATAAAGTTGCTGGCATATACATTATTTTTCCTAATTCTGTTAATTAATCACACATACTGTTAACTAGTTAACTAGTCTGCTAAGCAATCCTGTGCTTGTCACCTGGAGAGCAAAGGCTGTGGAAAGCTAATTTAGATTATTTGGAAAGATGTAAGTACGGACGTTAGATGATTAAGGTATATCGGATTGAACCTGGTGCATTTGGGTCAACTCTGTTATGATTTAAATCCAGGAGACATGCCAAATTTTAAATAATGCCATGTGTTGAACAGTGTATCTTCTAAAGATCTTTACCTCCTGCATATTGAAACTGGCAAGGTCAAGTTTGGGGAAAGCAACTTGGTGATTGGCCAGATGGCCATCTTTGTTTTCCCATGGTGTGATTCTAATCTTATAATAGTTCCAGCATCAGAGAAAGTCGTAGGCATGTGATGTTTCTTCATGAAGATATGTGGTTTCCCTAAACCCAGACTGGAAGGAAACTTAGGCAAGTTGATTACAAGCTTCCCTGAATGAAAATCCTACTGGTCATTTGTAAACATCCAAACTGCTTCTGGACTACAAATACTTCTGTGAAGCATTTTGAAAGATAGCCTACAAAGTGGGATACCTATTTTCTGACTCCAGCTGGAACAATTGGCTTTGCTCCCTTGCGCACCAGTGGAGAATTGTGCTCCAAAATAATAGGGAAACTAGACCTTTGGCTCAGATTAGGGTCCCTTTGGAGAGCTCAGTACAATATTTTGATCACACACATCCAAAGACATGAATATCCAAGATGGGTTGGAGGCATTTGGCTTTAGCTGATATCAAACTGACTGTGGAAGTGAGGTACTTGTAGCCTCAGATCTCATTTGGTTTCAACTGAAAGCCTTACCAAATTTTTTGAGAATTGTGGGAATAGATAATCTTTTCTATTTCACAGGGAAACATAATGTTAATTTATTGTTTTACTATATTAAGATATATGGGTTGATCTCGTTTATAACTTGGATGATGGCACGTTGTCCATCTTGTATGAATTTCCCAAAAAGAAACACTGCAGGTATTAGGTTTCACAGTGGGCATAGCTGTGAATTGTGGATCTCAAGACATTTAACTTCTTATTTAAGACTTGGCTTTCTTGGTGGAAGACACAACTAGGTAAGATCTGTCTCTGTTGCAGACAAGAATGAAGCCATATACATCCACTATAGTACATGTCCACTATAGTACATTCATTTCTAAGGCCTGTATATAGGTTCCTGCCCCAGGGTTTACATCCTCACACCTTTTGAAGTAAACAGATATTTTTCTGTTCTCTTCATGGCCATGGGAGGCCATGTTGACCTTACACTTCTCTCTAATCTGGAACCACTGGTTTCTCCCTTACCAGCTTCTTTCCTTATATTGGGATGAACTTTTCAAAAAGATTTTAAGGAGTTTACAAATCAGGAATGTGTGTTTTAAATTCAATGCATTTAGTTAAAAGGAATTCCTACATCAGAAATAGTGAGCCAATTAGATTGCATAGTGTAATAATAGAATAAGAAAAATTCTCGACTAAAATGGACAACCTCTTGACTATTAATTTCTTATAAATAATTGTTAATTTCTTATTGGGTGAATCAATCAGCGGTCTGATTATATTTGACTATATAAGGATTAAGATTAGATGCTGAAATTTGGAACTGGGATATTCTCTCACCAATTTTCCTGTGTGGAAAACCAGCTAACTTCCATGCCTTCCTACGGTATATAACAAAGCTGAAACTATCTTCCTGAGTTTCCTGTATGGCTATATGTCTGTGAAAAAGGGGAGAGGAAATTCACACTGGGGTCTGCCTTCTTTTCCCTTCTTATTCCTTTAAGTACAAGTTATGAACCTTCCTGTTTGATGGTCAGATGGGTGCATGGCCATAAAAATTGTATGTGACAGGAGCAGCAAATAAGCCCTAAGTCACCCAGTGAGCCAGTCAATAAATAACTATGACTGCAATTGAGGAAAGAGACCAGTTTTGTCTTAGCTTCAGCAGAGCTTAACAAGAAGACCTGGGGGCACTTCTCAGCAGAACAATATTTGGCAAGGTATGTGGGGTGCAGAGGGAGGGGGGTTATAAGGGAATTGGTTTTCCTTTCATACGATATTAACTGTTGTAATGGATGTTTAAAATGCAGCCTATTGTCCTGTACAGGGATAGAAGAGGGGCAGTAGCCTCCTGGCACCTGAGGATGAGATTTATTTAAATGACTTTGTAGAGACCGAGAGCTACGCTGGTGTGCCGTTTCTGTCATGCTATCGTACATGGCATTTCTATAGTGGCTTTTGAAAGGAAGGGTTAAGGTGCGTGTGCATGCTGGGATGGGTGAGTGTTCTTTTGGGTTTTTAGGTATGTTAAGCTTTTCAAGGCTTAATATATCTTTTGTTTTTTAATTCTGTCTTCTTAAAAAATAAAAAATAAAAACACCAGGAAGGCCATTTTCAAGTTCAGTAGTAAAATGTCCAGGAACCCTAGAGGGTTACAGAAAGGAGGTTCAAAAATGTGGCTTGCACACTGTCTGGTCCAAACTGATATTGAATGAAGACCGACTGTTCAAACAATGCCTTGAAACAATCAGGCTCGCTGAGTTTTTGCTAGACTTACTCATGTAGCATAGGGGGAAATGGCTGAACATTAGATTCAAAAGAACGCTTTCTCTGGTTGACAGCACCAACTCTTCTTCAAGGTTCTCCTTCTGATTGCTCTGGTTATTAATTTGCCATGCATCCCGGGTTTTTTTAACAATAAATGTTACTAAGTCCATTAATGTCATCAGGTTTCTCATTGATCATACCAAAATGAATCCAAATGTAGCTGTGCTTCAAATAGATCCATTGAAAGTAAGACTTACCTTCACCCTGGGTCTTAATCTTAAATCCAGTGGGTCCATTTTAGACATAACTAAGGCTGGATCTTATAGACTGCTGGGCTCCTACTAAACGAAGAAGACATTTTGCTTCCCTGTAATGTACAGAAAGAAGCATATACTGATGAAAACATAAGATTAGCCCATTTATTTATTTATTGAATTTATATAGCTGCCCATCTCACTTGCACTTATTTAACAACTATTTTCCAAACATCCCTAATCTATTACTGTTTCTATTTTCCCTTCTCAGGCGTAATTGTTAGTATCTCACAATGAATACAGAGAAATTGGATAATTGCAAACCCTTTTGCTAAAGTGAAATGTTTCTTTTAGAGGGAAAGGCATTTAAAAAAAAATCCCCTCTCCCCCTATGGGTGGCATGGGTCTTCCTCAATCTCGGGTCCTCTACCAGAGGCCTGGGAGTCTGAGGGTTCTGTGCAGTATCTTAGCTGTTCCTGGCACTGCGCTCTTCTGGACAGAGAGCTCTGATGTTGTTCCTGGGATCTGTTGGAGCCACTCTCCCAGCTTAGGAGTCACAGCCCTAAGTACTCCTACCACCACTGGGACCACTTTGGCCTTTACTTTCCACATCCTTTCTAGTTCCTCCTTCAGGCCCTGGTACTTCTCTAGCTTCTCATGCTCCTTCTTCCTGATGTTGCTGTCACTTGACACTGCTACATCTATCACTACCGCTGTCTTCTGGTCTTTGTCTACTACCACAATGACTGGTTGATTGGCCAGTACCTGCCTGTCAGTCTGGATCTGGAAGTCCCACAGTATCTTAGCCCTGTTATTCTCGATGACCTTCTGTGGAATCTCCCATCTGGACTTGGGAGGATCTAGCCCATGCACTGTGCAGATGTTCCTGTACGCAATGGCAGCTACTTGGTTGTGTTGTTCAGTGTATGCTGTTCCTGCCTGCATCTTACACCTTGCCACTATGTGTTGGACTGTCTCTGAGGCCTCTCTGCACAGTCTGTACCTTGGGTCCTGTCTAGTGTGGTAGACCCCTGCTTCTATGGATCTGGTGCTTAGTGCCTGTCATTGTGCTGCTATGATCAGTGCCTCAGTACTTTTAGTCCAGCCCTTTCCAGCCACTGGTAGGATTTCCCAATGTCAGCCACCTCAGCTATCTGTCAATGGTGCATCCCATGCACGGTCTTGTCTTGCCATGGCACTTCCTCTGCTTGAACTTCCTCCCATGTCTGCTGCTGCCTCAGGCATTCTCTCAGCAGCTCATTTTTGGGTGCCATCTTACTGATGTACTCCTGGATGCTGTGGGTTTCATCCAGGACAGTGGCTTTGACACTCACCAGACCCTGCCTGTCCTTTTAGCCTGGTAGCCAGTGCTGTGAGTCTGTTTAGCAGTCTCCAGGGCTTCAGATGGAGTCAGGCCCTTATATTTTTTCAGTAGCTGAGTTTTCTCTCCACACCCTTCTGTAGTTCCATCAGCTGACTAACTTCTCTCTGAGTTGCCTTGATCTTAGCCTCCAAGTATGTACTGCTGTTCTTGATCATGTAGCCAAGCATCTCCAGGATTACAGTACCTGTAGCATACACCAGTTCATTGGTTTGAGTTATGGTGGTAGTAGGGATTGTTGTGAGGACTCTATTGGCATCTTCTAGCATACTATCTGATGGTGCTTCTCCACTGATTCTTGGCAATCAGTCTCAAGGGTTGACTGTAGCTAGTTTATCCATGATCGTATGCCTCATATCAGCTGCTGTGCTCTGTAATAGAGGGAGTGGCAGTGATGTTCCAGCTTCAGGTGTTGGCTGCACATCCAGTTGTTCTTCTGAGTCTTCTTGAGTCCAGGATGTAATGTGTAGCTGTTCTATCTCAAGTTGTGAGAGCTGCTTCCTCTTCACTATGTTGAAGCACTGGGTAACTAGTTGTTTCTCAGTTAGTGTGGATATAGGTCTTCTGCTCATCCATAGTTCCCTCATACATTTCATATGTCCCCTCTCATTAGGTCTACTGTTGTAGTAGCATTCCATCAGTTCCAGGTTCTCTTGTCTTCTATATGTATGGTTTGTTCCAGTAGCCCACTTATTGTCAGATTATCCTGGTTCCCCAAAATCTGGTGTGGACCTTGTTAATCCAGGCAACATCCAAGCTGGCATAACTCTCTTAGTTTGTGTCACTCTCATATCCGAGGTAGGCAGGTGAAGCGTTAAGGGGTCTTTGCCCAAGTACCCCTATTAGTAAGGTAGATACCAGCCAGGATTCAAACCCCGGTCTCCCACATCAAAAGGCAGTACTCTAACCATTACACTATCCATATATATAATGACAGAAGAGACAGATGTTTCCATTAAAATTAGGAGATGTTTATGACATCTTCTGAAAATATACTGAGCATATTTTTATAAGAGTGTCCAACATGGGTTACAACAGGGAAAAACACACTTTAGCAGCACTTCATGTTTCCATATATTTATATCATATATTAATCTATACATTCTTGCATATATTTTCTTTTTGTGGGAGCATTCATTTGGTTGACTTTTCAGAGAAATAATGTCCTCTTGATTAAAAAAACCTGTTTAGTCAGGTCCATGTTTTCATTTCCTGTTTGAAAACATTTTGTTCCCATACTACCTGCATAAATGTTCCAGGTGATTTGTCATAGCTGGAAATGGAAATCCTAGAGGGGAGCTTGGGAGGAATAAAATGCCCTGTAGCATCTTTTCTGAGATTTACTTGGATGTCTTACAGTCTGTTGATAACTGTGAATAGGACTTGAAATGATCTCTTTGCAATGACTCCTTTTCCCAGTTAATGGCCAGATGGTGGCTCCAGGGAGGCATTTTTGAAATATCAGCAAAGTGAAATGTAAAGGGGAGGCAGGATAGAAAATGTCCACGATCTTCTCAAATAACCTTAATTCTCAGGCCACCTTCTAACAATTTTAACATTAAACAAGGGAGAGAGGGAGGAATCTCAAGTGCCAGCAAAAAACGTTTAATCTGGCCCGATGGGTTCCAGAAAATATGTCCCTTTTCCAAGCGAACTTCTGGAATGTTTGTGAACTAATTGGCTGGCATACTCTGCAAAATCAGTTAAATGATTTTAAGTGGCAAGTTGTGAGGGTTTATTGCCTTCCCGGAGTTTTTTGGATGAGGCACATAGAGGGCGAAAGAAGCTGGAGAATGATGGTGGGATAAGGAAGAAAAAATACAAATCCCAGTATCCTACTCTGTCTCTCAACTTATAATAGTTTTCAAAACACCACCAAAAGAAATGTGAAAGGAATTCTACAACTTCTTTTTCTTTTCTATTTTCTTTTTTTCACTATTTACTCTTCTTACTATCTTTATATTCTCTTATGGTTTTTACTTTGTTAAAATTTTCTTTAATAAAAATTGTTTAAAAAATAAAGAAAAACGTTCTGCTCGGTAACAGCTGGGCACATATGGCTGTCTCATTCATTTTCTCATTTTCTCATTTCCTCCTTTACTCTCTCTCTCTCTCTGTCTGTGTATATATATATATATAGAGAGAGAGAGAAAGATGGGGGGGGGGAAATGTCAGTTTCAATGCACTTCAAATATCATAGAACAATCTGACCTAAAAACAAAAGCAAACTATAAACCTGAAAAAAATATACATTGGGTTTTAATAGGAAGAAGGAGAAGGAGAAGGAGAAGGAGAAGGAGAAGGAGAAGGAGAAGGAGAAGGAGAAGGAGAAGAAAAGAAAATTCATGGAAATATGTACCCATAAGAAAAGCAGCTTCTCTATAGCTTGCATATTGCTTCTCTGCCCTTTGAACAAAAAGAGAGCAAATTCAAAAGCCAAAAAAGAACACATATAAACAGTCCCCTGCAGCACATAAAGATATGTGAATTTATCTTTCTAAAGCTGTATCATCATTCCCTTAGTTGGTGCCCAGGTACAAAGTATCTATAACTCCTGGTTGGTTGATAGATTCTATAAATTAGGAATGCAGTCTAGGAGAATTTATGAATGCTGGACTGGCTCATTGATCTTCTTGCCTGCTTGCACTGTAAAATGCCAGGCAGCAGGATTTTCTTCCAGTCAGCACTGGTACCCTGAGATTTCAGCCAGAGTTGCTACCAGCATCCCCTTGGCCTTTGGCACCACAGAGTCCTGGATGAAAAGGCCCTCTAGAAATAGCTATCAACTTTTGAGGGCATTGTTTCCATCTGGATTCTTTAACTCTCTGGTCCCAGGCCTCAACATCTTGCCGGTACCCTGAATCTCCTTATTCTGTTCATTCCACCCTCTTCAACTCTTCATCCTGCCACCAACATCTCTCTGCTTCCAGACTGATTCTTTTTGCAAAAAACTAGATTGGGAGAGGTAAAAATCCAGATGCAACTAGCGGGCAGCAAAGACATATTTCTAGATTTTTGGAGCCCAGGTCTTGTGGTCTCAGTAAAGGAACAAAGGGCTGAAGATGGGGACTTAGGTGGAGGGAGAGTGGAAGTAGCCTGAATGAGGAAGTCACTCAGAAGGAAGGGCATTTTCCAGCCCTGTTCCACATGCTCCTGCAAACCACTGAGATGGCCTCCACTGGTTGTTCTTGAAACAGAGATGGAAATTATTATGGTGGAATTCCTGACCCACTGGTGCCTTTAAAAGAAAGAAGAACTTATTTGGTAGGCTGGATTCAGCAGCTCACTTTCCCTGACGTTGGGGGGAGTTGAGCAGGACCATCTCGTTATTGCTTTTATCTCATGTCAACTTCTTTTTATTATTTTCAGGTTCCACTTGTGGTGCACTGTTTGTTCTGTGGATGTCTAATCGTAGACACAGATAGCCAGTGGGAGATTTCTAGATAAGATCTGATTGCTGAATGCTTGTTTGTAATTTATTAGTGCTCTCCTTTACATTTCCATGTGCTCTCCTGTCAGCAATATATCATCCTGGAGGAGTCTTGAAGGGGGAAAGTCAGAAATGTCTCTGTGGTGCTTTTGGAGCCTTGTATGATTATTACACCATCTCCCGCTGTCTGCTTTAAACAGTAGGACATGATTTATTCATAAGCTGAGATCTGAGACCTGGCTTTGCAAGGCTCAAAACCCAAACAAATTATTGACTATCTCCAGCAGAGGAAACATGTGGTTTAGGCCTTCTGGCATGCATCTCATTCAGACTGTAAATGGGGATACCCCATATTTGAATGAACTCCTGTATTAAAGACCAAGCGTTCTTGCACATTGATAGGTACGTTTTAAGCAGCAAGCCTCTTCTGTTTGACAAGCTGTTTGAAAGTTTTTGTTTTTTGTTTTTACAAAGCAATTGTCTTTAAACATGTGATGCCCTGAGTAGTGTTGGTAGGGATTTGGAATGTGATTTGACCTTAGCCCTGTGTGGTCCCTTCATTTATCAGGAGCTGAATACATGAGCAGGGTGGTGTGTCGAGCTGATCCTCCATCTGCCGCTTCCATGTTTATACAGAAAAGTCTACAGCACTGTATAGGAGGGCTTATGTGACATGGAGTCCTGAGCAACTGAGATTCTGAATCAGGCATGAGCAGGTACAAAACTTCCCTCTCCAGAAGGAACTGTTGGTTGCACATTAAGTCAGGAATGGAGTCAGTCATCTAACATCCCCAGCTTCTAAGCATCTAAATAGTCTTGTCCCAAGGCTGCTGTTCTAACCATGCTTACTTGAGAATAAGTCCAACTGAACTCACTGGAGATTATTTCTGGCATGAATAGGACTGCATTTCTCATTTTGTAGAAAAAGTCACATTTCATGTGTTCTTTCTTAGGGCTATTTAGTGGTAGTGTTGACAGGGATAAAAAAAATTGTTTATCTGTGTTATGTATAATCTGTGTGGCTTGATTAGGTAGACCAAGTGGCATACAAGTGGGCACCTACAGAGAAGATGAGACAGCTTGTTCACTGCAGTCAGTCAACCTAATTTATCAGCCCATTCTTCAGTGCACAAGAATGTTAATGCTATTTATTCTGATAGCAAAAATATTGGGTTAGATGTTCTTTGACCAAGAGCATCATTTTAAAATCTCACCTCATGTTGCCAGGAGATGTAGGGTCAAGCATATGGATTTCAGGGTTCATTAGATCATGAACAAAGTGTTCCATATGACTGAACAATATGCTGGTGGTAGTTCCTCGTATGGTGTTTTGATCATAGGATTTACTAGGCCACCAGCTGTTCAACAATAATAAGATATTGGCATTTCTTGAGAAGCAAGGAGGCAGTTTTCTTGCCAAGAATTGGCTGTTATGGTTCTACTGTAAGCCATTGGTTATGAAGCCTAGCTTACTAAGTTCTAATTTTTGCTTCAGTTGCTGGCTGCACATTAAAGTAGTAAACTTCTAACGTAGAATGACTATCTAAGCAATCACATTAAAATGAGGACTATATATCATAGTTAACCATTGTTGGCAAATTTATAATACAATAAGGAATAATCCATGGTTTACAGTGACTGGTTACACACAACATGCTAAGTTAAAGCCTTACAAACCACATTGTATGTTGGTTGTGTGCACACTCAAAATTCAGTGGAACTTACTTCTGAGTAGATATGTTTTACTCAGCAAATTTGATTTATAACATAAGCACCTAGGGACATCTGCAGCAGGAGGTCAAAGAAATCAAGATGGAAGTCACTCTTTCGTGATCAAAGCTCCATCCCTTTGTACATGTGTGTGTTGCTGACATGGATACAAAAAAAGCAGGGTTCAGTTATGTAGTTTCAACCACTGTCTTGACCTTTCTGATGCTCCCAGAGATGTCACTGTAAAGTTCTATTGAATCCTCTCACTTATTTTACTTAAGTGAAAAAAACCCTCACTTGCTTATAGGAGGCTCTTTTTATCATCTGTATATAACTATGGTTTATTAAAACCAAATAAGAACACTGTGAAACAATGACATATTCACTATACATGTATGCAACACTCTTCTGGTGTTAGTGGCAATGCTGAGGTGTGATACAGGATCAGAATCACACATACCAGTAAGATGGATTGTGTATGTAATGCATATATAAGTGAATAGACATCTTCCTAGACTGTGAAATCATGCTAGGATTTGCAGGAAAGAGTTGGTCCAATACATCTGGGGAAACAAGAAGGGAGCTCGCTGGGTTAGATAATTCAGTCTGAATTCTATTGCTTGCATTCCATAAGTGGAGAGCTTTTGAAATACAGGGATTTGGTTAAGAAATAGAATTTTAGAAAGGGAGCAGTGGTGAAAATGTGAAGTACATCCAATTGTCCTGATTACTTCTGAATTCCAGTTTTTTAATGTAAACAGGTTTTAGTTTTCTCTCTACACTTGTTTCTGAAGGTATGCTCCTGATTTCAGAACTTCTGAATGCCTCTTCATTTCTTGGTGCCTGCTTGGGTTAGTTGCCCTCAGTTTGGGTGACATCTGCTTTGTAGACTATGTAGCTTTCCTTTTCTTACCCAATTTTAATTTTTCAATCAATGATACAGAAAAGATAAAGACAAGCTTCCAACTTGAGATACTGTAGTATGTTAAAATTTGGCATGCCCCTATTCAGTTTGAACTTAATCCTTAAATACTAAAAAGCCAGAGGTTCTGAGTAGCTGAGATAAATGAAGCATTTTGTCAGAAATAATGACATCCAAAGAAAGCCTGGATGCTTGTTATCAAATATGTAAGATGAAAACAAGAACTGAAATTCCAAAACTAGTGTCTTTTACCTGATGTGCTAACGCTGAATTGTAGCTGCAATACAGAAATAGCTCAGTGCCTTTTATAAGAAGGTACATCCTTTTAAAAATGGCTTATTATTTTTTTGGAAAAGAAATACAGTTCCTTATTTCAAACATCAGACCAAAATGTGACTTTTATAGTATGGAGTACAAAAATCTTCCATTATACCATCAGTAACTGTTTGCACAATGTGAGATAAGCAATTGGTGATGGGGAGATTCTGTGATGGAGAATTCCATTGGGGCAAAGGTATCTCATGAACGTGGTGGAAGGCCACTATTTACTATCCCTTATTTAAACTAGTCTCAGCTAAAATCACCACAACTTTTATTGAACAGCATCCATCTGGAGAAAGTCCTTGAAGCATCAGAGAAGATGATCTTAGCCAATTATGTGTCCTCTATATCTGAGAAAGGTACAAGGGAGACCCCACAAATTACACATGGAATTACAGTTGAGAAACTGTCACCCTGCATTTGTTCTGTGTTTTGGAAATACACAGGAATTCTTCTACAGTGCCAAGAGCTTCCTCAATTGGATTTCATTTCTCACTCCTGCCACTGTGAGTCTCCTTGCTTGTGAGTGGATTCATAATGGGAGACATTGTTCCCTTTGTATATCTGGCTGGCTGTGGAGAAACAAGAGAGGCACGAGAGAGCCATTGGGTCCACCGTTCTCCCATTGGCATTGCCTTTGAGATCCACATTTGGACTTCCACCTAATGAGGGAGATTGCAAAAAGGCTAACAGAACAGCTATTAGAAAAGGGTGTGTATTTCTTATAGTGTGAGCATAACTCATGTTATATGGCATTACTTCTTTTAATCTATTGATTGGAAAGTTGATTTTAAGGCTAAACTATATATGACACATTGCATAAATATCCATATTTATAAATAAATAAATAAATAAATATTATTTATTTATATAATATAAATATAATATAAATATAAATATTATAAATATTTATAAATAAAGACCTACAACACCTTCTAGAACTAGCACCAAAAAATGATGTCCTTTTCATCATAGGGGATTGGAATGCTAAAGTAGGAAGTCAAGGAGTAATCGGAATAACAGGCAAGTTTGGCCTTGGAGTACAAAATGAAGCAGGGCAAAGGCTAATAGAGTTCTGTCAAGAGAACAAGCTAGTCATAGCAAACACTCTTTTCCAACAACACAAGAGACGACTCTACACATGGACATCACCAGATGGTCAATACCGAAACCAGATTGATTATATACTTTGCAGCCAAAGATGGAGAAGCTCTATACAGACAGCAAAAACAAGACCAGGAGCTGACTGTGGCTCAGATCATGAGCTTCTTACTGCAAAATTTAGGCTTAAATTGAAGAATGTAGGGAAAACCACTAGACCACTCAGGTATGACTTAGATCATATTCCTTGTGAGTACACAGTGAAGGTGATGAATAGATTTAGAGGATTAGATTTGGTAGACAGAGTGCCTGAAGAACTATGGACGGAGGTCCGTAATATTGTACAGGAGGCAGCAACTAAAACCATCCCAAAGAAAAAGAAATGCAAGAAAGCAAAATGGCTGTCTGATGAGGCTTTACAAATAGCTGTGGAAAGAAGGAATGTGAAAAGCAAGGGTGAAAGGGAAAGATATAAGCAACTGAATGCAGATTTCCAGAGAATAGCCAGGAGAGATAAGAAGGCCTTCTTAAATGAACAATGCAAAGATATCGAGGAAAACAATAGAATGGGGAAGACTAGAGATCTCTTCAAGAAAATTGGAGATATGAAAGGAACGTTTAGTGCAAAGATGGGCATGATAAAGGACAAAAAAGGCAGGGACCTAACAGAAGCAGAAGAGATTAAGAAGAGGTGGCAAGAATACACAGAACTATACAAGAAAGATCTTAATGTCCCTGATGTCCACCCTGGTGTGATCACTGACCTTGAGCCAGACATCCTAGAGAGTGAAGTCAAGTGGGCCTTAGGAAGCATTGCTAACAACAAAGCTAGTGGAGATGACAGTATTCCAGCTGAGTTATTTAAAATACTAAAAGATGATGGTGTTAAAGTGCTGCACTCAATATGCCAGCAAGTTTGGAAAACGCAACAGTGGCCACGGGATTGGAAAAGGTCAGTTTATGTTCCAATTCCAAAGAAGGGCAATGCCAAAGAATGCTCAAACTATCGCACAATTGCACTCATTTCACATGCTAGCAAGGTTATGCTCAAAATCCTACAAGCTAGGCTTCAGCAATACATGAACTGAGAACTACCAGATGTACAAGCTGGGTTTCGAAGAGGCAGAGGAACTAGAGATCAAATCGCCAACATTCGCTGGATCATGGAGAAAGCACGAGAGTTCCAGAAAAATATCTACTTCTGCTTCATTGACTATGCAAAAGCCTTTGATTGTGTGGATCACAACAAACTGTGGCAAGTTCTTAAAGAGATGGGAGTACCAGACCACCTTACCTGTCTCCTGAGAAATCTGTATGCGGGCCAAGAAGCAACAGTTAGAACCGGTCATGGAACAACCGATTGGTTCAAAATAGGGAAAGGTGTATGACAAGGCTGTATACTGTCACCCTGCTTATTTAACCTATATGCAGAGTACATGATGAGAAATGCCAGGCTGGAAGAATCACAAGCCGGAATTAAGATTGCAGGGAGAATCATCAACAACCTCAGATATGCAGACGATACCACCCTCATGGCAGAAAGTGAAAAAGAACTAAAGAGCCTCTTGATGAGGGTGAAAGAGGAGAGTGCAAAAGCTGGCTTGAAACTCAACATTAAAAAAACTAAGATCATGGCATCTGGACCCATCAATTCCTGGCAAATAGAAGGGGTAGAAATGGAAGCAGTAACAGACTTCATTTATTTGGGATCCAAGATCACTGCAGACGGAGACTGCAGCCATGAAATTAAAAGATGCTTGCTCCTTGGGAGGAAAGCTATGGCAAGCCTAGATAGCATATTAAAAAGCAGAGACGTCACCTTGCCGACAAAGATCCGCATAGTCAAAGCTATGGTTTTTCCAGTAGTAATGTATGGCTGTGAGAGCTGGACCATAAAGAAGGCTGAGCGCCGAAGAATTGATGCCTTTGAACTGTGGTGCTGGAGAAGACTCTTGAGAGTCCCCTGGACTGCTAGGAGGTCAAACCAGTCAATCTTAAAGGAAATCAACCCTGACTGCTCATTGGAAGGATTGATAATGAAGCTCAAGCTCAGATACTTTGGTCACCTAATGCGAAGAGAGGACTCTTTGGAAAAGACCCTGATGCTGGGAAAGATTGAAGGCAAAAGGAGAAGAGGACGGCAGAGGATGAGATGGTTAGATAGCATCACTGAAGCAATGAGCATGAAATTGAGCAAACTCAGGGAGGCAGTGAAGGACAGGAAGGCCTGGCGCGATATAGTTCATGGGGTCATGAAGAGTCGGACACGACTTAACGACTGAACAACAACAACAACATAAATATCCAATTGAGTTCTTCCTTCCTTCCTTCCTTCCTTCCTTCCTTCCTTCCTTCCTTCCTTCCTTCCTTCCTTCCTTCCTTCCTTCCTTCCTTCCTTCCTCCCCTTCCCTCCCCTCCCCTCCCCTCCCCTCCCCTTCCTGTAGCTGGTAAGTGGGAAAGGAAGCTTTGAAGTTCCCCTAGTTATATGTGAAGTTCTAATCAGAATTGCCACACCTCCCCCCACCCCAGCCCCACTGCAGATCTCTGGGAGCCTGTGCATGTTGTGCTTCTAATATAATGTGTACTTTAGCTATCCAAGATTTCAGGAAAGAAATGTGCAAGGTAAGGCTAGCACTTGTATTTTAAAAATGGAGATCAATTTATATTTTGCCATGCTGGAATGGAAAAACCTAATTATAGAATTATTAATGGATGTGATAATATGAAGATACTGCAAATTGAATGGAATGGATAAAGAGTTGTCTGTTCATTAATTTTAGGGCATTAGAATTCCAGAAGGATGTAATCCAAACACTGTAATACTGAAAAGCAGAATGTTATAGATTTGTGTGTGTGTGTGTGTGTGTGTGTGTGTTTGTTTTCAACATGCTCAATTTGGGGGTTCCAACGAATGGTCATCTTCTTATGCTCTGCTTCAGAAATACTGCTTTTCTACTTCTGCCGGCTCAAGCCATGCCATATGGTCAAGCTACTGCAAATTGTTCCATGATAATTTGGGGGGGGGCTGCCCCGTTGTTCTTGGCCATCTGAGTTACTGTGGGTGCCCATCCCATGGTCCCTAGCCATTGAGTTTCCTTGCCATCCAGCTTTTTCAGTCTTTTCGCTGCCCCAAAACCATTTCTCCCACTTCTGTTGCCAGCCCTGGTTGACTGGAGCAATAGGGGAGAGAAGAGGGGAAATGGGTATTTTGGGGACCTGCTCATGGCACCCAAAAAGACCCATTTTCACCCTGCAAGATCTGCTTTACTATGGGGGAGCTGCCTGAAGAGGTGTTTTCACTTGCACACGATTGCCTGCCCCTGCAGTTTATGTGTTGCTGCACCAAAGCTATGGAGGGCAGGGAGACATTTTAAATAGGTGACCAATGGTCTTTCAGACTGCTGGACTTATGCTATCTTGATGTTCTGGCAGTGCACCAGTACATTGCTAGACATATGCTTTAAGTGCGTAGTCCCAAAGTTGCAGAGGAGAAAAGTGGTTCTGCTGCCTGGATTCTTGCGGGAAAGGATGGGAAGACCCTCTGTCCCTCCCCCTCCTCTTTTGCCAGAGGTGGAAGGAGAAGCAGATATGATCCAAGAACTGAAGGCAAAAGACCTGCAGGTTCCCCACCCTGCCTTTCTCTTCCCCCAAGATCTCAGGCAGACAGAACCCAAGGCAGAATATGGGGCCAAAGTGCCTCAGCACACCTTTCAGCTGGCATAGTTTTGTGCCACCTCCCACGCTGGATGACAGCACTTTAGCACTATGATACAGTAGAGCCTTACTTGGGAATGCCAGGGCTTTAGGCTGGATTGGAAAGTTGAAAAGCCTCCTGGAAGATGGCAGTGGCAAACCATTCCTGTAACAATTATTAAGAAAATTGCGCAGACCCGTCCATGAAACATTACCAGGCTTAACTCAGAGGAGACTTTACCTTTTATGAGTCCCAAGGCATGTTATTTTAAAACTGTAGTTCAGCTTCCCTTGACGGCACATAATACAGAAAGCTTCTGCATCAGTGCCCTAAAACAATTGAGGAATTTATCCCATACATCAAACACAAATGAAGGCTGTAGTATCTGTTATGATTTATACGCATACTACTAGGAACGAAGGAGCATCTTTCTCCTGAGTCAGCACTGAGCTGCTTCAATGATCAGACAAGACAACTCTTGATGCTGTCTAGGTAATTTGTAAAGGTTAACTGAACTGGGAAGATGAGAGACAAATTAGTTAGCAGATGATTTTTTCTTATCAACAATAGCCATCCAATCCCTACATTGGAGAGTTCCAATTAAGCCTGCATGAATCTTTGAAGTGGGAAACGTTGTGAGTCTAGATAAAACATTCTGATGAAGAACAATGAAAACTTCTCGCAGAGAATCTTGGGAGAAAGAAATGTCCCTCCATTGTTTCCAAATGTTGCTGTTGTTTTGTCTGCTATTGATTCTTTTGCAAAAACATGAACCATTCTTATCCTACAGACAAAACAAGGGCCACGTCATTCATAAAAATTCTAATTCACTTTTCATTAATAAAAGCGTCAAAGCAGAGACTCATCAAGGAAAAAAGCACATCATAAAAATCCATTTCCAATAAAAACCCTCTAAAAATACCCATACCTTTAAAAGTATAAACCATAAAGCAGCCTAAAATCCGATAATATAGGACAGGGCCTAATTACTGTACATGAAACATCAATAGCAAAACAGAAATCACAGCAACACAAATTTAACTTAAAGCCTGGGTGAACAGGTTTGTGTTAGGTGTGCAAACTGTAGCTATCTTCAACCTGGTTACCCCAGATATGCTGAGGTACAACTCCAGGAGGTTAATGATGTTGGAGAAGGCGACATGGGTAGTTAAGAGAGTGGGCACAACCTTCAATGGGTTCCTTGCTTGGGTGTGCATGGCTTCCATCACAGCTGCCATGTTGACTTTTTTACCCCCTTCACAGGTGCCCTGGAAGCATATTATTCAAGGGGATGGGATCTAGACCTGATGGCTGATACCTTTTCTCAGGCTGAGATTTGCTCTCTGAAAAGTTGTGGGGAGGACTAGAATAAAAATGGAGATGGATTTAATTTCATTTTCCAATTCAAGATAGTTAATAGGGAGCCAGACCTGTAGTTAATCATTTTCCCTTCTATATCACAAAACTGCAACCCAGTCAGAACTTTTGTTTTGAAGGTCTCTGGGCTTTTGAAATCTCAGGTTGTGCTCAGTCCTACGCAAACATTGCTTCTCCTGAACATAAAGGAATCAAGTCTTTATCTGCAGCTTGCTAACTAAAAAGCAAACATGCAGTTGGCCAGTTCAGCTCAGTAAATGTGCTGCTTCTTAAAAAAGCTAAATGAATTAGTCCCATCAGCTGGATGCCCTGAAGCCAGAATTTACTTTTTGGATACACAGGCTAGAATCCCTGTCTTAGGGAACAATTTCTGGAGGAAGGTAGGTGAATCTCCTACACTACCTCCTGCAGTACCTCTTTTGAACTGAACAGGGAATGACCAGCTGCTTTTCAGGCCACAAGAACCACTTCAAATCAAATGTACTGGCAGTGTTAAGCATCTCCTTTTTTCTCAGTATACTTCTCAGAATACAAAGTATTCATTTAAGATCATGGGCAGAAAGGTCCTCAGGCAGCAAAAAATCTCTTGGCCAGGGATAGGCATAGAAAGTAAAGAGGATGACCTTGATGGAGAAGTTAACAAAACAACAAGGAACAAAATGTGGCTTGAGTCCAAAATGAGAAGAAGGTATGTGTAAACATCTCAGACACCCCCTAAATCACATCAAAACATTCTGTTATAGCAGTCCATCTTAATAAAAGTAGTTTTAAACTTCCGTGGAGTTTGTTTCTTCATCTGGTCTATGTTGTGGGGCTGACAATGGACAGCCTTTGGTGAGGGTGGAGAGACTGAGAACTACAAAGTAGTTGAGTTCATATCACATATGTGACAGGGCTGGTTTGAGAAGCTCTGTTCTTATAAACCAGATATGCCTACTTTAGGATCTACATTGCCTGTTCCATCTGTTCCCCCAACCCAAAATGGTGTGAAATTGGGATCTCCATTTTCAGCAGTCAAGACTGAAGGGGGTTTAAGGGCCATAAAAGGAGGATTTGGGGATGACTGGCAAAGTTGGGACTACAGTTTACTAGCTCCTGCAGTAGATTGTTCAAAGCAAAGTGGACCAATAACCTGACACAGGATCCTGATGCTTCCTAGGCACTCCTTCTCTCCTCCTTCTTCATGCGCTGATGTACCCAGGCAATCAGAATGGTACCAAAAGCTTATTTCTGTTTCTTTGCAAAGCACCAAGGAGGAGGGTGAAGATGGCAGCTAAATCTGGAAACAGGAAATCTGTGACTCGCAGTAGGAAAAGAGGATATGATCAAGATGTTGGGATTAGGGAAAATAACTCTTGTCAATTCAAAGTGCTCCCTTTCCCTTTCAAAATGAGCCCTGAAGTCAAAGTACTGGAAGCAGTTGTATGACTCAGGGAGGGAAGGAACAAAATGGAGAAGACACTGTCAAAACGACTCTGCTTGGAATTGCCTGTATAGAACTGGTTAGGTATAGTTTGTTAAGCTCAAGCCTCTGTATATATTGGAAATATGTACAAATTATCTTCCTAAAAGCACTGCAATTATAAACATCACTATAAGTGAGAGGAGAACAATGTGTGCATATCTGGAAATTTCCTGACTTTTTCCCTGACTGTATATTCTAATATCTATATGTGATTTATATTATTCATGTGCCTTTTCTTTTCATCTTAGTTTATTTTTGTTTTTAATAATGTGTTAGCATCTGTTTTCTTTTCCTTTTTTGTATATTAAAATCAATTTTAAAAGGAGCGAATCCAAAAGTTCCACTTCCACAGTTGGACTGGTTCTTTTTCCAGAGCCTTCTGTTTGTCTTATGAAAAACTGGGTAAGCAGGCAGGCCCTGTAGGGCCCATGAGTGAGGCTGGCAAGAAGGCGAAATCAGCTCCAATGTAGTCTTAGTCTAACCCACCTCACAGGGTTGTTATAAGGAAAAATGGAGGGGGAGCTCTGAACATCACCTTGAACTCTTTGGCAAAAAGTTAAAATAAAAAAAAGTAAGTTGTGTGTGTCTGTGTGTCTGTGTGTCTTCAAATCATTGTTGACTCCTGGCGACTGCTTGAATAGGTCCCTGCAGGTTTCTTGGCAAGATTTTGGAAGTGGTTTGCCCTTGCCCGCTTTCTCGGGCTGAGAGAGAGGGACTGGCCCAAGGTCACCCAGCTGGCTTCGCAGCTAAGGTGGGACTAGAACTCACAGCCTCCTGTTTTCTAGCCTGGCACCTTAACCACGACACCAAACTGGCTCTCTCAACAACAGCAGCAAAAGAAGTAAGCACATAAGTAAATATAAGTTATTGGTAAGGACTCTTTTTTCAGCCAGCATGCTATTTTTGACCTTGCCTTCGCTCCTCCTATTATTGTGAGTTTGCATGAATCTTCTAAAGTTTCCGTGTATGTACTTTCATTCATTACTTTAAAGACAAGCTGAGAATTTCACAGGGCAACTATAAACATTAGTCATATCCCAAAGGGACCAGAGATACACTTGATCTTTGCAGAGTTACGCTTCTAAGGCTGATTATATTGCAATAGGCTTCTGACTGCTTCCTAGAATATCCAGCACCCCAGACCCCTTACATGGGTGTTTTGCTGATGGTGCATTGGCAATGCACAGATATCTCTTGGCAAGATGTAAAACTCTCTGCTCATTAGTTTAGCTGGCACTGGCTGGACTACATCTCGCAATATTTTAGTTGTTTTGCTGTTGTAATATGTTGCACTGACTGTGTCAAAAAGGATGCTAGGTTACTTGGAACAGAGCATTTTGTTTTCAGTTAACTCAGATTAACTACTAACCCTCAATTAGGTTTCAATTACCCTTCACTTTTTATTATTGTACTTTGACTACTAATAATCAAATATGTTTACTTGGATGCTTGTACATCATGTTTTTATGATCATAATTTGTTCCAGCAAAGTGATATTTGTCTTTGTTAAGTCTAAGACTTTCATTTAATTTCTGTATTAGTTTGGGTTTGTAATTCAGTTCTACAGTATAACTTGGAACCATCTGCGTCTTCATTAACTTTTTACCCAAGCCGGAATTATTGCTAATAGCTGAAAGAAGCTGTATTAAAACACACTAATTCTTCATGATTAGAAATAAGATGCACAATCCATTATAAAGAGGACTGCAGTTTTGTGACTAGTATTTTATGGATCACGCAGGAATCACATTGGTTGCTCTGAAAATGGCGAAACACATATCCTAAAATTCTTTATCAATTGCAATTTCCCTCACGTTGGATTTGCCACAAATGAGGATTCCTCCCGTCTTCCACTAAATTATAGTTTAATAAACTGTTCTTATGTATCAAGACAATTTCGATGTAGTAAGAGGATTCTCCAGCAAGGTTTTTTCACAGGATATGGCTCTCCCAAAATAAAATAATGTAGGACTATGTTTTTTATAAACTTTGCCAGATCAGATCTAGATATGTCTCTTACGACAGACAGTTCAAGCTGTCAGCTCTAGCTGCTCTGATCATGCATTTTAAAACCCGCATCTAGGATTCCATTGTAAGTGATCATGCAGGCACAAATGTCTGTAAGTATCACCTTTATGGTAGGAAGCACAATAATCTAACAGAGCAGTTTGTCTCTAAAACACAGCAGGCAGTTACATTTCTGAGTGCTTTTCTTCAACATTCCCTGAACTGACTTGTCAGCAAACATCTTAATTATGTTACAATAAAGTAACCAGGTTATAACTATTCCTAAAATAGAAAATCATCCACTGTATCACTTGCAAAGCCAGGGCTATTTAATAACTTAATTATATTTAATTAAGCAACAGTGGCTCATGAACTGGTACTATAACAAGTCCAGCTTCTGTGGTCATAGATAATAAAAATATTCCATGTTAGTGGGTCCAGTGACTACCACATGGTAAATGAATAGTAGTCTTGTATTTTTAAATACATATCAAATTACACTAATTGGTAATATTTATGTCCCCATAACCACTGCACTGTTACGAAGCAGATCACTCTAACTAATAACAAGGGACTACTTAATAAAAAAATTCAGAACATGTAATCCTTGTCCAGTACATGAATATGGTGAAGGAGGAGCTTTACAACACAACCTTAGCCCACAACAGTGTAATAAAGAATGAGCATGATATGACACAATTCACATGGTTTGGTCTTGACCGGTTATTTTTTCTTTAAAGACATAGCTGGTGTGGGAAGCAAAGTCAGAGCAGGATTGTGATTTGCAGAGAGGGCCTTAACTCTGTGTTATTTGTTGTCAGGGGTGACCTGTCAGAGGAGGAGGAGGAGGAGGAGGAAGAAGGAGAAGGAGAAGGAGGAGAAATCATACTCTACCTTATCTGCATGCAAAAGAGTTGGCTAAACTAGGTGTTGAATCTTGCTTCAACATCAGTGACCCTAGACTATATATGCAGGCAGTGGGTTAGCAAGCCAAACCAGCCTTGCAGCTGCCTCTAAGCCAGGATTTTTCAACCTCAGCAACTTTAAGATGTGTGGACTTCAACTCTGGGAGTTGAAGTCCACATCTTCAAGCTGCCAAGGTTGAGAAATCCTGCTCTAAGCCAACCTGAGCTTGTTCTACCTGCCAACCTTGCAGTTGTCTCCCAGTATTCTGGCACCCAAGACGACTGGCTAATTTTGCCCAAAGATAGGGCTGTGGTGCCTGTAATCTTCAAGCAGAGGAAGGCTGTTCACATTTGGATAGGGAGAGTGGTAGGGAGCAATGCTTCAAGTATGCCATGGCCTTACTCTGGCCCCCATGCACATCACACAAGGCCAAATGAAGTGAGCAACATAATGTCCAATTTCATCTAATACAGTAACTTTTTCATAGGCTCCTGCTACCAAATTTGGGCTGCAAAGATCCAGGCCAGTGCTAGATGGCAGCAAAGAGATACTACCTTCTAGGGGCATCTGCAGTGTTGCAGGCAAGCTTAGGTAGCCTGCCCCATACCAAGGCTGCCTTCTCCCACCGTGGGGCTCAGAGAGGGGAGGGAAGACAGGCTGTCGACCTCTGGCCGGTTCTTTCCTAACTTCTCCAGAAGGAGGCTGGAGATAGGAAGGGAGATCAATAACTTGAAAGAAGCTTTCCATCCTAAGTTTCTGACCATGGAAAAAATTAGCAGTCAGCACTGGCTGTATTACTTAGTCTAGACATGTAATGGACAAGTTTTTTTTTCAGACTGTTTTTGATGCCAAATAAATGCTAATTTTCTGTGTCATTGTTCAATCTCAGTAAAATGAAAGGCATATAATTCTCTTTCCCTGAGTGCCTTTGAAGCCCCAGAGTGAGCACCAAACTGCTTCACATTAATACCAGCTTCCTTCTTCATGCATTTTATTCAAACTGCTACTGAGTTTGGTTTTGCTGAGCTCACATGGACTTGCTGAGCACACAGATAATTCATGTGAATCAATCATGAAATACAGCCATGTCCCTTTCTATGTTTTCCAAATACGAAGGGGTCCACAGAGCCCCAAATGTTAAAGTCTCAATTTATGTCATTTTTAAAAAAATATTCTTTGGTGTTTTTATGGTCCTATCAAATGAGATGTTACCACCTTTAGGATTAAATATACTTTGATTTAGACATTCCTTTTTATATAATATTCAAACTCTGCTTGCTTGCTAGCTAACAAGGGAAGAGGTTGGACAGGAGGTGGGGGGAAGAGTGGTTTCTCCTAAGGATAGATTTCTACAATGCTTAACTAAGTATTGAAATGATGTATAACATTTATTAGCAATCAACCGTGCTGCTGTAGGCCAAACTAATTTATTCTAGCATGTGAGACCTCACAGTGCTCTAAATTCCCAGAATTTACATTTTGTCATGCTATAGGATTATTTCCATTATAGTTGCTGGATTATTTCCATTATACAGTAGTTGCTTCATTCATCTTTTTTTTTTTTTTAAGTATATATTCATTTTGTACATCTTAGGATGTCTGTGTGACTCTGCGGTATAATCATATAACCTACAAGCACAGGCTCTCATTTTGTATAGCTTTACTGTTTTGAGAACATTAGGAACATTTCTTTTTTTAAATTCAAAAGGCAAGCAGAGAAATGTTTTAAATAAATATATAGGATCTCTTGCCAGAGAACAAGAATTGGCAAGAATTTTCTACTGAGCCTAACATTTTAGAGACAAACTGTATGTACAGTGGACTATCAGATGAAATTCCTAACATTTTAAATTTAACAAAAGTAAAAACAGCTGTAGGGAACTCTAAATTGGACTGGCCCTGAAGAAGGAGAATGTTTTTATCTTTTGTCCAATTAACCGTTTTCCACAAACTAAATTGCCCTCCTGCCATGCCATATTGTCTCATTAGACTCACAAAATATTACATATCTTGCATTTTCTTAATCCCTTTAAGAATGGTTGAAAAGCTGTGACTTATATCTGACTCTGAAACACTCAGTTGTGTTCTGAATATGTGTACCACAACACATTTATTTTTGTGTGTTAGTTTTTAAAAATATTTACAGAGGTTCAAATGAAGAGTGAATGTGCTTATGTGTTGAGATAGGTTTCACAATAGTCCTCAAGTGAGTCACTTGGACTCAATGCTCCCCTCCCCTCCCTGTCTTTTTAATAGGGCTGGCAATTGAGGAGGGTTCATTCAACCCAACGTAAATACTTACAACTTGTCATAACATCTATAATATGCAATGAAATGCCAGAGACATTAGTTATAGAACTGGGATCCCAACCAAATAAATAAGTGTCATGTTCCAGCAAGTTCTTTTGACTCTATAAACAAGAAAAATGGTACACAATGCCTTGGATGGCACTGATAATACCCAGCTTCCATATCTATCTTCTGAATCTTGCCACATCTCAAAAATCCAGGAGAGTATACGTGCACGAAAGAGATAAACCTCAGCTTTTTGTAAAGCTTCAGAATATAAATGACAGTTTTCTTTACCATTACATACAGTATTCATCATATGCTAGGTTTTTTTAATAGCTCATCCCATAGTAATATGCTTAGAAATGAACAGGCATTGTATAAGCTCTGTGTGGGCTGTAAGGTCTGTCATGTACCACAGTGGTTGGATTTTATTAGTAAGTTGGTGGCAGTTAGTTAAGCAAGTCTGCAGTAAGAGCGATTGAGAACTTTTCCTGAAATCCAAAATGGTGGCTCTCATTTCATCAGCAAGATGTGGCTCACATACTGAGATTTGATCAGCCTACTGCTATATCACTGTGAAATGATTAAAAAAAAGTTATTATCTAGAAATATAGGCACAAGAGAGGGGGAAAGGGGTCTGTATTGCTTTCCATCTCCTCTAAGCCAGATGGGTAGCAAGCTTACATGTCCACTGTGCAAACATTTTGTGCTAATGAAAGTAGTGGAGAAGGCACTTCTACTGTTTTATGGTATGTGATTGCTGCAAATGTTCTCATCTTCAATTTCATTCCCATTTTAAAAAAGCCTTCCATGAGAATCAATGTTATTTTAAACATGATAGATATGCAAATGGAACCTTTCATGCAGTGATTTTTCCCCTCAATTTATGATTTCATTATATTCATGTGCAAGAGGACAAATTCAAAGTGCTAGAGGAAAAGAGAACCATATCCACACAGCTGCTTTGCCATGTAGGGCCAGAGCTGGCAAGTAATCAAGTTATCCTAAATTTATAGCCTCCACAACATGCCCTTATCATGCACCTGGAATGGTGCTGTGCTGAGGAAACCACCAACATGTGGTTGATGGTTTCCTCAGCTGAAATTCCAGCCCCATCTAATGCCACCTGGGTCATGAAAAGCCTCCTCTAATTGGCAGGCATAATTATCTGGTTTCTCAAAAAGTGCTTTTTTCTTTCCTGTTACACTGTTGACTGATTGAACTTTTTTAAAAAAAAAAATGAAAGTGTGAGAGTTGACCAGTTGACTCTTTGACCTATCAACCACTAGGTGACAACAAACAGAGTTTTTTATGGTTCTTGATGCCAGGAAGTGGTTGTCTGGATTTATGGAGCTAAAATGCAGCTGCTGCTTACTGAAAATCTGGAGTCTCAGGAAGGGGTTGATCTGTGGGAACCAACATGGCAGCTGAAAATTACTCTAGGAACTTTATGTGAGCTATCAGGGAATTCTCTACCAGGTAGGTTACAAAAACAAAAATGCAAGAGTCAATTCCTTTCAGTTACATGAGTTAAGTCAGGCAGGTGCTAGTCAATTTTGAGGTTTTGCACTCTTTAGTGGGCCAACCCATTTAGGAAAAAAAAAAAAATAGCTGCAGAAGCTGGAGTTCTAGTTTCTCTTGTACCCAGAAGAGGACTGAGGGACAAATGAAGAGGTCAAAGACCAGGGGATGGTCCCCCAAGAAAGCAGCAGCCTTAATGGGAGCCACAAGATTGCCAGCATGGAGCATGTCCTATCAGACCACCTCCCTGATGCACACCAACACATCGCTGGCACACAAAGTCTTTGGGTGGGTACTAGGGAAAACACCCCTTCCAGAAGGTGGCACCTTAAGCTGTTCTCATGATGCCTCAAATGGGAGCATGTGCTTGGGAAATGGTTAGTGGGCCATCCTTGTACCAGGGCAAGGAACATGTTAGATATGCTAAGTGAGTAAATGAGAATGAGAACTTTTTCTCAGATAATGGGCTCAGGCCCAGTGTCAGCACCTGCCACCCGGTGTGTGCCTTGGAAAAAAGGTAGAAGGAAGTGACCTGAGATAAGCCACCTCATAAACAGAGCAGGCAGAGGGATAGACAAATAAGGGGGACAGAATAAATTCTTCTCTATCTCCATCCTATTGTTCAGTAGATTGGGAGGTGCTGAAGAGAGAGTGCCACTGAAGTCACATTTTCAATAGGGAGGAGAGAAATGAACATTAAAAATGAGGAGAAAGTGATTACTTCAATGAAAGTGATAAAGTGATGAAGAGGTGATGTTAAGCATGGAGGATTTGACAGACTAGACCAGTGTTTCTCAACCTTAGTAACTTCAAGATGCGTGGACTTCAACTCCCAGAATTCCCTTGTTAACTAGCTCCTAATTCTGGGAGTTGAAGTCCACGCATCTTGAAGTTGCTAAGGTTGAGAAACACTGGACTAGACTGAGGCCCAACATGGGTTTGACAAGGACTGCTACACTGTAACCCCAGAGAGCCACATACTTGCCAGATATGCAACATTTTCTTTTTTTCCCAAACTCCTGTCAAAGTGGTACTGTTACAAGCTATAGCACATACAACTAAATTAAGAACCAATTCTCAAACGTACAGCCTACAATCACCATTTGGTTGCTTCCTTTCCTTTTCAGCTTGATTTCAGTTCCTTCAGTTCCTAGCGAGGTGGCTGAGAGTGGGGGGTTTACAGTAAGCTTACCTGTAGTCTATGCCTAAAATAAAATTTTGTCTCACGAGTGATTGATCAGTTCTTCCAAATAGTGCACATAAATATTTAACTAGCATTCAGCAGATAATGCTTTCAAAGCTGTTTTTTTTCTGCTTCACCCTAATTACAAAGACCAGAGATACAAGTTTATTATAGAATGTGAACGTAGAGATTATGGGATTACTTTCCAGGGGAAAGGAGATGGGCTGGTATTCACAACTGAGTTAATAGATAGTTAATAATAGACTACTCCTCTGTTACTCCCTGGAAGCAATCAGAATCCAGACAACCAGGTGGATGCATTAGTATTTCCCACCTTGTAGGTAGCAGCTGAGGGTGCATTTCTGTTACAGACTTGTTCCTTAGATTCTCCAGGACAACAGGATCAAACCAAGAAAGAAACAGACCAATAAACATCCCTAACCCTCCCAAATAACTTTTCAGACAGTCTGAATGCAACAGCTAAGACCAGCTGATATATTTTTGAATGGCACTTTGATCCCAGTGACTTATTTTTCCTAAGGTAAAGCAACTTGAGCAACTGTCAGCTTGAATGGAATAATAGCAGTAAAGTAGTGGAAAGCATTAGAAGAGAGTCCTTCCTTCCTTCCTCTATTTTGCCTCCTAAAAATCTCTCATTTGTTTTCTAATCAGCAAGCAAAGGGCTATGATATTTTAGTCAGAACTCCAAGGCTGTTTATTATTTAGCCACCTCAAGTAATTTCTAGAGCAGGAAGATGGTTAGAAGTGGAATAAATGCATTTTAAAAAACATGGGGGGATATATAATTGTTACATTGCATGTCTGAAGAATATTTTCTGCCAAATATGCTAAGCAGCTTCATTGCATAACTTGAAGAAGCAGAGAGAAAATCCTTAAACCTTCAGCTAGCCAAAAGACATGTTTTAAAGGAAATATCAGATTTCCCATGGTACTTTTCTAAATATTCATTTGGAAAATGTGTGACCTAAGGAAAGTTTTAGGTTTCTTCACCACAAGAGTCTTACAAGAACAGAGAAATCTCTTTCAATTGAGCAGAATCCTCAGTAAAAGTAAACTCTGATTACACAGGAATTGGAGTTTACAGGCTTAATTAAAAAAAAAAAAATCTAGGTTCAGCATCCTATAAGCATTTTCAGATAGAAGCTAACTCAAACTTCTTTGTGGAGAATAGAATCCCAAATGCCTTTATTATCACATTTAATATGATTATATGGCAAATGAAGTCCATATACACAAAATCAGTAGTGCCTATAGCATTATGAGCAATTTATTACAGGTCTCCTGTGTGCAAGCTTATCTATAAGCTGTTACAGACAGGAATATGGTTTGTAATGGGATCACTTTCTCAAACCTAATACCTTCCATATGGGTTAGATTACAGCTGCTACATTAAAACAAGCACACACACACACACAGATTGTTTGATTTTTCCCATTATTTGCTGCATGGCATTAATATATGCAGAATTGTGTAATTTTGGCACTGAATTGAATTGTTCATCTAAAAATAAAATCTCACCAGATCATCAGACCAAGTTGTCAGGAATATCACTCCCAGAATTCTCAGCTGTCATAGCCAATAATCCAAGCTGGCTGGATATTCAGGGTAATTCAGGCTGGAGATGTTCAGTTTTAATGTATGTCTGTTCCTTAAAACAATGCCAGTATTTTAGTACTCTGCTTCAGATGTGTTAGGAGCCAAAACAAAAATATTTTGTGATTGCTTGTCAAAACAAAATACACAAAATACAAAGTTTCTCTCCAAAAATTTCTTCTATATTTACAACAGCAACGGGCAATTCCAAAACCAGCCACTATTTCCATCTCTACTCCTTTAAAAGCAGTTTCATGACAAGCAGCAATTGCATTTACTGCCACCAACCTCAAAATGCTGGGAACACAATCATTGTTCCTTTCAGCTGCTCAACTGGAGAGCTAAAAATATAGCATTCTGTCAGTGCCTTGATCCTTCAATCAAGCTTTTAATTCATCAAGTGCTGATTTCTCTGGTGATCTCCAAGGGAAGGGAAGGGAAGGGAAGGGAAGGGAAGGAAGAGAGAGAGAAGGAGAGGGAAGGGAAGGAGAGAGAGAGAGAGAGAGAGAGAGAGAGAAAGAAGGAAAGAAAGAAGGAAGGAAGGAAAGAAAGAAAGAAAGAAAGAAAGAAAGAAAGAAAGAAAGAAAGAAAGGTCACAAAGATGAAAAGTTGCAAAGTTGCAAAGCCATCTAGATGCCATCCCATCCATCCATCCATCCATCCATCCATCCATCCATCCATCCATCCATCCATTCAGTTTCAAGGCCACCTGATTCCAGATGATTCTAGGTGGCTTACATTTAAAAAGTAGGAACACTTAAAACAGAAATAGATCATAAACACCCAGAAAAAAGACTCTCAATAACAACAAAACAACCTATAGAGACTCAACCCCTGTTTTGCCCCAAGGCCTGTGAACATAGCCAGGTTTTCAGTGACTTTCTGAAGGTCATTAGGGTTGGAGCCATACAGATCTCTGGGATATGCTCTTCCAGGGTGCAGGCACTGAGGCAGAGAAGGCATACTTCCTGGGTCCTGAAACATGACACTGTTTTATCAAAGGAACCTGAAGCACACTTACTCTGCCCGATCTCATTGGTCAGGCAGAAATAATCAGAGATAGGTGGTCCCTCGAGTAAAAAGCTTGTGAAATATAATAACCTGGACATCTTCAGAAAGTAAGAAAGGATGGATTTAGCTAAGTAAAAGAAGTAAAACAAGAGTTCCTGCCGATAAGGAAATGCCATACCCTTAAATTCTACAGAGCTTCAGCTTACCAAATGGGAAAGCATCTTCAATGCAGTTCTGGATAAACCAGCTCAGCTGCTGAACACAGAGGAGAGCCTGGAGGTGCACAGGTGCAGAGATGGTTTTGGAAGGAGGCAACATGTGGGAACATCGCTTGGATTTTATCATATTGAATAATTGTATTTATGCTGTACTATTTATGTTTTGATTGGTTTTAATTGTTTGGTTGTGAACCGCCCAGGGTCCCTCCTTGTGGGAGAGTTGGGCAGTGATATAAATTTGATTTATAAAAATAAATAAATAAATAAATAAATAAATAAATAAATAAATAAAAAACCTGTCGTGGTGCCCACATTTCCAACAGCCATGGGCTTCCTTTATTAACGGCAACTGTTAATGGCCAACTAGGAGTTCCTCTAAAGCTCAGATTCTCCCGTTTCCTATACCTTCCCTAGTATATCTTCTAGGTATTCTCCCTGATGCAAATATTCATCATGTCATGGGGAATCCAAGCAAAACCTATTCTGCTCTGAAAAGCTGGTACTCTTGACATTCTGAGACAAGTGCCTTTAACTCCTGCCCACAGTCTTCTCTTAGTAGACCAAGAAACACATTTCTGTGATTGATATTTTGGTAACCCACTCCAAATCTGAAAGAGAGAAGTTCCTCATGATGCAGTCTTGATGGAATAACTATAGTCTTTGACAATAGCTCATTAATAGGGATGGGTGTGTGGCAACAGATTTCCTATGTACATTCCTGCTCAACTGCACCAATCCACATGAATGTGTTCTCTGTACATAATTTTCCTTCTTGCATAGAGAGAGTCTTCCTGGAATGTGTGCATTATTTGCTCATGATGAATTAGAACCTGAGGGCAACCATCTCCCACTTACAGTGCAATGTCTGCCAGTTGGAACAATGTCATCATTTCCCCAAAATGTTGCAGATGTTCATAATTTGACTTTCAGTAAGGTTTAAAATATGGTTGTTTGTAAACTGGATGATCAGCACAGCATTTATGTAGTGTGTGTGTACAAAATCTCTTGCTGCTTATAACCTTTCACCTTTGCCCAGGTATTTGAGGAATTCAGAAGCATTTACAACTTCAAATTAACTTGGTGGTCAGCCAGATATTACTCCCTGATAATTGTGGGACAGATCATTTTAAAAATCACCCTTGTTCTTGTCATTTAGAAGGCATAAAGAGAATTGAGAAAGTATTTCAAAATAATTCATTGGAAAATGTTGAAAATCTCAAATGAAACCCAAATTTTAATCAATCAAAAAGTTGTAACTTTAGGAAATATGGACAATGATTCTGATCAAATCACCAACATATTGTTTTCTTGTAAAAGTTTGAGCTGAAATTCAAAGTTGTCTCACTTTCAATATGGCCCAAACTAACTGTACATATTGAAATGTCAAATTTATTGTAGGCTCTCAAGTCAGGCTACATGGATACATACCATTACATACAGGTAGGTACATACATCCGGTTCTTGTTCCTATATCTGTGGGTGTATATGTGATCACTCTTTTTGGCCATTGCATTTTACTTTGCTGAGTAAGGTATTTGGAATACTATTGAATAAGTGTGCTATTTTATAGGTAGCAGTGTTGTCCTGACCCATACTTTGCTGCTATTTTTTGGATGATAAATGCATTATGAATTTAGTAAGTGGCCTTGAGACTAGATTTGTCTGGAGTAGCCCAGGGTCACAGTGTGACAAATGCTAATGTCTACAATACATTTGCTGTCATATTTGAAATTTATTTTAGGAGTGTGGATTCATTGGCTCCTGCAAGTCTCACAGGTGTTTCATAAGAAAGATGGCAGCTTATTTTTGCCAAAACAAAATCAAACAAAAAAATGAAAGGAGGATGACCCTGGTCACATAAAGAAACATTGCAGTAAGCCATGCAAAGTCAGTAAAATAATACGATTCACAAAATTATGAAGTGGAAATCAGTTTTTCAGTTAATGAAAGACAACATCTGTTCTCCTGACTCTCTATTTGCATTGGAGAGAGCAATTTGCCTGTAAACAGAGATTAGCATATCATCAAAAGCTATCCAATGTTGCAATCCTATACAAACATGAAATTCACTGGAACATTCTTTTGAGTAAAGATGCTTAAGGCTGCACTGTAAATTTCTGTATATGGACAAAATAAACCATCCCCCACTCCTAAAACTTTCCCAAAATAGCCTCAGTCACATGTACAGTATATGGAGGTATATCTTTCTCTTTAGCAATTTTTATTGTAAATTGTTTGCCACCTTCATAGACTCCTGCTTTGCTCTGTAATAAATGTTTGCATTTGGACAGAAACTTTACATTCTGTTTATAGTAGTTGTATACCAACTTCTCCAGCAGCATGGCAGCTTGGATGATATATAAAAAAGCAGATTATTTTGTAGAGGAAACTGGTTAAACAGCATTCCAAAGGATGTTGAATATTAATAGTGAGTATGGTTGCCTGGGTAGCATTTTCCAACAAGTTAGGTGCCCTACACTTTATTCTTTGAGGATGTGATCAACTGTCAGTTGAATTTCCTGGACCTGTAATTTTAAGAAAAGGAAATCCACCATAAAATCTTGAGGACACCACACACTGATCTCAACAGATGCTACTTGCTCATTATTGTGCTTAATAAAATAGAAATCTTGGAAGATGTTAAGAATTAATCAAATTATTCTGCTCAGAACTCCATTTAATGATATAAGCAAAGTTACATTCTTTTCCAAAAGATGTTTCATATATACTTATTTCAGCTGACTTCTTATTAGCATATATAGCGGGGGAATCAGCAGTGGCAATTGCTGACTTCAAAATGGCAAACATACAGGGAAAGTTTGTATTGTGATGCCCTGTCTGCTATCTAGCATTTTTGGACACCGCCCCCCCGCCACTAAGATGCTGCTGGCTATATGCCAGCTGGATGGCTAGAAATACATTTTAAAAATTTTAACATAAAGCTCCCAGATGCTCAACCAAAAATCTGTTCCATTAAATTTATGAATCATTTCGTGTTGTTGTTGTTTTTAAGGCAGGAAGATTAATTTTGAAATGCAGCTTTCCTTAATGTATGTTCTTTTGTGTGCAATTTCTGTTTGAATAAAACCTTAGATTTCAGCCCAAGATTGGAGATCTTTGTGGAGAAGAGGGTTGGAGGGGCAATGGCCCAGGCCTCCTATTTAGACATTTTTAGGCAAACATTCCTTGTTCCTCTTTCCTACTGGGCACTCTTTATAATGCAAACAACGTTAAACCTCTAAGCTAAAGAAATATTTTGACTATTAAACAACCAGGAAACCAACAGAACAAATTAAAGGCTTTTTAAACTTCATGCTGCTTCCTGGGTTCAATCTGCCCTCTGTCCAAGAAGTTATTATATATGGTTTATCCACTCAGGGTTATTGGGTCATAAATTATTTCAGTAACTGTATTATAAAAACTTCTTAACTCCCATACACCATTTTTCTCCTTTTTTCTCAATCCCTGTGAGCTAAATATTGCTTTCATTTTCTGTAACATATACTTGGCCAAAAACTGAAATGCAATTCTCCACATGAAATATGGATTTAGCTTAATGAGTTGTAATAGGTTTGTCAGGCTCAAATTATTCTACTTCAGACACATTCTGCAAAGATGTAGCTCTCTGGAGAAGGCTCTGATACTGGGAAAGGTGGAAGAAAGAGAAGAAGAGGACAAGCAGCAGCAAGGTGGATGGACTTAGTTACAGTGGCAATGGGTACACCGTTGGGAGACCAAGTTAGGGACAGATTGTCATGGAGAAAATCTATCTATGTGGTTACTAAGACTTGACAACAACTTGATGGCACATAATCAATCAATCAATCAATCAATCAATCAAATAGGTTTGTGTGGGATTATTCAGCCTAAACCAGCTTTCTCTTCCAGCTGAACTAAAGTACAACTCCTATTCAAGGGAGGCCTGCTTCACTTCTATAGGTCTGAAGTAACCCTGATTGGAATTCTCCAGTTCATTCACCAGCAGAACACAAAAGTGTAAGGAGAAACAAGCCCCTTAAGAATATCTAGCAACAGATGCATAAGGTCCAAATGACAGGGAAGATTGATTATGGAAAATATACGCTGGGATAGAATGCTTGAACTTTTGGTTATCATGGGAAGGGAAGGAAGTATTCCTTTCTTCAGAAGCATGTTGGAGGGGAGAGCTTAGGAACACAAGTTATCCCATCAGGAGAAAGCAGAGCAAAGGTCAAAGAGAGTCCTTTGCTTGCCCACTCTACTCCAAATGCACATATTGGTCAATAGGATGACAAGAGCAAAGAATCAATAATTCCAGAGTTTCAACAACTTCCTTATTAACAACCTCCTGGAAGTTGATGCACACCCTCCGATTCAGAGAATCTTCAAAGCATTACTCTGTTGCTGTTTTAACATCTTAAACCTTTTTAAAAGTGCTATAGTAGTTCTTATTGTTTTTTCTTTGTTTAATACTTCTGTTATTTAATTGACAGTATAGATGGAAGGTGGGTTAAAATGTTTTAAATTATTAAATGGCCATCTCCCATTGGCATTGCTCTTTGCTGTTTCCATTAGCTACAGACAGTGGATGAGGAAGTCTGAAAAAGCCCCTGTCTCAATACTGCTTCTGTTCCAGCAAAGCAAACAACGTCCACAATTTTTTTATATTTATACATATAATCATTTCTAAAAATATCCTCAAGCATGAAGTATAGTTGAGGGCTCTTCCTCTCCATTAACCGTGTTAATGTGATTCCTCCATCAGCGTTAATTTGGGCTGCCTTAACAGCCAAGGTCTAATCTGCCCAAGTAACAGAGCCTGTGAGGGGTCCTGTCCTTACTGTGGGACAGTTTAAAAGCACTGAGAGGTCAACTGCCCTGCCTTGTTTTTCCTTCCATCCAGTGTCAGCAGCCAGTGGAGAAAGCCATCCCTAATTTCCTTTAAAGTGTGGTTAGATGAACTTGGGAAAGTGTGGGTAAGCACTTTAGGTACCTTCCTAGTTGCTTGAGTGACGGTCACTGGGCTGAGATGCTTTGTGCTGGTCACCTGTCCTTTGGGCACTTTATGAACATGGCTTTACTGGTCTACTGGTTTTCCAGAAGACGAATGTGTCAAAAAGTACCCCAGCAGGCAGGTTGGTGGTTGGCAGACCAGGATGCAGGGCTAGCAGGAAGGAGCTCTCCAGGTGCACTGAGAGGTTTCCTTCGTACTTCATTCCAGCCTGTCCTACAAGCTAAGCTACTTTTGGATAGGGATTTGCCAGTCTTTCAAACACTTAGGCTAGAAAGGGAACTGACAGGCAGAATTTTTGTCAGTTTCGCCCCAGTTCCTAGACATCTTAAATGGAGAAATGCTGCAAGGGAATGACAGGGCTAAGTGCCTGTAAATATAGTATTCTGTGAATACATCAAATGGCATTAGAGTAGAGTAGAGTATTACTTCTCAAAGTAATAACAGCTCAGAATAAGAGCAAGCAAAACTGCTTGTTGGCAAAAGCAGCAGAGAAATGTAATGCACTTATTAAATGAGTGCAGGACAGAATCAACCATGCATTTCTTTCCCAGGTGAAACTGACCAGGAGAGAGAGAGAGAGAGAGAGAGAGAGAGAGACCCCCTCCTCCTCAAGACCAGATCTAGTCATCTTCCAGAAGACCATTATGCCAATGTAAGAAACTCACATAATGCCTGAATGGCATGTTGTGGAGCATGGGTCAAGCAATACATAGGCACATATCTCTGGGGAAGCCAGGTGTCTGTTTTTTCCTGCAGCCCATGAAGGGCAATATTCAGTGACTGAAGAGAAGGGTCTCAGCTGGCCAACAGGGGTTCTGCAGATGTCATCACCAAGATTGTGAATGAGGTATTGAAGATCATTTGTATGCCAAGATTTGCCCTGGGAGGAGGTAGAACATTCTACTTTAAAACTGGAACAGCTAAGGATGAATGTATGCTGCCTCCACAGTGGGTTGTAGATGAGACAAAGGCTGTGTCACAAGGACACGTTCTCTAAAATGATTAGCATGGTAAATCCTTAGCATGGTAAGTCCTTAGCATAATTTCTTCTCCCATAGTAACAGTAAGTCCAACCTGTTATAGCAAAATAAAACTTTTTCTTTTGCAAAATAGTTAAAATTGCCAAACTACCAAATAGACATTGATTTATTTATGAAAAAAACCCCTTCTATGAAATCATCAAAAGAACAGCATTATTTGATCCATATTCCATTTTCCCACCAGATCTCATTGCAACTTTTATCATTAACAAATTAGATGGCAGGCACATCAGAACAATCAGTGTGCAGTGTGAATACAAAACACGAGGGAAAAGCTTTCCATTTGCTTTCTCTTGCTCTGATGTTATTTGTTCTATTTGTAGCAGTTTAGTTTCTTTTTAAAATAACTTTATTCAGCTTTAAAAGCATTACAATTAATGTTTCTTTAACAACCTTACTTGTTAGTTCGTAATATAATAGCAGCTTAATTCTACATACAAAAGTGAATCTTTTCAGCCTCACAAAGCATAACCCAAAAGATAGGTTTGCTTTTATTCTTCAGGCTATGAACTCATCTGCAATTGTGTTAGAATCATTGCTGCTCGGTTGCTGAACTTTTCATTTGGTGAGGCAGCTAAAAAGATGAATTTTCTGAGTTCTGCCTGTCTCATTCTTTTGATTATGGTAATTGCTTGAAACTAGAGATATGAAGGTCTGAAAAAAAAAAGGTGGGGAGAACACTTTTTTCTAGGAAAAAAATTAGAAAAATGGAGAGGAAAAAAAGGTTATGAAATATTTCCCACTATCTTCTTTTGAAATTATACCTACAATAATTTAGATGTAGAGGAAAGTGTTCTGTGTTTGGAAACAGTCTTGCCAAATCAAGAAATAAACAAAGCCATGCAAGAATAGAGAAACTTGTCCCAGTAAATGGAAACCTTCAGTTTTCAGAAACAGAAAGAAATGCTAAAAGTAAAGGCTTAGAAGCGTTGGAAAGGGCTGATAGGACGTCCAATTGAAAAGTGAGACAAGAGATAGTTTTGTCATCAAATGTGTCTTTGGAGGGCTCTTCTGCATGGCAGCACTGAAATGCCATTATCCAGTGGGGAGCCACAAAACACCATGTCAGTTTAAAATAAAGTTGACTTCACTTACAACCCCTCTTCTGCCTCAACAACAGGGAAGAATAAGGCTTCTATCTGCACAGGAAGCAGGAGGGGGTTGTACTACACAGGTACAGCGACTCCCCAACAGCTTTTTCACTGCAGCACCAAAGCCAGAGGAGCACCACATGTCCAACACCTTCAGCAAGATTGCTCGACATGCATCCAGGTGTCCTATGTCCAGAAGTCTTTTGAAAGACCACGGGGCCCATGTTTAAAGCACCCCTCCATTGCTTCGGGACAGCAGTGCCTGAGCTGGTAGGAGGGGCATTCTGAGGTTTTGCAGTTAGACTTCTGCACTGCTACAGCCTTAGTGTGGGGGTGTCGGTAGCTGCTTTCATACCACTTCCCCTCCCCTGCTGGAAGGGAAACATGGGCAATGGCTGTACAACCACCCTGTGAGGGGAAGTGGGTCCTCTTAATGCCCAGAGAACTGTCATCAAGAAGACCCATTTCTCCTGCCGTCCCCATTTCTGACCCCCAACTCTCCTGCTGTGGAAAGGCAAATGGCTCTGAAAATCAGTGGCCAAGGACCAGACAGGACCTCAGATGGCCAAAGGCGCACTGCTGTTAAATGTAGCTGGGAATGATTTGCAGTGGATTGGCTGCTACGAATGGGCTGCAAAAGTTAGACAACTGTCTGTGCTTTTGAAATGGAGGAAGAAAAGATGGGTGGACGCTGCCTTTGTGATGGGCGAGAGGTGTGTTGAGGATGATGTCAATTCCTGTCCTTCGCAAGTAGCTAGTGGGGCTTCGCACTGCAGCAAGCAGGCTGTGCAGCTGAGTCCTGGAGCTTATTTTTCACCACAGCTTTTTCTAGTGCTTTTATATCTGTTTGATACAGTAGTGGACAAAATCCAAAATAAAGAACTGCCTTTGCTTTACTGAAGTGTTAATAGTTTCTTCTGCTTTCAAGCATTGGGTTTTGGCCAGGAAAGAAATGAAGAGATGCAACAGCCATATTATACAGACCCCTGTATACAACCAAAATTAAAATCATTTTAAAGGACATTTATTCATTTATAATTACCACTAAATGTATAATAACTACTAACGGAAAATTGTAATTACCATTATGTAATTAAACAAGACTCTTCAGTTTAAAACACCAAACATATTTTATATCCAAGTTATACACATAGCATATTTTATACTTATAAAGGATACTAAATAATAAGCACTCCATATATGTCACTGTTTTCCAAAGCCCTGAAAAGGGATCTCCTGTTTGTTCAAAAATTCTGAAAACTTTATAAAACAGCCTTGATACTGGCAGGATTGACCTTCCTTTTTCCTGCCCTTCCACCTCCCTGAACTTAAGCTTAACCTTAAATATTGAGATATCGTATTTCTTACATCAACTAGAAAGCAAGCACATAAAACTGACCTTTTCATCCATATCCTGCAGAAGACCAGGCAGGGGCAATTAGTAGCTGTCTGCTCCAATTTTTCTCTTATTCCATGTTTCAATCTACCAACACCAAACAACTTCAGATAGATGTATCTTTGTGATGATTTTAGATCCAAAGAGCTCTAGGAGAGGAATATCTTTGCTAATAAATGAAGACTGGCAGTGAGAATGCCAGATCTTGGTTCTTGAAGACTTTATTACATTATTTTATAATACTTTCTTTGGGGAAGAAACAGAAACTTTCTTTCTTTCCTCCTCCACTCTCATTTTTTGTTTATGTTAAAGATCCTGAGCCTTTGGGACAAGAGACTATATTTATACAGTATTGGTGATACCTCAATTTTTTTAGAAAAGGCAGGGTACATTTCTATGGAAGAATTGATTCATTATGTGCTTAAGTTAGTGTTGACTCTTAGAGACCACATAGACTTTCTCAATGAGGATGTGTCCTTGAACCTGGTCCTTCAGGTCTTCCAATGGTGCACCCATCACCACTGGCACTAAGTCCATCCACCTTGCTGCTGGTCATCCTCTTCTCTTTCATTCCACCTTTCCCAGCGTCAGGGTCTTCTCCAGAGAGCTACATCTTCACATGTTGTGTCCAAAGTATGCAAGAATAGGTTGTTTCGAAGAGTTAATTGTTTCCTGGAAACATATTCTCTTCCTCCTCCTCCCCCCAATTTCCCCATCCTCCACCATCTTCCTTGATTTTCCCTCCAATTTGGTTCTTCATTCATTTTGTCCTTCACTTCCCTTTGTTTCCCCTTTTCTTTCTCTTTCTTATTTCCTTCTAAGATACTCGGGGCTTTTCATATGCTTTATGCAGTATAATGGGAATGATTTTTTTTCATTCTGACCTCATTAGTTAATGCTATAAATGTTCTATATCATACCAGCATTGATTAGTCAGTCACAAGAGGGAGCAGCCAACAAAGGGCATCCATTTTTGTAATATATGCCAGTAATACGTGTATCACTAGCTGTTCTGTGTAGAATTTATATTATAAAATGCATGTTAACAATGCTTACTTTGGATCACAGTGGAAATTACACATTATATTTATGGCTGATCCTTTTTGCAACTGACCAAGCAATTTGCCTTATAATATCAGCACTCACAGAGAATGAAGTTAAATCAGCACTCCAGTCATTACCAAGTCATTACCAAGTGCTTTGTTGATTATAACCCCAACTAAATACAATTGAAATGTCCTAATAAACATGTTGAGAATTGGATGACAAT
Organism: Python bivittatus; assembly: GCF_059951505.1. NCBI lineage: Eukaryota > Metazoa > Chordata > Lepidosauria > Squamata > Pythonidae > Python > Python bivittatus. Next base: position 45,387,418 of record NW_028277030.1, on the reverse strand, counting down.
TCCTATCGAAAGTAAAGCCCATCACTTTAAAGTTAGAGCCTTTCCCCACTGCCAGGTTAAAGTATTATCCACCCATCCTCAAGCAGGGAATAAACCAACCTGGCATAACATTTGCTGCCTACATTACCGATCTCTAGTTGACCTCTACAACCTCTGTTTTTGCTTGCAGCTGTATAGATGAGTCTTGACCTTGCATTACGTAGGGATGGGTGGGTTTAGACATCTGGCATGCTAATTCATGGTAAATTCATCTATCAAAATGCTACATTTGCAGAAGGGGAGAGTTCTGAAAGACCTTTTCTGCTCCTTTCTCCTCTCCCATTGGTCTCCTTCTTCAGTTGTTATTAGGAGTTTGGTGGGGTTGGAGCACAACAATCTTCCATTTTGTAAGGGTGTAATTTTGCTGCCCAAACCAGTCCATCAGATAGCTGATTGGAAACTGGAGGAGTAATACTACTGTATTAAGTGGAAGAGCCAGCATTCAAGAGCCAGATTTTGAGAGCTCCCCCCACCCACCAATCTGTTGTTTAGTGGGAAGCATTGAGATGCAGTATTCTTTCCTCACCATGGGAAAAAGAAAGCATGGCATACAGAGGAGAATGCCTTGGACTACAGAAGAGGGATCATGCCCACATCGCCCTGACACTGCACTGGGCTGGCTCCATTCCCTATGGATCACCTGACTGCCCCACCCAGAGAATAGTTTGCAATGCACATGAAGTTTTACAGACCTTCCAACTCCCATGGACTGTTGCCATCTTAAAGCGAAAACACTCCTTTAAAACTGGAATAGCTAAGGATGACTTAAGGTTGTCTCACATATGTGCTGGGGATGAAATGAAGGCAACATCATGAGGACATGGTGAAATAACAAGGTTACCAAGGTATATTTGCAACCTGGTTAGAAGCAAGTGAGAAAGGCCCTTAGTGAAAGCTAACTTTAACTGCTCAGATCACTTGCTCCTAATCCCAGAAGAAGAGATATATTATTTTTTAACATTTGAATTCTGTTTTGGTTTGTTTAAATGCCACTTGTATAAGACAACTGAAAATATACCATTAAGAAGAGGTACTATGGTGCCTTTTTCTTATTCCTTAAAGTGAATAAGCATTTGAATTCACTTGTCATATGTTCCTCCTCCTTAAGATTTCAGCACAAAACCATAAAAAGGTAGTATGAATGAACACAGTTTTGCAATTAAAGTAGGATCAGAAGATCCACATATCTGTGGATTGTACCACTGCAGACAGCCAATGATAACTACCAAATTTGAATGTTTCCCCCACTCTCAAAAAAGCAGTAATACATTTCTTGCCCACAGAAGATTAGAAAGTCAGCAGGAAGTCTAGAATCAAATTTTTCTGCCTACTGTGCTGCAATGAGAACTGTATGGAAAATAAAGCAAAGCAATGCCCATGGCTTCATTGCCCTCCATCTCTTGGAGGTGGAAGGATTGAAGGGAGTGAGTTCCCCATGCAGCTTAGAAAGTGGTAAGATTGCTCTTGGAAACTGTGAGGGGTGGCCTCCCAGTGTAGAGTGAGCAGGCCATTTCAAACCTTTCCCCTCTAGCGGATGGATGGACAAGGGAAAGGCAAACAGGAGACACCAGATGTGAGCTCCCTCTTTCATGTAACTCAACTGCATTATAGACTGATTCTTATTTCCAAGAAGGCATTTTGATTTTGATTTCTAGGAATGGATGCCTTACTGGCACAGGAATCCAGCCAAGCAGGTTCTGTGATGTGCTCCAGGTGAAATGTATAAACATACCTGCCTTATACAACTGTCCATTTGAAAGATGAAAAGATGCCTGAGGTACTGTATGCACATCTGTTCTCATGAGTTCTTCACCTGGCCAATGTGGCTGTTGGGATAAAAACCAAATTAAGGAAGTGTTGTCAAAGTTGAAAACGCCACACCACTTTGATGTTTAATTACTGGAAATGAACTAAGTTTGCACTGATGAGTGTGTTATTTATGTAATCAAGTTACTGTTCCTCCTGATGAATACAAGATAAGTTGCTCAGGATGTGCATGTGTGTGAAATCTCTCCTTCCCCACAAAAGGATAGTATGAGATCTGCAAGAATATGCCACAGATTTAAACATCTGATTTCCCACTTAAGCTATGCTAGGTGAGAATGCATTTCCATAGCTGCTCCTTAGCTTGGCAAATAGAAAACACCTACAATTTTTCAAGCTAATTTGGGGGGCTGGGGGGGGGGATAGAAATCTGCTTTTAATTAGCAGGCTCAAGTCCACATATTGATATTTGACAGGGCACAAGTGAAACAAGAATTGGCCTGTAGCCTGTAAACAGCTATGAAACCTCTTTAAACATTTACCTCAGCTCAGTCACCAAAATCTCTTCTGTTGCCTGATGTTATAGATTGACTGCAGACAAGCGGTAGCCATTAGAATTGTATGTGAAACTACTTTGAAAAGCATCAACTGTTTTGCAGATGCGTAGGCTGTTAACAAACTGAGGTACATAACTATTATGCCTTTTTTTCCTTCTCGCCTTCACCACCTTTGTAGTGAGGCAAAAGTTGAGGGTGATCCTTTTCTTTTCTTGCTCTTGAGATTTCTTTAGGTGTTTTCAGTGTTGTTAGCTGCCCAGAGTTGTTAGTGAGTGGGTAGCTATATAAATTGAATAAAATAAGTCAGTAAATAAATCCACCTAACCAACTGAGAAGCGTGCATGTACGCTACAGAACTTTCAAAGCCCTGGAATGTCTGAAGCAGGCAAATATAAAAACTATCTTTGAATCACAAATCGGAGGGAGGTATTGCACATCAGTGTTTTGAGAGAGAGTGAAATGGCATGACTTCTCTCTGGAAGAAATGGTGAAAATCGGTTTGTGTTTATTCCTGCTTTGATATTTCCATCTAAATGCAGATTTTTAGCTTCTCTTTTGTACTTTGTGAAAAGTCTCCTACTGCAGAGCAATTCTTTAAAAAATCAAAAGAAACAAGACATTTTCAAGACTGACTGCAAATTGCCCATTCCTCTGAACTTACTTTGGTAAGACAAACAGTGTGAAAATAGATTAAAATTAATTGAGAAAATATAGTGATTGAAAATCAAATACTTTTATTCTTAGTTTTGTTTCATATTCCTGTAGAAGAACAAGGCAGACAATTTTTTTGACCCAAACTTTAAAGAAGCCATGCTCACTCTTTGTTCCCCCAGGTTAATATTTTTATTTTCATCTTCAATATTAATCACTCACTTTTCCTCCAAGTTTCTTGGTGGATGATTTTCGGTACAGTATCTTACACCATGGTTTCATGATGTGATTGAGCACAGACCAAGTAGAATAAGCTCATGTACAGTTAATTCAAATAATCATGGAGTGATACTTAGTAAATTTATGCAAATGTTGGTCCTACGTCCAGTTGTGAGGGTGACATGTTATATAAGCTACACACATATGCTGCACTGTGGCATTAGCCATACTCATTCCATTCCAAATGTAGAAATGTGCCTGTTGAATTGAATACCAGGCTGAGCCAACCCTGATATTGATTACATCCTAGGTACCTTATCTTGTCTGATCTTGTCACTTCTCAACTAGTCTAATTATTCAGGAATGCATGCTGTCAGTGCTGTGGGAACTTCTTCCAATCAGCTTCTACCAATGTCACCTAGGTGATCTGTCCACAAAAAAACTACTTAGGCCAGTGCTGTCCAACCTTGGCCACTTTAAGATGAGTGGACTTCACCTCCCAGAATTCCCCAGCCAGCCATGCTGGCTGGGGAATTCTGGGAGGTGAAGTCCACTCATCTTAAAGTGGCCAAGGTTGGACAACACTGACTTAGGGTAATGTCATCCCATCCAGCTAGGAATGTTCACTTTAACATCATGTTTAGGGTTGTTTTATGATTACCTTACTGGGAAGGAGTGGGAAAAATCACATTTAAAGGGCTTCAAATCTTCACTTTACAAATCTTCACTTGGTTATATTAAAAACTTTACCATCTGCAGGAGCACATGAGTATTCTTCATGGCTTAACAGCATAGACCCTTGGAAAAAACCCACCTGAGTTGTATCTTATAAACTTCGTTTCACAAATGCTGACATTGTGAATTCAGCTTTTGGAAATGTTTCCAGAATCTTAAGATCTGGGGAGAAATTTTGCACAAAAGGATTTTCATAAACATCTCCATTAGAAGTAGGAGAGCCAACAGAGAAGGGTAAAGGTATGAGCGTTCATGCTGTGTACCTCCAAATCTTACATGGATTGGGACCCAGTCACAAGAATCACTTCTCTTCAATATGGCCCTGCTGCCTTGTACACTAAGAACACCATCACAAATCTATAATAAGGAAGGGATCCTAGTGGAGATCTTTCAGCTTCCCATATTAGGAACAATGCTACAGATCTGGGAAGTTAAGATTATTGTTTCCCCATAGGTCAACTCCTTCTTCCAAGAGTTACTCAGTTATTTTTAGAAAAAGCTACAGAAGGCTGCCATTGGTCAGGCCAGCAGCATCATTGGGGGAGGGGGATCAAATCAGGCAAGATGGTGGAAGCAGCATTATAAGTCATGTTCCCATCTCTTTTGTGTTTTGAATATCAGGTTAATCTGACAAGCTCTAATGTGTCCAGTGAGAAGTTTGAAGGACTTTTGCTAGGGATTCCTCATTTAAGAGTAGGTCTAGGAAAAAGAAAAGGGCTTGAAATAGCCTTTCAAAGGCCCCAGTTGGTGCTTGGAAAGGATATTTAAAGTATTCTTATAACTTTGTAAAACTCCCCAACACACAATGTTTAGTGCGCACAGACCTGGAAATGCAAACTCTTTTAGGGAGAAGTATCTTTTCTTCAACGACTGCAGCCAAATATCCAAATAGAAAGGACTTGTTTGGAAAAGGGAAAGTGAAGGAGAAATATATAAGCAAATTACTTCCCCCTTTATCACAACAAGTATAAACAGTTTTAATAACTTATCACCTTCTCTTAAAATACAACAAATGATCTCTTCTTCCCATATCCCATCTCTTATTTGTAAACAAATCCTTAAAGCTTCATCATTCAGTCCTGATCAGCAAAAGTCCATTAAGGGCTACCAGAGATAACAACATATCTATTTTAACCTTGATCAAATAAACCAACTTTATATTCCTTCCTTTTACTTTTAACAATATTTATCTTTAGTCATTTCAAATAATATCCTAGAACTTGATTTCTTTTCACTTTTTCATTGTCCCTTCTCACAAAATTCTTCAAAGCTTTAACAAGTCTCTTTTGTAAATCCAATATGGGAAAGTTATCCAGGTCACTCTTTTGGTTTGTTGTTTGTATATCCCTTTTAATTATTAAGACATCAGCCAGTTTCTCCTATATGTCTAATGTAACCTTTTTTTCCATATTGTTCTTATAACCTGTCATTTTAAAATCCACTTTCAGATCAGTTTCAGTCTTGTCCAGTAATATTTGTTCCTCTTCCATAACATCTTTTAAAGACTATAAGGGCAGATACTTTTAAAATTAACCAACTGTGGTTTGAATGAAGATGGCTTTCCCTTGCCTCCCAGAGCTCTAAATCTGCTGGAGACTTTTGTCTTGCAGTCTCCTCGTAAGGAGCAGCTGTCTGGAGAGGAATTACAAAGAGTTGGTCTACTTGCTGGCTTTTCATTCCACTGCAGTTGTTGGCTATGCTTTTAGTGGAGCCATCTTCAGTTTGCCATTTCTTCCCTGGAAGTCCAAAAGATTCTGCACCAAATCTTAAGACATAACTCAAGTGACAGAAAAGTGTCAGAGAAGAGCCAGATAAAACATACTGATGAGCAAAGCCAATAATCTTATTTTTCTCTGGGAATCTGAGAGGAGAGTTTGGGGGAATTTTTCTTCTCCCCATAATATTCTGTATTATATGAATCAGAAGAGGTTGAACTAGTACTAGAGGCATATATGCAAGAGGCCTTCAGAGAGCACCATTATGATATAATGGTTAGCAAGATGGATATTCTGGGAGTAACTAGGCTTATTTTTCCCTTCCTCCATAAAACCTGTTTGGGTGCACTTAAGCCAATCTTTCCAAATATAGCAGTGCTGGAAAATGCATTTTGCTGCCTAAACTAGACCATGAATGTTGCCCCTTCTCCTTTGTAAGGGTGAATATTCTAAGACAGCCAATATTACACTATCAACCCAGGCCTAAAGAAGGATGGTGGGGATAAAAGTTTAGAGGATGTCATGTAAAGCACAGTGAACTCTTCAGCAAAAGAGGTGAATAAAAATGTTGTGAGAATAGCAATCTATGCAAGTCCGGTCCATATAGAACCACTATTTGGTAGACATTTGTACATGAAGTGCAGTTAAATTTTCCTTACATTAGAAAAAAGCCAAATATAAAGAAGAGTTGCAAACTTTGGACATAGAAGAACTTTGTTCATCAATGCCATTAGTCAGAGGCCGTGTTCATAGAGCATAGAAAATTACAAGCTAGTCAACTACGTTTTAATCTAGTGTGTCATAAGAACTCAGCACATGTGGTAAATTTCTGGCTGAGTGTGTTATGTAAACTCAGGAAATTGGTCCCCTTCCATTAATTGTGATTAAGCTAACCATCAGCAAGTGTTTTGGGTGAACACAGTCTTAATAATCATTCCTTGCTTATTGACGAAGGCAAGCAAGAGAGATGCAGCTCCAGTTCCCATACCAATGCTCAGTATAAAGCAGAGATGGAAAACCTTCAGCCCTTAAGATGTACTTGACCCAGCGTGGCCTTGTAATGAGAAATGCTGGGATTTGCAATTTCAGGCCCATTGACACCTCACCCTGGTAAAACCATGTCTAGATGTGGAATCTGCTTTTATTACTGATCTCTGCTTTTTCCACAGAAGTAAATTTGCCTGTCCAGTATCACTTACAGAAAAAGTGTAGCAAGCCAAGAATAAAACACCAGCAAACCTATCTAGAATTGAATGGAATATGGGCTTGGTATTCCTTCTTGGCCCCTGAGCATTGTGGTAATTCAAGGTGAGCAATCATGTCTGTTGCTTCAGATTGTTATGTCACTTGGGTCACTCTGGTTTCAATGTCTCAATTTTATTGAAGTTTCAAAAATGAACGGAAGCATTGTATATACAGCTGCAGTGTAAGGCTGTAATTGATTTTCGTGTCAGACAGGCTCCTGAGTGCAGTAGTTATATGACTAGCAACAGAAAAAAAGGACAAAAACAGAAATATATAAAAGCATGCAAGCCATAACCATTAAAAAGAAATCAATTTTCCATTGACTGCATAAGGATATGGCTTTGCCCCAAACCAGTTGTTTTTCACACTGGTGCAGTGTGAGAGGCGGAGAAGTTAGTTACTTCCCTCAAGGTCAAGTGCTTTTCATTTCTTTTTAAATTAATCCTCTCTAATTATTGCCCTGAAGTCTGAGACCACAGATTTGAACTGGCATTTTACTGATAGCCTTGCACAGAAAAACAGGAGGGGAGGGGTATTCTCCAATGGAAAGCAGGGAGGCTGAATAATACAGTTTGTGTATTAATGATAATCAGAATGCAGGCTCAGGTCTTGATCTACTATGCTGACAAAAGACAAGGAGTGCAGTCTGAATGCAATTTCCTAGAGTAGAATCAGAGGTTAACATTGCCTCAAGATCCTCTTAGCTCTCCTGCCTTCCTCCTTGCCTTGAAGGTATCTCTGTGTGAATAAGGGAGTGATCAGAAGAGGAGAAATGGTGATAATCTCACCATGCCAGGTCTTCTTGTTTTTGGGCCATTCCTCATTAGCACTACTTACAGCACAAATATGTCCCAGCAACCTCTTTTTTTCTTTCCTGGCATGTCCTCATCTCATCTTCAATCCATCTCTGAGACAGCTTCAGGTTGGCCTTAGTTGTTCCAGAATTAAAAATAGCATTTTCCCCTTCAAGCATGCAACAAGCCATAGCAGTTTTTCCTTGGATACAATCTCATATGTTTGACTGACTGTTTTGTTGGTGTCACAGTCATGTGTCCCCTGCAGGTGAGATCAGCTCAGCACCTTCTGGTCACCTAAGGCTGATGTGGTCATTTATCCCCTCCGGTCTCTGGGCACAGTCTTCCAGGGCTAATCTGCTTTGGGCAAGGGGTGAGTCTAGTTCCTTCAAACTGAGTTCTCACACTGTACTCACTAGGTCTCCAGGCTGATCCCAGGTTTGGATAGCAAACTTTGCTGTCAACTTTGAACAGCAGCTGACCAGTGGTGGCAATGAGGAGCTGCACTGTGAAGCAGGAGGGAGGGCAAGAGAGTTGGAGCTGTCTCATGGCACAACTCCCTCTGTGCCTTCTAGCTGTTGTCTGGACTGCCCTACTAGTTGTCCTGGAGTTCGACAGCACCAAAATCGAATTAATAAAATAAATACATTCTGAAATAGCACCAAGCCCATGTCCAAAGGAAGCTCATAACAGCTGATAGCCAGATTCCCTATGAATATACCTGGGCAAAGTATTTGCAACCCCACCCCCCAGTGCTAATTTCAGTAGAAGGCTATACACATCTACCCAGAATTATTCCTCACTCCATGTTATGGAGAATGATTGTAGATGTTTTCCAACCAGGTGAAGGTATGGGAGAGAAAGAAAGCTGGGAGAATCCAGCAATCCCTGTTAATTTGCCTGTACTGTAGATCACAAAAAGAAAACAGCACCATTTGCTGGCATTGTCCCTCTGGTAGGACAGGGTTTGCTAGTGGGGCAGCAAATTTTAAACTTTGCTGCCATTTTTGCGGCTCAAGAACTGGCAGGTAGAACTTTAACTTGTCATGAAATCCAGCCCGATGGCTGTTGCGAAGAGTGCGTGTTGAGAGAATGGGCAGAATTGAGGGAGGAAGAGAATTTCTTCAAGGCAGAAGGGTCACTACGAACACACTTTCCCACAAGAGAAGACTTCATTTTAAAGGAAGAGCGGGAGCTTCCTAAATTGGAAGATCATAAGAAACAACTTAGTGGAAACATTTTCGACCCATCCCTACTGGGATGTGGAAAGTTCTCCCTCTGTTTCTAGAACAGAAGTAAAGCCATAATCCAATCTTAGGAAGTATATCTGGGCAGAAGATAAAAACCCATAGGTTCAATAGAAGGCCAGGCACCTACATGTTTTGTTTTGCTTTGTTTTATTTTACTATGAAACTCTATAGTGACTGTGTAATAAAATACAAATGAAAAACCCAAACATACAGAAGAAAAAGCAACCATTATAAAAGAGTAAAATACACAGGACCTGCCAGTCACTCCAACCCAAGACCTGGGGGAAAGATGCAGATTTCCAGAGCACTTTTAGGCACGGGGGGGGGGGGGGGCATTGCAGGCAAATCTTGGGGGGACGGTGTTTCAGAGGGAAGGTGCTATGGCAGAGAAGGCTTGCTTCCTAGATCCCATCAGGGGATACCACTTTAACGAAAGGGACCTGGAGCATGCCAATTCTGCCTGATTGTACAGTCTGGGCAGAAATTATGGAAGACAAACAGAGCTTCAGATAACCAAACCCTATGCCATGAAGAGCTTTATAGATTATAATCAGCACTTTGAATTGCACCTGGAAGCCTACAAGTCACCAGTACAGTTCATGGACCAAAAGTGTCATATCAGCATGATGTGGCATACCCATAATTGCCCAGAACTGCATTCTGGACCAGCCATAGCTTCCAAGTAGTTTTCAAGGACAGCCCCAGGTAGAGAGCACTATAATAGCCCATATGCAAGGTGACCAAAAGGTGAGTGATTGTCTGAAGATCCCCTGGTCCAGATAGGGGCACAACTGGCACACAAGATGGATTTCTGTGGAGGCTTTCCTAGCCGCAAGTGCTACCTGTTCCTCAAGCAGGAGGTTCAAGTCCAAGAAGACCCACACATTGGAAACCAGTCCTGAAGGGGGAAGTGGAACTAAAGATGAAACATCTCTGGCCATGGTTTAATGTTTAATAATTTAATTGAAGAATAATAATGGTAACTCACCTGTTATTCAAAGGCAATTAGGGAGCGAACTTATGAAAAAAAGGGATCGATCCCTCTATCTTTCTCCCCATCAGTCATCAGAGCCCAATCTTCCACTATAGCTTGCTAAGAATGGTAGGAGCCTGACACAAAAGAGCGGGTAAGGTAGGCAAGAATTTGGTGGACTCTGTTTATATGAGCAGGAAAATCAAATCAGGCAGGAGTATTTAATGTGATCAGAAGGATTAAAATTAGATTTGCTTGTAAGTGGCTTATAGAAGTGATTCTATAATCAGGCCTATTATAAGTAAAACTTACTAGAAAGTGACTGGAGGGATTAAGATCAGCTTGCCTGTATTATTTCTCTACACAGATAAATTCTGCAAATAAAGATTGTGACTTCCCACTTAGGCGCTTTCTAAGTATGATAGATAAGAAAATGATGGATGTTGGCTGTTCTCTAACAATGGAGAAGTTTAACACTCTTGCAAGTGCTTGGTTACCAAAATCTATCTTCCTAGTCTTATATTTAACAAGCCTTGCTAATACTGCATCTCCCAAACTGCATTCCAGGGGCTGATGAGGTCTCCCAAATGTTTACTATGGCCTCTTTCAATTCTCCAATCAAGAGTTAGTGTATTCACTATTAGAAAATTATTGGCTATAGCTAGGACATACATATTATTTATTACATTACTTTTTCCTCAACAAGAACAACCTTGTGTGCTGGCTAAATAAGCATGACTGGCCCAAATTCACCCAGTGACTGGGTGGAAGCTGGGTCTTCACCATCCTAGTCCTATACTTTAAGCATTGTTACACACTAGCACTCAGGATGGAAAATATTTACTATGCTAATTTACTAGGTAAAAACAAACAAACAAACATCTTTAAATAAAAACTTTCAGGTTCTCCAGATTTCTTCATCAGGCAAGCAGCAGATAGTCCAGGGTTTCCCAAACTGTGAGATGTACCTCCCTCGGGGAGATGCAGACAGAGTCCAGGGGAGTTGTACATTGTTACAATTAATCCACCTTTCCCAAAGTTTCATTGTATTGTTTTCATTGTTCATTTGTGTTCATTTCAACCTTTGGATTTTTTTAGGGCAGCTGTGTACATTAAAGGAAGGTGTGATGGTGAGAAGTTTAGGAACCCCTGAGAGGGTAAGAGGATAGAGGGGGGAAAAAGGCTGATTTGATACCAAACTTATAACATCTGCATAGTGGCGGATAGTGTCATGGGGAGCTCCAACTCAGACTCAGAGCCAGAGTTTGAGGAGCAGGCGCTTCCAGAGGTACAAACAGAAGAAGAGCCAGTGCAGTCAGAGGCACCAGAAGGACAGCCGGCTGAGCAGTTGGAGGAGGTGGGGCAGGGCAGTGAGCAACAGACACAGCCGGCCCCACTCTCCAATAATGAGGCAAAGAGGCTACGCCCCCCCTCCCATGCCAGAATGAGGCGCATGGAAAAAAGAGCTCAACAATGACGCTCAGCGACATTACTCACGAGAAGGGAGCCTTGCCCTCAGAAATAAGCAACACCAGGGCGGCTACCTTAAAAGAGGTTTGGCAAGCTAGTGCCTCTCTGGTAATAACAACCGTCTGGTTACCCTGCCCTGTATCTTGTGCCTTAGAACCTATCTCCTGTGACACCTAGACCCAGACCGGCTGATGACCAACGATTCCTGTTTTGACCTCGGACTGGATTCGAGACTCTCCTCCTGTTTCGCTGTTTGTTAAATCCTATTTCAAGGCAAGCTTCATAGACTCTGTGACTTGTTGGGAACTTTGTCTGTATCGTGCATAAGTGTTGCTTAAAAGTACAAAGGCGAGCAAACGTCTCCGTGTGTGTGTGTGCTGAGCAGGATCAGGACAGGTAGGAAGGCAAACATTCAAATTACTTAGCACTATGATAGTTTCAGGTCATACCCAAGATGATCCCTACGGGACTTTCCCAAGCCTACCCTGGGCTTAATCAACATTGGCAATATATTTTCTTCTGCTGTATCCCTGTGACATTACTTTCATTTCACACCCAGCCCATGAGTGAGGCCAGCTTAAGTCATCCTGACCCTTGTTAATATGTGTTTTTCCCATTCAGCTGATTGCATCCAGCAACAGCTACAAAGCGAGCAAAATCTGTCCTGCTTCTCCACATTGCAGGCGAAGCTAGATGACCAATGGCTACGGGGATTAGGGGCATGCCCCCGACTTTTCCGGCTGATGTGGGCATCATCCCTTCCCTGGGGTCCCCAGTCAGCCTCATCCACTGCCATTCTACTGCAGCCTCAACTGATGTGTTTGTTTAGCACATTTCTACCCTGCAGCAATTCAAAAAGGACTCTTGGCAGCTTATGTATAATAAAGAATACAGGTAAAACATCTGGGGTACAACCTAAAACCCGCCTGCCACAAATAAAAGACCATAAGACCAAAGAGCTGGAGACCAGAGCTGCAGAGCACTTTGGATCTTAAGCAAGAAAAGGGCTTTGGAGTAGGCATAGGGTTGCAGGTAGCGCCCACCAGCAACTTCTTCAACCAAAATGCCTCTTTCCCCTGAATTGCACTGCAGCTGCAGAGGGGAGACAGCGGGTTGTGGGCAAAGAAGTGTTGTCAACTGGCACTATGTGAGTGCCCTGCACACTCCAAAGCACCTTTTCTCCCAGTGCTGGTATTTCATCTGAATTGTTCAATAGCACTACAACACTCAGCCTGCAGCACCCTCAGTGCTTTAATTCTTTGGCTCTCTCTGGATGAAATAGGCAGTGAAACAATGAAATGACAAGAGCAAGCCACCCCTCGATGTCCCCGAAACACGGGACTGAAGAACTTGGAAGTCAGACTTGGTTGCCTATATAAGAAAGGTGAGGTTCTTGACAAACTAGGGTCCCCAAAAGCCACACCACAAAATGATCAAGACCGCAACAAATAGATCCCAAAGCAACAACTACTAATTAAAGTGTATTGTCTGTCTCCATGTACAAAAGTAATTGACTCCCCTATGCTTTCACTAGCTTTTCTCTCTCACACAACCATCGCACCCATGTGCTCACACAAATTCCCATTGCTTCTTCCAGGGGAGGTGGAGGAGGCACTGGCTAAAGGATAGCTGCATTAATATGCCTCCCTGCCTCAAAACCATCTGAGGCAATATTCTATTAGTCAGGGCTTCCTTTCCAGAAGATTGGTTTCTATTTTACGGCAATTAAATCATTTTCCTTCTCATGAACTTTTGCATTCTGGTTACGTTGCATGTCTTGAGCAAATGCTATTAGCACCCTGCAGCGCTTAGTTTATGTACAAGGGTTTATGGTAAACAGGGGAATGTGCTGACATTTCTTGGTAATGAAGCATCCAGGTATGCCCTGTTTATACTAGTGCATTGATTAAATGCTTCTGGGATATCAAATTTTCACTTACTGTATATACAGGGGAGTGGAGAGCAATGACCTATCATATGTCCACAATCCAAAAGAGAATATGGACTCGCAGCATAATCCTAAGCAGATCTATGCAGGAATAAATCAGACTGGGTTCTTTGAGAGTGACTCTGCAGCAAGTATCAGTGGGACTGCTTTTGGCAAAATTATGCTCTGTCCAAAATTATTAGTCAGAGCTCTACCAGTTTTGATTCTAACTGGTCATGTGGATGCCATACAGTCACTAGCAGAGAAAGAAGTATCAAGCCAGTCTAGGTTGCTCTGATTATCAACCAAGATTCAGGTCTAAGGGTCAAAGCACACCATGCCAGAATCAGGCTTCAAAATATGGTAGTGCACCCCGCAAAATATGCTAGCACGCACCCATTATTTTTTGTTCACAGAGCCCCACCTAAGACTCATAGAAGATTCCCAGCAGCTGTTTTGCTCACTGATAGACCTGTACTCATAAGTAGATCTTTACTCAAAGGTGTTCTGCTTTTGGCTCCTGACAAGACCGAATGGCCACGGATTTATGGACTACCATGGCCGGAGATGTTTCATCTTTAGTCCCACTTCCCCCTTCAGGACTGGTTTCCAATGTGTGGGTCTTCTTGGACTTGAACCTCCTGCTTGAGGAACAGGTAGCACTTGCGGCTAGGAAAGCCTCCACAGAAATCCATCTTGTGTGCCAGTTGTGCCCCTATCTGGACCAGGGGATCTTCAGACAATCACTCACCTTTTGGTCACCTTGCATATGGGCTATTATAGTGCTCTCTACCTGGGGCTGTCCTTGAAAACTACTTGGAAGCTATGGCTGGTCCAGAATGCAGTTCTGGGCAATTATGGGTATGCCACATCATGCTGATATGACACTTTTGGTCCATGAACTGTACTGGTGACTTGTAGGCTTCCAGGTGCAATTCAAAGTGCTGATTATAATCTATAAAGCTCTTCATGGCATAGGGTTTGGTTATCTGAAGCTCTGTTTGTCTTCCATAATTTCTGCCCAGACTGTACAATCAGGCAGAATTGGCATGCTCCAGGTCCCTTTCGTTTAAGTGGTATCCCCTGATGGGATCTAGGAAGCAAGCCTTCTCTGCCATAGCACCTTCCCTCTGAAACACCGTCCCCCCAAGATTTGCCTGCAATGCCCCCCCCCCGTGCCTTATAGTGCTCTGGAAATCTGCATCTTTCCCCCAGGTCTTGGGTTGGAGTGACTGGCAGGTCCTGTGTATTTTACTCTTTTATAATGGTTGCTTTTTCTTCTGTATGTTTGGGTTTTTCATTTGTATTTTATTACACAGTCACTATAGAGTTTCATAGTTCCAAACAACGCTTGGTGGCTTACACTTTGAAAAGCAAGAATAATACTGAAATGAGAAATAGAACTAGAGTCCCCATTCTTAGGAGTTATAACAGATTCAGTTGTACCCACTCTTTACTCTGTGATATAATTGCCTTGCACTGTATTGTTGGTTTGATTTTCCCTTTTTTTTTTTTTTGGGTGTACTACCCAAAGTCACATTGTTTGAGTTGGGTGATAATATGAATGAATGAATGAATGAATGGGAGGAAGGGAGGAAGGGAGGGACACCAAAAGACAACTGGCAGGGGCTCAACACTCATACTAAGCCAGCAAGTACTTTCAGTATATCATTTGTGGGGGAGCCATATGGCTCTCTGGGGGTGGCGGGGTGGGGAGAATGTGATTCCTTTTGAATACAAGGGCTGATTTGGATGACATCACAGAGAAAGATGTAGGGTGTATCCATATGGCATATCCTTCTGCTCTCAGAGTGGGGCATACTCTTTCCCTGGGGTCACCCTCATACTTTAAGCGAGTCACCCAACTGCACATCTTGTACTTTGTTAAAATAACTTAAAATCTAAATTCTCCACTTTGAACTAAGGTCAAATCCAAGGGCCAAAACAGTTGCAATGTATGCGCAACTGAGCACCAGCGGATGAATTGTTCACATAATAATCATACTCCAAAAGTCTCTGCCTACCTCTTTATTGAAAGAGAAAATGACCCAAGGAGCATGGCCTATGGAAGATGACACTGAAGGAAAATCTCAAGAATCTTTACAACATACTGAAATCAGAGTCCTGCAGAATAATTACCCAGGTCTAATTTTTGAAATAATTATTCATGGAGCCTAACTGGCTACAGACTTTGAACTTTTAATGGCTATAGCTTTGTTTTCTCACCTGGCTATTCAGGTGTACCAAATGCTGAGTTAACAGTTGGCATATTAATATAAGCCTAAGTTAAATAGTCTCAATATGCTTTGCCTAATGATTAATTCATCCCCTTCCTTCTTTAAACAATCAGAACAGCACTATACTGTTCAGAGTATTTAAAATGAGAGATTAGTTTTTGTGGCAGATAGAAATACCTGCAACCGTCCCAGATCCAAAACGCACTAAGCATTCTGCTCACAATGTCAGATGCCGGGAACATTACTGCTGCAGATCGACCAGCTTGCAGAAAGGTAATGAAATAAAGAGATAGATAGAAGACTGGGATTTAAACTAGGCCACAAAGTTATTAAACATCTTATGAGAAACATCAGAGAGAGGCTTTCACCTGGTGACCTGGTGTACAGAGAGACTGGTGCTCCAGCCAGCCGCAATGCCCTTCTGCCCCCTCTCCCTGTTTTAAGCCCAGATGAGTTCCTAACAAACAGGATTCTTACTTCAAATGGAAGGAGTTATGCGACAGCACCACAGGCCTTGATCATCATGGAAGCCAGTGAGTGTCTTTGTTACAGAGACATGAAAGCTCCAATCAGATGTCTAAGAAGCTTTTCCCATGGCTGAGTTCAAGTGTTACTGGCAGAAAACTCTACTGGCCTGAAATTTGCTGATCCCAGTACCTATCCTTACCTTACTTCTATTGTCTTGGTTCCCAGTCAGTGCAGTTCCCTGACTTCCATCCAGGATAATACGGATCAAAGCTTAGACGATTTTATAATCTTGAGGCAACCCCTGGAGAGTGACCAAGTAAAGGAGGGAAATGCTTCTGGTGGGTAAGAATGGCTTAAAGCTGTCTCACTCATAGGCTGGGGATAAAATGGATGCAACATTATAGGGATGTGGCAGAAAAAAAGAGGTTGCCAGTGGATGTTATACCATGGTTAGATGTAACAAAAGAAGAGCCCTATGTCCCTAAAGAGGAGCCTTTTTCAAAATTACACTTATCCACCTATAATAGGAAGAGATCAGACTTGCTTTGCCCCACTCATCCCCCCCCCCAAATATTCCAATAAAGGAAAATGTATTTTCCTTCCCAGATTTACTAGCAATCCATAGCCCTATTCAGCTTTTATCAACATAAAGCAAAAATTTACATCCTCCTTCATGTCATTCAGTAGACTCTAGATCCACCATTCACTTTGCTGGCTAACTCATACTAGAAACACATACACCTTTCTGCCTACCCCTTCAGGATCCATAACCTCTTTTCTAGGGACCATACAAGGTGATATCTAAGCAGCCTTGCCAGCAATAATCACTCTTTAAATCTTCCGAGGTGCCCATAAAACTGGCTGTGCTGTTTTGTATGGGTGCTTCCTCTTTTACGGGGCCACTATGCTGAACTGCTAGTCCAACTACTCCCCTTGCAGAGATTCCCCATGGATTTGCTTGGCATCTTCTGCTCTCATTCCCCCCTGCCCCAAGTCTATGTGAAAGAGGGTTTACTGTTTGTCAGAGATGGGATGCCAGAAGGCATAATGAGGAAAGCAGTAAGAAAGCAAGGAACCCTGATCACAAGGAAAAATGCAGGAACCTTGCAACTCAATCCCAGCTTGCAGCTATAAGATGTAAAGCTGGAAGAGCCTGGCCAAGATCAAGACACATTAGCAGAGTTGCACAGTGTTTTTGGGCCAAGGACCCCACTTAGCCTGTGAGGAAAAAGGAAAGAATTGGGATTAAAACTAAACTTGATTTAATTTATTTATTTTATTAAAATATCATTAAACTGAATGAACTGAATAAATTAAATATTTTTTTCATTCTCCATGTATTTTGCCACTTTTCCCTTCTGTCCCTTTATCGGTTACAAATTTGCTGGCAACTTTTACTATGCACTTCTGCACTTTCTGAAGCACTGAAGGTTTTCAGAAGATTGCAATTGTTGTGTCTTTTTAATGGACCAGATGAAGACACCAAAGCAGATTTTTCTGCTGCTTCCTTTACTGAAATTTCCATAGAACTCACTCTAGTCAGTCTGCAAGAATTATAACATTTCTAGGCAGGCCAAAGTAATGGAATAACAGTACAAGTTCATAGGCATGCTTAATCAATCAGTATCAATAATAACGCAATACATTAAGTATGCAGCTCAGGTTGGTCATTCCTGCACCATAGGGAACAGTATAAATCCCTTCTCTGGGGCTCATTGCAAAGAAGAGGGGGACAGAAGAGACTCCCACCCAGCCAAGTTGTTGGAAACTGTTCTGAGAGCAGCTGTTTTGGAAAAACACTATCAAAATGAGATTTTTAATTCATTGAATAGCCTCTTCTATTGTGAATGTAGAGGAACTTCCTTCCTTCTCATGCAAAGGGCACTGCCTGTTGAAAATCAAACCTCACAGGACAAAACCGTGTTTGCCAAATGTGCATTTCTCAGCAGCAGTTGGATCCTACCAAGCAGTTTCCAAGCATGAGAAAGGCCTGACCCACCATGTTTACCACTGGGTCCCTTGAACCCGCATGCTGACTATTTCCTACCACACCAGTGAAGATTCAGGAAAAGGGAGTCTACGCATTATAACTGCTCATGGCATGAAGGTCATCTAGATTAGGTTCCAGTTTTGAAGGGTCTTGTGAAAACTATCATAGAAATTGTAATACTTCTAGGTAAAGTTACAGGGCTATATGACCTACTTGCTGATTTTTCCTTAAATATATTACAAGCAAGGCCAAAATAAATGGAATTTCAATACATCAGGAAAGGGGGGACAAACTGAGTTTTGGGGGACAGTCAAGTAATGGTGAGAAGCACCTATGACTTATAATCAAGGAGGACCTGGCAAAGAGGGATTTACAATTTGTTGACTTTATCAAAAAGATTGTGGAAGCAGTATGCTGCCATCATTCTCATGCTGAATGAACTTCTGACCATCTCTTTTCAGCACCTTCTCCTGTTAGGTATAAAAAGTGAACATAAAATGTGACAGATAATCCCATTTCATACATGTGCCTCCATCACCCTCTGAGAGAAACAATAGCCATCCAGGAGAACAAAGGTCACTGCAATGTCATGTCACAGTCTCCTTGGAATGATAAATGGCATGTAAATCCTGAGGAAATGCTAATAGGTTCCATAAAAAAATATAGCCCTATCACCTCTCTGCATCCCTAAACAGAAGGTGACATCGTAGGCTGGTAATTCAGCTAAGTAAAGATTTGATGAGAAAATTAATTTAAATGGGCTCAGTTGTGCATTATTCATATTGCCATTTCTCAGATTCATCTTTAATAAAGAAAATTGGGATTTTATGTCCCTTAATTAATGTGTTAATAGCTTTAATCCACACAGAAGTCAGCTGTCTTATTTAAGATGTCCTTATGCTTCACTTCACAACAAAATATTAATGGAATTGTGGTTCCTGAGGGAATGTGGAACTTAGACAAAAGATGGGTATTAACCTGATGATGCTATCTATCTATCTATCTATCTATCTATCTATCTATCTATCTATCTATCTATCTATCTATCTATCTATCTATCAGCAAGGTTAATAATTAACTTTTCTTTAGGAGAAAAATGGTTATTTGAACTTTCTGTGATAAATGTGCTTCTTAAGAAAGAAAAAAAAATCAATAGGTATACATTTTGTACTTGAGTGGTTTAGATTCTCCTCTTCCAGTGTTATTTATTTAGAATCTTAACAAGGTCCCTTTCTATAATCTTAGTCTAAATAAAATCTCATTTGCTTTCCTTCAATTGCCTCTCTCTTGGAAGCAATCTAGAATAACCCTGACCTCCTTGGCATCACTAAATTCAAGGACTAGATACAAGACTGTTCCATCTGAAGAACTGGGCTGTTCAATTACGCTCAACATGAGAAATTCAGTTACTTCTTGCCAGGCCTTGTTGCCTTTGTGTCATAAAACTGGGAGAAATGGATCCAATTTGACACAATTCTTGAAGGTAAGGAGTAAGTCCTCTGAAACTCCTTTCTCAAGAAAGCCCATGCCTTCCTTGCTCTTGGTTTTCCAGTCACCCTTGTCAAGCTGATTCCTTCCTGTCAAAGCTATTCACACCCCGCTACTTGGATCTTGTGAGGGGCTGCTCTATTGCTCTTTGGGTATGCCTGTTAATCTGGTTCTGAAGGTCCTGGTCAATTCACTTCTTCCCTGAAGGCAGAAGAAATGGGTGTGCACAGGCACGTATGTATGTGCATGTAGCTGAGGCAAAACTTTGCAGTTGGCAGAGCAGTTCCTTCCTTCACTATGTATGGACTACTTCTCAGGGCTCCCAGTCAGAACTATTTGAAACCAAAGGCTGGTAGTGAAGCTTGATGGATACAAAGGGCAGTGGTCCTAGCTGTGCAAAATTTTGTCGGTACCACCCAGTAACAGATACATGGAATATATAGGGAGCCTTATTGCTTTTTTTGTTTGTTTTACAAATGAAAATCTGATTTTTTTAAAAAAACCATCTTGTGATTAGAAATGTATAAGGTCACAAAGCATTAAACCTTGACGGCAGAGTAATATTGATCACTCTTTCCATTATGGTCCAGAATGCACCAGCATGAGCAATCAGGGGCATGCCATAGTAGAATCATGTAACAATTCTGCTCTGTGAGTTGCACTGGTCACCTGAGGGCTTCTGAGTACAATTCATGATGCTGGTTAACCCCTATAAAACCCTTTGTGGCACAGAGCTTCTGAGTGGTTTTCAAGGACAGCCCCATGAATAGCACATTGCAATAGTCAAGATGCAAAGTGACCAAAGCATGAGTGACCGTCTGGAGGGCTTCTGGTCCAGAAATGAGTGCACCTGGTACATAAGATGAATCTGTGCAAAGCCCTTCTAGTAACAGCTGCCACCTGTTCCTTGAGCAAGAGATGTGTATCCAATTAGACATCTCCACCCCTGGAGAACTAAGCAATGTTGTTGATGTCTTGTCCCGATCCCTGGAGCCTGTGGGGGTCTGGATGGGAAACAATAGGCTTCAACAAACCCTGGCAAGACTGAGTGGCTTTGGGTTTTTGGGCCTTCTGGATCTGGGACTTTACCACTTTGGTACTTGATGGAGTTGCACTACCCCATATAGACCCGGTCCGCAATCTGGGGGTCCTTCTAGACTCATGACTCCTGCTTGTGGCTAGGAAGGCCTTTGCACAGCTTTGTGTTGTGTGCCAGTTGCACCTTTTCCTGGACCATGAGTTAGGGTTAGGGTTAGGGTTATATACTCATACTCATGCCCTGGTCTCCTCCAGAGTGGATTATTGTAATGTGCTCTACATGGGGCTGCCCTTGAAGAATATCTAGAAGCTTCAAGTGGTGCAGAATGCAGCTGCGCAGACAGTTATACATCTTTTTTCCATGAGCTGCATTGCATGTTGGTTTGCCTCCAGGTGCAATTCAAAGTGCTGGTTTTGACCTTTAAAGCCCTATATGGCATTGGACCAGGCTATCTGAGGGGCCACCTCTTCCTGATCACATCTAATTGTCCCATCAGGTCCAGCAGGAGGGGTACGTTGCAGATCCTGTCTGCTAAAGAGCTTCATCTGATGGGACCCAGATGATGTGCCTTTTCTGCTGTGGCTGCTGCCCTCTGGTACATCACACCCCCACACACTCCCGGTGAGATTAGCCCCATCCCTGTTAGCTTTTTGGAAGGCTCTAAGAAAGCGTGGTTCTTCCAGAAACCTTGGGGAGCCCATGGGGAGCCTGGGCGATGGCTGTATTGTGTTTAGATGGGCATTCTCTCGCAATCTTGTTTTTATTATCTTATTTATCTTGTTTTTATTTATTTTAAACATGTTTTAATAGTTGTGATATTGTTTTAACTATTGGTGGTATGCCACCCAGAGTCACATTTAGTGAGATGGGTGGCTATATAAATGTGTAATATATATATATATATATATATATATATATATATATATATATATTTAAGGTGCATTCATGCAAGAAGCCTTGAATGTATGGGTCCAGGTAAATCACCAGGAATGGAGGTAAAAGGGCAGGGTTTTACTTTTACATCTTCTTTCTGTCCTCTCTTGAAAATGGTTTATTTTTCACATCATCCATCCATCCCCAAGTACCCACAGTCCATTTCCCAGCCTTGACTTTGCTGGGTAGGAAGGTCACAATTCTCAAAGTCCTGATTGCTCTCCAGTTCCAAACACACCCACATCAGTAAGCATCTCAACAATTAGCTCCCACAAAGAGACCTCCATTAAGGGCTATTAACAAGCCATTTCCCTAAAGAAGACATGGCTCACCAGCTACCGCCACAGTATTTTAAGTAAACAAGTAACTACATCACTAGATGGAACGAGTCTGAACAGACAAAGTACTGATTTTTTCTGGTGCCTTTTTACTTGCCTACCTAATTGTATTATCTTCTATTTTGTTAATGGTATATCCTGGGCCTTTAATTGTATTAAGAAATAATAGCAAGAGTGCCAGTATAATGTGATTTCTATGCTATACACAAGTAGGATTATTTGCTTTTTCCACAGATACTTTGTATCACATTTTCTGTTTTAAAAATCAAGATGGAGTCCCTTCAGAAGAGATTAAATAATCTGCCCCAAAGTATTTAGTCATTTACTTTACAGAAAAACTTTCTTACTGATTCTTTTTATTGGGCTTTCTATTCATATTACTCTCTTTTAGACCTCATAAACAAACCTGATTTTACTCTTGCATTTAGTGGAGAAAATGTTCTGTAACGTAGAGAAAGACACTGCATGGCAGAAAATATTAACCGTTTTGAAGGATGCAGTGCCTCAATGTCCACTTGAATTCATCAAGAAATTGCATATGCTCATAGTTCTCCTGAAACTGGTTGAATTAAAGGTTTTGAAGGTGGCCTCTAAAGTTGTGTTATAGCTGCAGACTAACAGTGCTTTTTAAAATATAGAAACAGTTCCTAGACTATTTTATTTTGGGGTTCCGTACTACTTACGCAAAGTTTCCCTTGAGGGAATTGGCTCCAGATGACAAGTCTGTCTCCTTCTTACCAGCAGTAGTGTGATAGAATGGAATTATGAAGGCCAGACTCAGGGAGAAAAAGGTTTTCTTTCATCTCCTGAGGTGTGAGGGAAAAATAAGAGGAGGAGACTGGCACCTCCCTGAGGAATTCACAATGTTGTAGCTGGCATTACTTGGGAGCTGCGGTTTCAGTCTGGGAAGATTCTTACTAAAGGTTGTAGCTAATAAACATAGCTGGACTGAATTTACATGGTCTCTTGGAGTTCCTTGGGCTAGGCCTGGCATCAATCTTCCCAGACTGAAACCCCAGCTCCCAAGTAATGCCAACCACAACATTGTGAATTCCTCGGGGAGGTGCCAGTTTCATCCTCTTGTATTTCCCACGCTCCTCAGGAGATGAAAGAAAATGTTTTTCTCCCTGAGCCTGGCCTTCATAATTCCATTCCATCACAAGTAGGGAAGAACTCCTGTATGGAGGCAATTGCCAGAAGGCAAGCCCAGCTTAGGGGCCATCTTTATCAGTTTTGTTTGCTTTTGCCATTGCCAACTTCTCAGACATACAGGGGTGTCCCCGGGTGTGGCCGAAACAGTCAAGATGGTGTATGTGATACACATAAAAAACAGGCAGCACTTCGATGGCACTGTCATGGCCACCATCTTGACCTTTTTGACCGTATGCTGTGGACACCCCTGGAGATGTGTTTATGACTTCCCAATGTAGCCATAGCCCTGGGGTTTCCTGATGGCTTTTCCATCCAAGCATTAACCAGATCTAATCCTGTTTGCCACCAGATTTCTTTAGCTGCTACCTAAATTCCTTATAAGAAGCCCATATTTCCTATGTGTTGCACGGGAGTCTCATGCTCAGCCTTGCAATAGGCTCAACCATCTTAATAATCCTTCCTTTCTGATGCTATCACACTGGGTCCTACACTCCTGCAGTTGTTCAGCTGAGCCCAAAGTAATTGTTCCATTTCTGATGCCCCCCAACCATGCCATTTCTAGAATCCATGCAGCTTTGCACCAAAGGCTGTCTCTCACCAGCAAATAGATTTGCAGTGTGCAGCGCTTCAGCACAGGGTTCAGTTCTGCTGTTCCAAACATTACAGGTGCTTTGTCTACCCTTGCTTGCAAAGTGCAGCTTCTACTCCTTTCAGAGGCAGGGTATCCTCGTGTGTGTGGCTGTGACCTTGTCTTATCTTTTACTAAGGCAGAACTATTAAAGGATGGTCTGGATTATGACTTGGAAAGCATCCGCCAAGCCATGTTAGCCTCTCTCCTTTGCTCAGCTTCTCCATTGCTGCATTGCTTATAAACAAACTTCTCAATTCATGCCATAGGCAAATTGCAGGATGAACAGAAGTTTATTGTGGGATGTTAAAAAAAAAAATCTTTCTATTTTATATTCATTTTCAATTATATACTGTAAGTTGAGGCCAGTGCTTTCGTGTGTGTGTGTGAGTGTGTGTGTGTGTGAGAGACAGAGAGAGAGAGAGGAGGAGGAGGAGGAGGAGGAGGAGGTGGCAGCTGTAGGACAGTCTTGTGAAATAGGAACATCATATTTTTCAAGGGGAAACCTGGGGTATGGGGACAAAGCAGAAAGAATAACTAGTTATTCCTAAAAAAGCTTCAGGGGAATAAAGCTAACTTGCCTTATTTAATCTGTCTCTCTGATTTGGAATTATGAATTTATAAGGACATTTCATTAACCTTGAATGAGATTTTTGAGTCACTGTTATAACCAGGAAAGGGGGGGGGGTAGTTTAAAACCTCCATGGCAGACCCATTCTTCCGAGGGCCCTCCAGCAAGAGAGAATTATAGAAGGCTGCTAGCACTCATACTGTATCTCCTAGCCCTCCCACTGTCCATCCCAGTGAGTCCAGTTGAGTACTTCTTAGACCTTCTACCCAGGGACTTCTGGTGAGGATTCATGGAGAACTACTGTAGATGTCCCTGAAGGAGTGGGGATGGCATTGTGGCAGAGATTGGCGGCAAGGCGGTGAATTCTGGCTGGTGAAATCTCTCCGGAAGGAAGAGAGATTGTGAGATTGCCCACTTGTACTCTGGATAGCTGCTTCTCGTGAGTAGACTGCAGGAACTGAAGTGGCTTGGAGTTGAGTGATTTCAACCAAGTTCACAGCTGCAATGTAGCCTATATGGATATAAAGTTCACTGAGCCTCATTTCTTAATCACTTTTGGAAATTGCTTCCTAACTGCTTTTTAGCTGTTAGGCACCTTTGCAACAATACGTTTTAGAGCACTGAGGAGTCTTTTTCAATCCTTAGCAAAATAAATTTTGAATACAAGTTTAAGGACTTAAAAAAAAATTTTTTTTTGAATAAACATCAAAAGGGTGATTAGAATCAAATCAAATATCTTTATTACAGTCTTTGACCAGCCTTTGTAAAAATAAACAACACAACAGTTTGTTATCAGGGGAGGAGGAAAACAATAAAACAGTAAAGCAACGTAACTAAACATTTTGTGCAATTGTATAACATAATAAAGATATTTGGTCACCTGGTATATGAGTATTGAGTCAGCATCCCTTAAAAAGTAATAAACATAAAATTTATCAGTATGGCCCTCAAGTTTAGAGATGAATGGAGAGATCAGAGCACATCATGGGGTACCATAAAAAGGACTGTAAAAGGACATGAGCAAGAGTTTCTACCTCCCTGGATCCACAAGGGCAAATTCTCTGCAAATAAGGAATCCCATGAAATCTTCCTGCCAGCACTCTGGATGGGAGGGTATCAAAGCAGACTCTGGGAAAGGCCCATCTATATTTGCTTAAGGTTAGATTGTATAGATACCCCACAGTAGAGGGCTTGCAGCTGTACAACAATTGGTGGTAGAATTCAGGAGCGTTTGTGATATCATTTTGGCAATCAATGAGGGTGATTAGAATGTTGATTTTGGAAAATTACAAATGGACTAAGGATCTAGATGGATTTGAAATAAAATTTTGAAATTAATTATAAGAATTCTTCCCATAGGAAAATGCTGTTGTTTTGAATTCTTTAAAAAAAAAAAAAAAAGATAGGATGGGACTTTGAAGGTTGGATGCTAGAGGGAACCAGAAGGAACTAAAGATTACTATTAAAGGGGAAGAACACCCTTACTAATACAGAATGGAGCAAAATACTTTAACATTGGACGTATTGAAGCATATTTGTGAACAATGATCCAGAAGTTAATTTTAAAAGTATCTGCCATTATAGATAGACTGTGTTTAAAAAAGATGTTAAGGAAGAGAACAGGTTTTACCAGATAAGGCTGAGGCTGAATTGAAAGTGGATTTAAAAATGAGAGACTACAAGAATGTATGGAAAAAGTTGCTACACTGGATATACAAATGAAACCAGTTGATGTCTTAATAATTAAAAGGTATATACAAATAACAAACCAAAAAAGTGACCTGGATAACTTTCCTATATTGTTAAAAATTTGAAGAATTTTGTGTGAAGGGACAAAGAAAAAATGAAAAGAAATCAAGTTCTAGGACATTATTTGAAGGGACTAAAGATCAAGATTGTTAAAAGTAAAAGGAAGGAATGTAAAGTTGGTTTATTTGATCAAGGCTAAAATAGCTACATTGTTATCTCCAGTATAACCCTTAATGGACTTTTGCTGACCTGGACTGAACGACAAGCCTTTAAAGGTTTGTTTATTGGTAAGAGATGAGATATGAGAAGAAGAGATCATTTATTGTATTTTAAGAGAAGGTGATAAGTTACTAAAATTGTTTGTA
Organism: Python bivittatus; assembly: GCF_059951505.1. Classification (NCBI taxonomy): domain Eukaryota; kingdom Metazoa; phylum Chordata; class Lepidosauria; order Squamata; family Pythonidae; genus Python; species Python bivittatus. The sequence continues at coordinate 45,361,121 of NW_028277030.1, read as the reverse complement.
CTTGTTGTGATGAAGGGGGAAGTAATTTATTTATATATTTCTTTTCTTTTTCTTTACCATATTCTTATTTTCTCTCTCTTTTCTTTTCTATTTTTTCTTCTTTTCTGCACATTCTATTTCTTCTTCTTCTTCTTCTTCTTCTTCTTCTTCTTCTTCTTCTTCTTCTTCTTATTATTATTATTATTATTATTATTATTATTATTATTATTATTATTTTGTATTCATGCTTACCTTTTTAATTGTAATGCTTAATAACATTACTATAAAAAAAGACTTTTCCTTGCAGCTCAGCTCAAGGAATATACTTGGGATTTTCCTCTGCAAACTCCAGAAATCTAGAACTTAATTAACCTTGTGCCAATCCTGGAACACAAAGGATAGCAATGTAATCATAAAGTCTCAAATATAAGATATGTTTTAATGAGAAATTCCTTTATAAAGCCAAATGCAGCCTAATCCCTAGATATAAAAAGGTCATTATTGGAAAAAGGGAAATACAGAGAAAACAAGAGAAGACAAAATTACACATCCACAGACTTCCAAATAAAATCAATACAGTCAGCAGAGCTAAACAAGTTACTTATTACTGCCTTAATAAGCTCTTCAGTCTGAACATGTTCAGTGTAAAGAAGAAGACTGAAGACAGATCACTTGGGCTTTCTGCTTGGATATTCATAGCCAGACCCTTCATGTTCTCTCCCCCTCCCCCCCCCCCCCCCCCGCTTTCTTCTTCTGTTTTCTGAGTATTTTTCCCTGATTTTACAGAATATAAGATGTAAGTGAAAGACTGGGGAGAGAAAGTTCCATTTATGATGTCCTGCATCTAGCCAGCAAATCAGAAATTGCATACTGGCTAAACCCACCTTCCTAAAAACATACCTTCCATAGCCATCACATGAATCCTTTTTGCAGCCTAGGTATGGTATCCCCAGTATAATGGTTTGGAATTCTTAAATAGGGTACAATATTAAGTTCACTGATTCAGGGTTTCTGCTTCTTAAAATCTACTGGACTCATTGAAAGCCTGCACTCAGCACATTTGTTCTGCCCATCTACTGCTTAATTGGCTGCAGTCATCATTAGCCTGCAAAACAGAGGGATCTCATAAGTAATTGAAACATTAGTGCATGACAGGAAATCATTGTTATTCTAGTAGAAAACAAAAGTTGTGCATTGTATAGTTCAAGCAAATGAAGTGAATTTTGCTAAGGTAACTGTCTTCTGAAGCCATATTCCATCAATCAGCAGTTTACTGGATAATTTTTTTGTAATAATGGAATGGTTTTACAAGAGACTGGTTTGCTGTCTCCTCCACCCCAACCCCCCAAAAAGTATTGAACTGGGTTTGTTTCCCTCCCATGTAGCATCACCACAGAAAGACAAGTGACATTTTAGCTTGAGAACTATCACTGGGCTGCCTTAATTAAAAAGGGTAGTAGGCCTTACTGATTCCCCCTAATGCACTATATCAGATAACCCTTTTGTTCTGATCATAGTTGTTTTGCTAACCAGAAGGGCATTACTCTTAAGTGGGTGGAATTTGAAAAAGCTCCCACCCACTCAGGCTGCACAAAGGACCACAGAATGTGGTGCAAATAGGGTGCAAATAATGCTTCCCTAAGAGATGAAGACCACATAAAAGGTATTATGAGCTGGGAGGGGTGGTAATTAAAACTTCATTGACAGTTTGCCTCAAGGGATTCCTCAGTAAAATATCATTAAAATGGGTTGTTTTTCAATTCAGGCCCTACCTCGCCAAAAAAAAAGGGGGGGGGGGAATTGGGAAATATAGGAAAAACAAGGGAAGAAAACAACTAGACACGAAGAATTCATACCTAAACTAGTTACGTACCGCCTTCTTTAAAGGTTTTCAGTTCATATTCAGAGTCAGTTGAAGAGAGGATGGTTGGAGATAGAGAGAGCATCTGGGCTTTCTCCTTGGATGTGATTAGGCAGGGCCTCCTTTTCTTCTTATTCTTGAGTATTATCTTGAGTTTTATAGAATGTGGAGGGTAAGTAAAAGCCAGCCACTTTGGAAAGGCTGACTTAATTTGCCCAGTCAAGTGAAGTGTTCCATCTTTGATGTTATGGATATAGGCTACCCAGAGTCACTTGTTGAGATGGGTAGCTATAAAAATCAATCAATCAATCAATCCATCAATCAAACAAATAAATATAGGCGAGTATACAGAAAATTACTTAGTGGCTTTCTTCTTAATGACCTGTTGGTTGAATAATACAGGTGCTACCTAGGTTTTCCAATTGTGCCATTGCATAATAAGGGATATATTAGAAAGGCTTTTTCAAAAACAAAAGTTGCAATTCTGTCTCAACAGGTGTCATGGTACAGTATGTGGGAATGACCTTGAGAGACAGAAGGAAGAGCCGCAGACTAGGCAACAGTCAGACAAGAGGCAGCTGAGCCTGCAGAAGGAATGGAAGCATGGCAAATATCTCAGAAGGGACCCCCCCCCCTAGTTTCTTGGACTGTGAAAGTGAGGGGGGAGAGATATACTTTCAGACTTGCAATGTTCTGTTAATGTAACCTTACAATAAAGATAGAGCTAGTACTCCTGGATGTGCTTCTTGTCTGGACTATCTCACAAGGCTGACAACAGGCTTCTCAACATGGGGTCAACTTACTTGATGCTTCAGAAGGCATAGTAATTCTGGTTACCCCAGAAGGCTAGCATCTGTGCATAGGCATCCCACAAAATTACCCACAGGTTATTCGGCAAGTGTAACTGTATTACCAGTAGTACTTTTGCTAACAGCAGTGCTCTTGCTAGCAGGTTTTTGAGCTAGTTATACTCTGAATGTGTCAAGGAGGGTCGTTGCATTTTCCAAGGTAGCTTGATTCATGGATCAGCTCAAAACCAGGGTAATCCTGGAACTAACACAGTACATTTATTTCTTAAATAGTTCTTTCTGCTGCAGATGTATCCGCTTTGGAGACATCTGATTTCTCTGCCTGCCTTATAAAAGCATTCATAAGCTACCACAAATCAGAACAAGTGTTCAACTCTCTTAAATTCTCCCTCTTTGTGCAATATTGTGCATGCTTACGTAGAAAGTTCTGATGAAGGCTAGAATTGCAGCTTGAAATTCAGAAGCATATTGAGTTGCCCTGGAATTTAATAACAGATACAACCTATACTACTAATACCTGTAGTTCCAATGCTACAATTTCTGTCAACCATTCTATCTTCTCTCCCATTAGCCTTTTTCCAGAATTCCTTTGTTCACAAGTTATTCAGTAGTTCAGATGCTTCCAGATGAGTCTTTCATCATCCTGCCTCATTAAGTCAATTCTATAACGCTGCAGATAATGTTGTCTTTTACTTGTAACCCTCCTGAATCTTCTCTCTTTTTTCATAGCAGGAGTTAAGAGAGAAAGTCATGATACCCTCCAGTATGTTTTGATTAATACAGTTAAGATGCATCCTCAATGGAGGAAGAGCTTATTTACATCTGAAGAGAAAACTAGTTTATCTGTGTTTACAAGAGTTTTAGGCTACTCTTCAGCCAAGTTTCTGAGATGGCTAACTAAGAATAAGAAAACAATTTGACAGTACAACTCTACATATTTTGGGGAAAGTAAATCCCATTATATTTCATAGGACTTAATCTCACAGGAGTGTGCATAGGTTTGTAGCATGAAACACATATATCAGTGCTAAATGGTGTAGGTAGATAGGTATATGTTGGTATCAGTGAGACCTGACAACCCTAGTTGACAAGGCTGGGAAACTGGGCATTGTACAGAATTTGGGTGTTTGTTTATAACCTTTTATTCTGTCTTTCTTTTGGGGGAGACATTATTTTAAATTCAAGGCTGGCATCCTTTTCAATAAATATGGTACCGTATGCAGCATTCTTCTTCTGATCTCTTTTTTTAGTATGCATATAATCCATGCACAGGCTTCAATGATCAATTAGGAACCAGGGAACATTATATGTTCATTTCTTGATCTGGAACTTTACGTGTGCCCAAATGTGTGGGCATGGATTCCCTGGCATGGGATCCTTCTTCTCACTGCATTGGAAAGGACAGATCATCCCCTTTCAATCTAGATCCTGTTGTGAATTTGCAAACAAAATAATCTTGGCTGCAAGTAGAATAACTATGCTTAAAAAGAGTCCAGAAATCAGTCTTTCACCAGTCATGGGATGGCTGAGATACTTCTGACTGTTCTCATAATACATAAAGACTTTTCATGAAGGTTTGTGATAAAAACTGATGATTGCTTGAGAACTGTTCATGCAAAGTCATTGGAATTTGATTAAAAGAGCTAAGCTTGATAAAAATAAGACTGATTAAGGTAAGGTTTGACAAAGAGGTTGCAAAGAAGTTGGTGTAAGGTGGGAAAGGTTAAAGTTAAGCATATTGGTTAAATTGCAGGATGCAGGAAATAAGATACTTGGAAATGGTGGGAAGAGATACAGTTTTGGGGAAGAGAAGGAAGGTTTTTCCTAGATTTTAGTTTAACCCTATCCACCCTTACTTGGAGGAAGGATAACAAGGAGGCAGATGAGGCAGAGAGCCAGCTCATAACCATATATAGGACCCCCAATTTTGAGTGTGAAGGAGAAGAGGGAGAAAGGAAGGCATTTGGAACCAGCAGGACAGGGAGACCCCTTCTGCTGGCAGAAATCTACTTGTGAGCAAGAGATAAAAGACAGGAAAAATGAGGCTTTGGGGAAAGAATTCTGGGGCATCCATCAGGCAGCTCAGCCAACCTGGACCCCGAGGAGCTGGAAGTTTCTTTCACCTGTGAGAGAATCACCAGCCATTTTATCCTGGGCTCCTGGGCTCCTATGTCCTCTATTATGTTCTCCATTGGTTGACAGTTGCTTTTTTCTTTTTTCTTTTTTTTAATATTGTGATTGATCCAACAATGGCCTATTAATCAATGAACTACCCTCACCCTTAGAAGCTCATGAGAGCTATGATGATACCATAAGGGAATGAATGAATGAATGAATGAATGAATGAATGAATGAATGAATGAATGAGCTGCGTTAGTGTCAATGGAGATACAGTAATGTGTGTGGGGGGGTGGTGGATGAAGGCCTTCATGTGTGCAAACATCTGGGAAAGCAAAAGAAAAGGTCAGAGGGACTTGGATCGGGACTGGAGTTTCTGAAGAAGGCTAAATAAACTGCTGAGAACAGGATGGAAGAGCCCTGCAGTATGGAATGGCCTCGAAAGAAGCAAATTGGAGGTCTAGAGACCCTGGACAGGAGTGAGAAGGGAACGGATACATGAGGACTCTATAGTAAATTAAAATGAGCATACATTAGCTGTGAGAGAGGTGGGAGAGTAGGCTTGGTTTTGTGTATACTGGACTTTAGGTATACCCTGCCCCACATAGCATATTTCTACATTACACTATTCATTCAACAGTTTGGTGTTGTTTAAAGTTTCTATGGTACTTGTGTGTTACTGTTAATGTTTCTGCTTGCTGTTCCTCAGAGGTATAAGCAAAAGCTGCAAAAAGTTCACAACTAGAAACAGGATACAGACAGTCCTCTAGATATGAACTTTCAAGTTGCGAACTTTCACTGGTACAAACAAGGTGGACCTGGAAGTCAGACCTGGAAGTCAGGCTGGAAGTTGGGAAAAAGTGCGCCACAAACTAATCCTTTCTTGCCATCTCCCAACTTCTGGCCCTGACTTCTTGCATGGTTGGTTGTGTTTGGTGTATGGCAACTGCAAATTACAGACTGCAAATGTCTGCAATTAAGCACAAGAGTGCTGATAGGGAGAGGGGTAGCGTGAAGAAGCGGCAATCCATTACAATGCTCATGAAGATAGAGATATTGAAGAAAATGGGGGGGAGGGGATAAGATGGGAACGTGGCATGTTCCTATGTCATGAATTGTTCCACAATCGGAACAATCATTAAGAACAAAGACAAGATCATGGAACATGTCAAAAGTTCAGTGCCTATGCAATCCATGATAATAAGCAAGAGGAGAGGAAAAGTGATGGAAGAGATGGAGGTGCTGCTCAGCATGTGGATTGAAGGTCAGCATCAGTGGTGTGTGTCACTTAGCCTAATGCTGATCCAGAAGAAGGCTAAGAGCTTATTCCATGACTTACAACAGAAGGCTGGTGAAGGTTCGCTGCAAGCCATGGGTGGGTCCACCGCTTTAAGGCTTGTATAAACCTTCGTAAGTCATTAGTGAGGCAGCAAGTGCTGATGAGGCTGCAGCCAAGGAGTTCCTGGAAACCCTCAAGGAGATCACTGAGGAAGATGGTTATTTGCCCCAGCAAATATTCAGTGGGATAAAATGGGGCTTTATTGGAAGAAAATACTGGTCAGAACATACATCAGTAAAGAGGAGAAGACCATGCCAGGCTTCAAAGCTGCAAAGGACAGGCTAACTGTGCTGCTAGGTGGCAGTGCTTCTGGTGACCTGAGCCTAAAACTGCTGCTAGTCTGCCACTCTGAGAAACCGTGAGCTCTCAAGAACATTTCAAAAAGCTCACTTCCTGTTGTGTGGAAGGCTAACAAGAAAGCTTGGGTCACTCTTCTCATCTTTGAAGACTGGTTTTTCCACCATTTCATCCCGGAAGTAGAGAGGTACTGTCGTGCAAAAAACATCAACTTCAAGATTCTGTTCATATTGGATAATGTCACAGGTCAGCTACCTTATCTGGACGATTTCCATCCGAATGTGAAGGTTGTGTATCTGCCTCCCAACACCACCTCCCTCCTGTAGCCAATAGACCAGGGAGTGATAACAACCTTCCTAAAATACTTTCTTCAGTGCACATTTAGGCAGGCAGTCCAGGCAACCAAAGCAGACTCCCAGATAACCTTGTGCCAGCTTCAGAAGTCCTATGACATCTACAACACCATCAAGAACATCAATGCAACCTGGTGCAAGGTTACCCTGCGAACAAGAATGGGGTGTGGAAATGTCTGTGCCCTCAGTTCATTCATGACTGTCATGGGCTTGAGGTGGCAGAAAGGGAGTTGCAGGCTGTTATCAGCAACTTGGTTGCCCTCAGCAAGGAGCTTCAGCTCGACCTGGAGGAGAGGGACTTTCATGAGCTGCTAGCTGCACAGACAGAGGACCTCTCCAATGAAGACCTCATGGAGTTGGAGGAGCAGCAAAAACAAGAGGAAGAGTTTGAACTACTGAAGCAGTTCCAGACCAAGCTGATGGCAGAAGGGTTCAGCTTAACTGAGAAAGCACTATCATTGTTTGAAGTGCAGGACCCTAACGTGGAGCACTTCACCAAGGTGTCTGCAGCTGTCCATGATGCAATCCAGTGCTACAGCATCATTTATGAGAAGAGGAAGACCACCACCCAAAGTACACTGGTCCACTTCTTCAGGAAGGTGGAAAAAAGTGCTGTTTCAACTACAGAGGACAAGCCTATGCCATCGCCGCAAGCACCTGCGTCAACCCTGTTGCTTATTGGACTTGGAACAAAACAGACTTACCAACAGCCTCTCGGAATGTAACCCATTCATAAATAGGGGACTCTCTGTATTCTTTTTTCCTTATTGCCTGCCCCAGAAAGTGGCAAACACCCCTTAGAGGTTCCTCTGTTGGTGGAGGTGCAGCAGCAGGCTTGATGAGGATAAATTCTATAGGCTGGAAAGAGATTCTCTGTGGGAGATTTTGGGGAGGAATCCACTCCCGACCTCAGGATCAGCTTCTGTGTTACAAAAGAGGCTACAGTAAGATGAGCTGCTGCTGAAGCCTTAGGTAGGCAGCAAAGCCCAGTGGTTTAACAAAAGGGAACTTCTGGAAAAATAGACAACAGCCCCAAAACATGGAATCTGCCTGGGCTGAAAGTGAAAGAAGGCTATACAGTGGTACCTCGGGATACGAACGCCTCTACTAACGAACATTTCGGGTTACGACCAGCTTCGGCAGGAAAATTTTACCTCGGGTTATGAACTTGCCTCTACTTACGAACCGGATCCGCGGCCATTTTCCCTGCTGTCACGCAGTCGCGGCTTCCTGTGGGCGAGGTCGCGGTAGCAAGGAGACGTTCGGTGAGGCTCGTGGTGTGTTTTGCGGTGTTTTGTGAAGGTTTTTGGTGTGCGTGTTAGCATGGCTCCAAAGAAAATGCAGAGCAGGCTTGGCGGGAGTCAGGCTCTGAAGAGGAAATTGCCTCGGGTTGCGACCAAATTCGGGCGGAGGGCGGAACGGATTAACCAGATTTACATTGAACCCTATGGGGAAATTCGCCTCGGGTTGCGACCAAATTCGGAGGGCGGAACGGATTAACCAGATTTACATTGAACCCTATGGGAAACTTTACCTCGACTTGAGACCAACTCGAGTTGCAACCGGAGTCACGGAACGGATTAAGTTCGTATCCCGAGGTACCACTGTATTTGGGTATCTGTTTTAGTTGGTGGAATTTGGATGAAGATATGTTTAGGGAAATCTTGTTGGATAGTGAAGAAACATTTAGAACTTATTGGCTAGGGAAGATTTGCTTAAATAATAGAAATTCTAATTAAACATATAAAAACAAAGTATAGCTAAAGCATTTCAACTAACTATTTGAGAGGTAATGCTTTTATAAATAAGTCTCTTAAGAAAAAAATTGTCTATTTTAAGTCTCTATAATTTTCATTACTTTGTTATAAAACCAAACTTGTAACGTTCAGTGGAATTATTTTTCTGGTGCTGGTTGAAATATTTTTTTTGTTTCTTTTTTGCTTAAAGGACTACACAAAAACTTTAAGAAAAATATCAAATACAAATTGATGTCTGTGGAAGATAACTTAGGGAGACCTCCATCATACTGTTAAAGATGGATTGCAGAGTAGCAGACATATGCTGCTGTTTGAAGTAGATTATTAGCACAAATTTATTGTTTCTTAGGGTTTTCAAATGTTTGAATTAGTTCTGATAATACAGATACAGTCATAAATGCAACTAAAGTGCATTAAAATATAAAAAGTAATGGGCATATACTTATAATAAGACATTTAAAACATCCTCCTTATCCTGGTTAACAAAAGCCACTATGTTCTCCCTCCCTTTTTATGTATTTGTTGAATCATATGCTATGATTTTAGAGGTCCCTTCCTTGCAGATTCATTCATAGTAACTTATTCTCAAACCTGCTTACTGTGGCATGATTTATTAGGATGAAGGTTGTTTTTAATCAAGCATGGGGAATCTAATAAGCAGAGTGATGGCAGTGAGACTATCAAAACAAGTCTTGGGTATAATTGGCTATTCATTTATTAAAATTAGATTATCTCCCTAAGTCATGGTGTCATAAACTTCACAGATTAACCCTGGTTAAATGTTCTGGATTTTACTGAGCCACTTCATAAATGACATTTTTTTGATGACTATCTAATGTTTTTAATCTAAGTATGCTGAAGCATGAATGTGAGAAAAGCGTATCATATTCTTGCGCCTATGAAGATTGGATGCCCACCTGACCTCTGAGAACCCATAGCTTGCTGTTGGATACTGTATGAAACAGCCCCGAGAGAGAAATGCCTGGTCGAGTTCACTGTTCTTAAACAATTTGATATGAGAAAGATTGCTTTCTTTTACTAAAACAGAATGTTGGAAAATGAATGAAACCCTGACAAGTTTTATATGTTTGCTTTCTTAATAGACAGCAGCCCTGTTCAGGCATTTGGCTGGACATGTGGCAAGTTTCAAACTCAGTAGGGAACAGCCTATAGATGCAGCCCCCTTCCTACTTTTCCCAACCTCCACGTGTTCAGCTGGAGATCTAAAGGGGAGGCTTATTTGTGTTGGTCTGAAGGGGAATATGTATAATCTGAGCCTTCATAAAAGCAAGGTCCCTGGCTGCATGGGGAACCAAAGACAATATCTAGCAAATACAAGGAGGGCTGTTGGCTTAGACCTCCGTCTGTAAAGTCCTTGGATTTCTCTGAGCTTGGTTGTTTCCTTGCAGATGTTTCATTACCTGACCAGGTAACATCTTCAGTGCATCTGCAGTGCCCTGCAAGAAAACAACCAAGCTCAGAGAACCCCAAGGACCTACAGTTCAACCCTGAGCTACAGATATTCTCTTCTATTAGACATCCATCTATGTGCCCTGAGATTAGAAAGAGAAAGGGACAGAGCAGTGGGAAGTCCCGCTCCCTGGTCTCAACCTAGTTTGATGTCTCCTACCATTTAACCAAATATCCTAACAGGACTAGTGTCTTTGTGTGGTTTTACCTGTTCTAGGCCATTTAAAATCCACTTCACTCACTGTCATGTTTCAGGCCCAAATTAATAAAATGAGAAATGCATGAATGCATTCCAAGTATCTTTAAAAATAAGGGGGAAAAAAGCCTTAGAGAAGGGATAAATTAGAATTATAGTTTCCCCCCTTCTCATATCATGGTTCCTGTGAAAATCCCTCTCTTGATGTCAATAGCAACACTCATGTAAAAAGAAGAATATAAGCAGAATAATCCCAAACTTATGTTTTATAGTGTTATTGATGTAAATGTCCTCTTGTTAATTATATCAGTAAAACAAAAGTGGAACTAGTGGAGTTTCTTTCTAAATATTTATAGCTTTTGTCAAGGGATTGGCTTCATGACTACCTTTCAATTAAACTCTTTAACATTGTTGAGATGTTTATCAACACTTCAAAAGCTGATCAATAAACCATGTAATGAGATTTGTTTTGGAACCAGATGCTTTGGTCATCCTAACACTATTTTCATTATTTCTGTTTTTCAGTGCTTGTTTTAAAATATGCATAAGGTTAAGAAGAGTAGCTTTGTTAAGAAAAGTAGCTTAGGACATGATTTAGAGAAAGTAGTTACTTCAAACTGTGATTGCATACTATTTGGGCAACTTCCTATGAGTCAAAGGATTAGTTGGATTTTATCCTCCAAAATCATAGAAAGATCATTTTCTTTGAAGGGGGAACTTCAGTGATATGTTCCCATCATTTCTTTCTGCCGTCCAAATCAATTTCCTTTCTGATCTCAGAAAACTGATGGTAGCCTGAAAGAGGAGCACAGGGTTGGATCTGGTGTAGTCTGGTGAAGGTTGTAGATCTGAAGACTTCTATGACTTCCTGGTATTTCTCACATACGTAGATGGGGGGTGTCCCCCCCCCCCCCCAGAATGGCATTTATCTGGCCTTGAGGTTGGCTAAATAAATTTCTCCCCATTGCAAACGATGGGAAAGGTCAGTCTAAACACACAGAGAAAGAAACCCAATATGAAAAGTACAGAGTGATGCAAACTGCTTCCTCTCTCCTTTTCTGCTTCCCCAAACTTTGGCAGCAGGATGTAAGGACTCTTAGGGGCATTGATGTCAGACTCACCCGGAGAGAGCTCTGGATTGCAGGGATAAAGAAATCGATCATAAAAAATTGGGGCATAGTCCCCTTATGGCTGAAACTCAGTATGGATTCTACCACGGCTCTGTATAAGAATTCTTTATTAAAATACAGGGATAAGGGGGAAACGTGATTTGACTGAGTTTGTTTTAGTAATAATCTTTCACCGTATGTCATTTTCCCGAGTAAAATAGTCTTCAAAGCTCTTTGTCCTGCATAACATTTGGTATAACCTGAAATGTTAACCGATTCATTATTTTCACCACATGGGGTTTTCTCTTCCCTGGCCAGGATATTTTGAGGCAGTTATACCAGATTACACAGAGTCTAGATTTGAACATGCTGAGTCTTTAAATAACCCAATTAAGGGTATCTAGAAACCTGTCCATTTCCAGCTGAGGAAATGTTTTATTTTATTCATTTTGGTAAAACCTTTACAACAAGAGAGTAATTTGTTGGGTGTCTACATGTCAGTTGTAGGAGAGCCTGGAGTTGGAGTTTACAAATTAGAGTAAATGGCCCACAATTAGCCAAGACTGAACCTCTTTTTTTTCTTGAAGCCTGATAATATCAGAGAACAGGTCCATCATATCTAGCAGCCTGGGCAACAGGTATCCCAACCAAGATCTTGAAGAATTGTTTGATCTAATATAGACCTAAAAGAAGGAATTCTTTTCACTTGATGAACTTGGAATCTGGACATCTTCCTTCCTGTAGCTAAAATTTTCAAGGGCTGATATCCAAGAAAACTTTTCAGGTTGAAGTCCAGAGTCAATGATAAATTCAATAATTTAATTAATTCCCTGTAGGTACTTACGCATAGTACATGGATCTTTTCTTTTTGTTATTTTTTTTCTTTATTTCTTTTTGTTATGCTTTATCTAACTACTATTTTTATTTTAGTTTTTAGGGTTTTTCCCCCCTTCACAGTATTATCACTGTTCAGTAAAGATTTTTTTTTTCTTTCACATTTCACTATTTTAACAATTAAAAAAAAAATTTAAAACATTTTAAAGGTCCTAAAACAATACTTGACATCAGGATGGACTGGATATAAAAATGGAACAACTTAATTCTTAATCTAGATTAAGCAGAAGTGTTGCTGCTTAGTCAAAAGGCTGATCAAAGAATGGATAATTGCCTTAAAGGAAATGTCAGAATATAAATGTAATGCCACTTGATCTATTACACTGTCCAGTTAAGCACACCCTACTTACACACAACCCCTTCATGGATCACTGCCTTGTCGTGGCGAAGGGGCTTGCGTAACTCAGTGAAGCCATGAGCTATACCGTGCAGGGCCACCCAAGACGGACAGGTCATGACAGAGAGTTCTGACAAAATGTGGTCCACTGGAGAAGGAAATGGCAACCCACTCCAGTATCCTTGCCAAGAAAACCCCATGGACAATGTTAAAAGGCTAAAAGATATGACGCCGGAAGATGAGCCCCTCAGGTCGGAAGGTGTCCAATATGCTACTGGGGAAGAGCGGAGGGCAATTCCAAGTAGCTCCAGAAAGAGTGAAGCGGCTGGGCCAAAGCCGAAAGGACGTTCAGCTGTGGATGTATCTGGAAGCGAAAAGAAGGTCCGATGCTGCAAAGAACAATATTGTATAGGTACCTGGAATGTAAGATCTATGAACCAAGGCAAGCTGGATGTGGTCAAGCATGAGATGACAAGACTGAACATCGACATCTTGGGAATCAGCGAACTGAAATGGACGGGAATGGGTGAATTTAATTCGGGTGACCATTATATCTACTACTGTGGGCAAGAAACCCTTAGAAGAAATGGAGTTGCAATCATAGTCAATAAGAGAGTGGGAAAGGCAGTAATGGGGTACAACCTCAAAAACGACAGAATGATCTCAGTGCGTATCCAAGGCAAACCATTCAATATCACAGTCATCCAAGTCTATGCCCCAACCACTGATGCTGAAGAAGCTGAGGTTGACCGCTTCTATGAAGACCTACAACATCTTCTAGAACTAGCACCAAAAAAAGATGTCCTTTTCATCATAGGGGATTGGAATGCTAAAGTAGGAAGTCAAGGAGTAATCGGAATAACAGGCAAGTTTGGCCTTGGAGTACAAAATGAAGCAGGGCAAAGGCTAATAGAGTTCTGTCAAGAGAACAAGCTAGTCATAGCAAACACTCTTTTCCAACAACACAAGAGACGACTCTACACATGGACATCACCAGATGGTCAATACCGAAACCAGATTGATTACATACTTTGCAGCCAAAGATGGAGAAGCTCTATACAGACAGCAAAAACAAGACCAGGAGCTGACTGTGGCTCAGATCATGAGCTTCTTACTGCAAAATTTAGGCTTAAATTGAAGAATGTAGGGAAAACCACTAGACCACTCAGGTATGACTTAGATCATATTCCTTGTGAGTACACAGTGAAGGTGATGAATAGATTTAGAGGATTAGATTTGGTAGACAGAGTGCCTGAAGAACTATGGACGGAGGTCCGTAACATTGTACAGGAGGCAGCAACTAAAACCATCCCAAAGAAAAAGAAATGCAAGAAAGCAAAATGGCTGTCTGATGAGGCTTTACAAATAGCTGTGGAAAGAAGGAATGCGAAAAGCAAGGGTGAAAGGGAAAGATATAAGCAACTGAATGCAGATTTCCAGAGAATAGCAAGGAGAGATAAGAAAGCCTTCTTAAATGAACAATGCAAAGAAATTGAGGAAAACAATAGAATGGGGAAGACTAGAGATCTCTTCAAGAAAATTGGAGATATGAAAGGAACGTTTAGTGCAAAGATGGGCATGATAAAGGACAAAAAAGGCAGGGACCTAACAGAAGCAGAAGAGATTAAGAAGAGGTGGCAAGAATACACAGAAGAACTATACAAGAAAGATCTTAATGTCCCTGATGTCCACGCTGGTGTGATCGCTGACCTTGAGCCAGACATCCTAGAGAGTGAAGTCAAGTGGGCCTTAGGAAGCATTGCTAACAACAAAGCTAGTGGAGATGACAGTATTCCAGCTGAGTTATTTAAAATACTAAAAGATGATGGTGTTAAAGTGCTGCACTCAATATGCCAGCAAGTTTGGAAAACGCAACAGTGGCCACGGGATTGGAAAAGGTCAGTTTACGTTCCAATTCCAAAGAAGGGCAATGCCAAAGAATGCTCAAACTATCGCACAATTGCACTCATTTCACATGCTAGCAAGGTTATGCTCAAAATCCTACAAGCTAGGCTTCAGCAATACATGAACCGAGAACTACCGGATGTACAAGCTGGGTTTCGAAGAGGCAGAGGAACTAGAGATCAAATCGCCAACATTCGCTGGATCATGGAGAAAGCACGAGAGTTCCAGAAAAATATCTACTTCTGCTTCATTGACTATGCAAAAGCCTTTGATTGTGTGGATCACAACAAACTGTGGCAAATTCTTAAAGAGATGGGAGTACCAGACCACCTTACCTGTCTCCTGAGAAATCTGTATGCAGGCCAAGAAGCAACAGTTAGAACCAGTCACGGAACAACCGATTGGTTCAAAATAGGGAAAGGTGTACGACAAGGCTGTATACTGTCACCCTGCTTATTTAACCTATATGCAGAGTACATCATGAGAAATGCCAGGCTGGAAGAATCACAAGCCGGAATTAAGATTGCAGGGAGAATCATCAACAACCTCAGATATGCAGACGATACCACCCTAATGGCAGAAAGTGAAGAAGAACTAAAGAGCCTCTTGATGAGGGTGAAAGAGGAGAGTGCGAAAGCTGGTTTGAAACTCAACATTAAAAAAACTAAGATCATGGCATCTGGACCCATCAATTCCTGGCAAATAGAAGGGGTAGAAATGGAAGCAGTAACAGACTTCATTTATTTGGGCTCCAAGATCACCGCAGATGGAGACTGCAGCCATGAAATTAAAAGACGCTTGCTCCTTGGGAGGAAAGCTATGGCAAGCCTAGATAGCATATTAAAAAGCAGAGACGTCACCTTGCCGACAAAGATCCGCATAGTCAAAGCTATGGTTTTTCCAGTAGTAATGTATGGCTGTGAGAGCTGGACCATAAAGAAGGCGGAGCGCCGAAGAATTGATGCCTTTGAACTGTGGTGCTGGAGAAGACTCTTGAGAGTCCCCTGGACTGCTAGGAGGTCAAACCAGTCAATCTTAAAGGAAATCAACCATGATTGCTCATTGGAAGGATCGATAATGAAGCTCAAGCTCAGATACTTTGGTCACCTAATGCGAAGAGAGGACTCTTTGGAAAAGACCCTGATGCTGGGAAAGATTGAAGGCAAAAGGAGAAGAGGACGGCAGAGGATGAGATGGTTAGATAGCATCACTGAAGCAATGAGCATGAAACTGAGCAAACTCAGGGAGGCAGTGAAGGACCGGAAGGCCTGGCGCAGTATGGTTCATGGGGTCACGGAGAGTCGGACACGACTTAACGACTAAACAACAACAACAACAACAACTTACACACAAAGGATGTGATGTTTTTATAGTAGAATCATTTATACTATACTAATTTCTGAACAGCCTATACCAAGTTGCTTCTTCTCCAAGGCCTATTCTGAGAAAAGAACGTCTCTACCAAGGAAGTAGGAAAAAACCTGCAACTTTGCTTAATGCTGGCTGCATACAAAAGAGCAGAAGTCTGTTCAGTCCAGAATAAACTGCATGACTATGACATTCAATTTTAACCTTCTCACTACATTTCTCTAGGAAAGTCTACAAAATAAGCATGCATGGTAACAGTTCCTGGGATCCTGTTCTAAGTCACCATCCCAATTTAGTGATAAATTCAGCTTGTCCTGGGGATAAGTGCGTGATTAAGCATGACATTACATTAACCTCTCCCTTCTGCTGGCATAAATCGTTCCTTCTCTGGTGTTTTGCAGCAGGGAAGGTCCTGCCTTTTTAAAGCCTGGATATACAGTAGTTATAGGCTCAGTTCACACATTCTGCTAAGCAATTACTTTTAACCGTGGTCTGTTGAATAAGCCATAATGATTGGGCTGATAAATCATGCTAAGCCATAAATCATGGCTTATAAATCACAGTGGCTGAATTTATGCAAGATATTGAACCAAAACCAAGCAAGCCATGCTATAGCTTGGCAAGATTTATAAACCCAGGCCTAGCATAAGACAACCTTCTCCAACCTGAGCATGCTCAAATATCTTGGATTTCAACCCCCATTACTCCCCAACCTTGCTCTCTGGAAGTTCAGTGGTCCTGGAGGACACAGGGCTGAGAAAGGCTGGTGCAAGAAGCAGTGTGTGTCGTATCTTTGAATGGATTATTTGTTTATATTTGTTTTTATTTTTACAATTTATAGCCTGTAAATCCAAGATTTACTCATTTCATGCAGTTATTACTCCACATGTAGGTTGCATTTATCTATCTATCTATCTATCTATCTATCTATCTATCTATCTATCTATCTATCTATCTATCTAATCTGTATAGCCGCCCATCTCACAGAAAAGCAAGTGTGGGCAGCTTACAATCATCCAATAAATAATCCAATAAAATAATCCAATAAAAACAACATATACATAAACAATCAGTGTAAAAATATTAAAAAAGCATATTAAAAGATAAATATGATAAAAAGCAGATATACAAACCCTAGACAAGCGAGAATAAGGATAGCTAACTCAGCAATGAAGCCAATGGAGCAAAGGAGGTTGTATAAATTGCTTGGCATGGCTAAATGGATGTTCTCACTTCTGTGTCTCTGTATTTACCTTCTGGGATCCCTTCATATATTGGATAGATTTTGGAATTTGCCTACAAGATGAATTAGTTCATATTTAAGATGGAAGAGAAGTCTCTTTCACTGACTTCAGGGCAATCATAATTAAATTATGATCAGGTCCGGCAGGAGAGGCATGTTGCAGGTCCTGTCTGCGAGGGAGTCCCATCTGATGGGACTTAGGAGATGAGCCTTTTCTGCAGTAGCACACACCCTTTGGAACATTGTCCCCCCAAGGTGACATTAGGCCAAATCCTAGTGACCTTCCAGAAATCCCTCAAAACATGGTTTTTTCAACAGGCCTTGGGATCCCCTGCTAACAGGAAGCCTGCACATTGGCTGCTCCACGAATAACATTTTGATTTTAACCCTCTTGTGATTTTGTTTCATTTTATGTCTAATTGTTTTTAATGGTTTTTGAAGTGTTAATTGTTAGTTTTATTGTACACTGCCCAGAGTCATATTTGTGAGATGGGCGGCCATATAAAAATACATGTGAAGAAAAAGATTTTCTTCAACTATATGGCCTCCTTCTGTAACTTCATATTATCTGCAGATGCACAAGGTTTCTTGATTTTATTAAAAATAGAAAAGGGACTTTATTAAATAGTAGGGACCATCTACTGAAGGAAATCCATGGATTGCTAGGAGGAAAGGAATGCTTAGGCTTTTTCCCACCAGGTTTTTCTTCAGTCTCTCTCCCCCAATGCTTTTTCTTGTTAGTGTGGACATGACAGAGGTCCTTTTCCTGTACATGTGGATCTTCCTGTGCGGATACTAAATTAATGTCTTTTTTTTTTTAATGGACTTATGATTCAACTGGCTCTTCAAAGGTTTCAGTTCACCATGGTGAGTTTGGTGCCCCCTGTTCTGGTTAGTGCAGTAAGGGGTATGATAGCTATTTAACCAAATGACCCAGAGATCTCTGGCGATTAAGAGCCCTATTCAAGAATTTCCCCTAAGCGGAAAGGATTTGAAGCTGGGTAGAGGGTGAGCCATTATGTTGGCTGTACTTCCATGCCTGCCCACACTGCCCTGGGCTCTCCTTGATTTGGGTGGAAAGGTCTAAAGCAGATCTGTACTCTCAATGTCTTGTATGAACATACAGTCTGGAATGTATTGAGAATTGTGCTCATCTTTAAGCAAATATAAATATAGCTACCCTTCAAATTTCCAGGCTGAATGTGGGAGAGAAAAGACCAGTCAAAAATGGTATTATATGTATTTTCTGAAGTCTTGTGTAAATCATTTTTTTTAATCGGCTGGCATCAATAGTATTGCTTTGTCTTTCTTGTAGTCTCCGTGGGAGTTTGCAGGGGGTGGGAGGGGATGCAAATGATAACATATGCATGATGACATCATCTTGCAATGGCATCATCTTGCAAATGTGATTTACACACCTATGTCACACATAAAGACATAAGCATGTGACGGTATTTGCAAGATGACATCACTGGACATGTGTTGTTATTAAGGTATCAAAGGCCTTTGCACAGTGAAATCTCAGGTGTCTTACAGTTAGTTTATCACTAATGTAGTGTACAGCTATTCATTGTTTAGTCATATTTTAAAATGAACTGGGATGGCTGTTGGTGTAGCCTAGAGAAGTGGGCCTTTTTGAAATAAGGTATCTGATGGTCTGTACCAAATCAGCCAGATTATTACATTCTTCTTTCTTCCTCTTGGCAGTCTGATTTTGATAACAAAGGAGTTAAATAACAATCACTGCTATAGAAAATGGTTTAGAATAATTACGTTTCCCTGATTGTGAATAGATACAGGATCAACCAAATAATTCAAGCTGATGGTTTTTATATATATATAAAAAATATTCTTTGAAGGAAAAAGAGATTGATTAAAAACAAAAAGTAAGATGTCATTTTCCAATCAATCTCTATTTTCTAGTTTCTTCTATTGCATCAGCTTAATTTGTATTGGAAGCTTCTAAGTGTCTGGCCAAGTTATTACTTATTCAGACACAGATACATTTAAAAATTGCTTGATCCTTTGTTTTACCTCCTCTGAATATAAGCCAGAGAAATACAGGCATGTTAAAATGAAAATTATGCTCAAATGTTGGGTACTTTATTCTGAACATGTTCTCAAACCTAGTGAATGAAACAAATACTTCCAGAAAACAACATACAGTTTAGGAAGTACATGTCTGTGATTCTTAAAACTTATGAAGACTGAATTAAATTTATTGGAATAGTGCATTTCTTACTAGAAGATTGCTGTGAGTTATGTAATTCAGGAGGCACACATTAAGACTATATTGTTTAATAAGTTTCTAGAATTTAAGGACTTCACAGTGATGGTTTGGTTTAATTGCTACATACTGTAGCAATGCTGGAAAAAGATAATACACATCAATAATTATGTGTCTCTCCTCTGAACTTGCCAACTATCAGCTGGGCTATTTTTGGACATGGGTTTAGTGCTTTTTAAAAGAGTACTAGACCCGTGTTCAAAAACTGACCAATTGACAGGACGTAGGTGTGGTAGAAGGGTCACTAGAAACATTAGGAGAATTCTTCCCACTTCACCCCATGCCCACCCTCTGTTCCTGTGACCTCTCAGGTAATATAAGAGGCCCAAAGATGGGGGTACAGGGTAATGCTGGAGTGAGTGTTCAGTAATGACAAGCTCCATTCTTGTTTAGAGCTAGAAGGAATGGCAATGTTGGCAGTGAGTTGCAATGTCTGGCAGCACCCAAAAATAGCCTGTGGAGTCCACAAAATGATGCCACCTCACCAAGTGATGAAAACAATAAGTACAGCCATGTAAAATCCCTTCTTGGTAGAAGCAGCAAAAATGCACTTGTTGGTGAGAGAACCAGCAACTCACACCTGGCAGTACCTGCCTATCTTTCCTGGTTTAAAATCATCTTCCTGGGGAGTGGGATCCTGTACAGCCGTTGCCTAAAGCACACACGTGGCAGACCTAGTTTAAGTAAAAATGCTTGGGCTGTTTCAGATTGTAGGAGACTGTATCTTTGAATGGTCCTACATATGAAAAAAGGTTTTGCACATGAAAAACTAATGTCAAACTGCAATCTCATAAGGGCTGCAACAGAATAGTTCACTTGTAGTTTCTTAAATTAAATGCGTAAAGTTAGGGATTGCTTCATGGTTTGGAAAGAAGACAGGTGGGCCTAACACAACTTCAATTGTTTCATTTTCAGATGCGCATCTTGAGAATCAGAGAGAATGAGCACTCAGTCTCTCAAGGAAAAACAAAACAAAACCAAGAAAAGACACTGGAATATGGAGGCAGTTCAAAATATGATTGAGAGGAGGAATGGGGAATAGTTAGGTGCTTGGTGTTGCAGGAACTCTCCCACTGGTGCCACAATACAGTATTATGGCAAAGAACATGGCACGCATCTATCTATCTATCTATCTATCTATCTATCTATCTATCTATCTATCTATCTATCTATCTTTCTTTCTATCTATCTATCTATCTATCTTTGTGCCACAGTTTATCTTATGAGGTAGAAGCACAAAGTTAGGCCCAATTTTTTGTTAACTCCATTTGTTTGCTGTCTAAATAACTACATGTGTATGGATTCTTATGCTGTGTGTAGAAAAGAAAAACAAAACACTTTCTGTCCGTCTCAAGTAAATGTTGAGTATCTTCATTTTTTGACATATATAATTTCAGGGAATCCATGTAGATAAGAGCCTTCTCATGGTTAGTACAGGTCAAGAGTAAAGTTTCAGAAGTCGAGTCAAGAGCTTTAAAAACTCACATAGGAAATATCTCAGAGAAGCACAAAAGACAGAAAAATATAGTTAGATGGGGCAGGGGGGAGACAAGTTTATTTTAAGAGAATAAGTTTCCAGGTAGTAGCTGCTACTATCAAATTTGAATCTTCTAGCAGAGATCACAGATATAGAGGAAAACTAACATGCAAGAAACTTGCTGTTTAGACTGACCATGCCAACAGGTCATTTTAGCTTGCTCAGAATACGTATGCAGGATGTAGGATCTGAAATACCTTCAAAGTGTTAATGTGTTATACAGTATTTGAATATTAAGGCAGTTATTAAATAGACATCAGGTTTCTCTGATTCAGTTGTTTCTGGGGAGCCAATCCTTGACAGTATGGCTCAAGACATTGAGACAAGTTCTACAAGGTGTCACTTGTGTGTAACAACATCTTTTGATGGACTTGCAGCTTCTTTTTCAATCTGCTTTCCTGCTTATTTCAGGGAGAGAGTTTCACTCCCATGAATGCTCATGAACAGCATATCCTCCTGCCAAATGACTGTTTATGGGGGCCACTGCCTGGCTGTCGAACAATCCAAGAGTACAAGGCTTCTCCGTCTCCTCAAGGGAACAGAGACGCAAGCAATTAAGTGAGCCACACAAGGACGTGACTTTGAGTTGTACAGTTGGGATCATGGAGCAGAGCTCCTTTGTGAATGAAAGGAGACAGATTTATATCCAAAAGTCTTTGCAAAGCTGACAGTGGGAATCGCATTACAGTCACACAGTGCAGTATAAATCCATTTCCAGAAAGCAATTTTATAAGGAACAGCTAGTTTCTTTCTACCTTGTGGCATCCCTGCCTGCTTTTCCTCTACCAAGAATTGATGGGAATGGCCTCAGGAGTTTGGGAAAGCTGTGGGGGGAGACTGAGGAAGCTGCAGGTGAGTAGAAAGTAAGAGGTGGGGTAAGGCAGTGGGCAAACGGTGGGTGCGGGAACACAGAAAAGGAACAGAAGAGGTCAGGAATGTGGAGGGACATTGAGGAAGCATAAGAGCCCAAACCTGGACTTTTTCAGATTGTGTATGGTGTGCAAGGCACGTGCAGTAATGAGCTATACAAAACTATTGGGCTATTTGAAACAGCAAAACACGTTCTACCAGTCTCCACAAAAGTTGGTGAGCCATATATATTGTATTTGTTCCTTTATTTAATTCATTCAATACCTTGCCTTTCCACTCTGGTGAATACTCAAGGTGGCTGACAAAATGAAAAGAACAAAAAAACAGACTAAAAGCTAAAGTTACAGATTAAAATTAACAGTCAAATAGGCCCTAGCCTCTATTCAAACCTATTTAACTTATTTAAAAACTATTTAGCCTCTTGCAAAGTCTGCCAATCTTCAGAGATTTTTTAAATGCCAAGGGTAGTGGGCCAAACTCCTAAGGGAAAGCAGTCTGTAATGTGGGAGCAACACAGCAACCTGAGACTGAGTTGCAAATGACTTTTTTGGTTCAGCCCCACTCTTTCTGCAGAGAGAAAAAAGATTGCTCATTTGCTTGCTACAAGTCCAAGTCTTTTTAGATAATGATTAATTCAATTCCTGATGCTGAAACTAATAAGCTTCTTTCCAATTTCTGCTCATTTTGCTTTCTGTGCAAAGGGATTCCATGTAGTAGTGCCCTTAGTATGGGACCTAGAGGCAGATCCCCAGCTGTCCTACTCAGTAGTGTGAGTAGGAAGATCTCCAACACAGCTGGGAGAAATGCTACACATCTCTCTCTCAATATGAGGGTATAAATCCATGAAGTCCAAAGTCTAAAATGATGTAAATGTGCCATTGTTTCCAGTGACACGCATTCTTTATTTCATCAACATCTCCTGTCTTTTCCTGTGCAACTCTGCCAAATCCCATATTAAAGGTCCTTCTAATGAGCAAAATCTGAAATCACAACCTGTATCGTTGTAATATTATTTAGGTGTGGATCTTAAGACTTCTGCTCTGTTGGTCTGTGCAACTCACTGCTGAGGTAGTAATTTGTGTAGAGGAAAAAGGGAGAAAAAGAAGGCACCATTTATTCATATTTTTGATGTTTAGTGTATGTATTGGCAGCTGTTCGGCTGAGGCTCTCAGACATCTTGCAATAAAAAAAGCAAATGTTCTTTAAAAAGTACACACAAGTTCCAGCATCAAAGACAGCCAAAAGTAAAAATTCCAGAACAGAGACATCCACAGACAAAGACTTATGTGCTGGGAGTCCCTGTAGCAACTTGATTGCCTTCCTGCCAGTAAGACTGGGTGTTCCCATTAGCTGTCCTCATGCTCTCCACTTGACTGAATTTCATCTACAGAGTGGAAAAATCTGGGAGATTCAAAACTGAGCTAGAACTTGAAGAAAGAGGGTGGAGAAGGAAGAATTAAGGGAGGAGCCACAGCTCCTATGCTACTGGAAGTCTCAGGGAACTTGCTAGGAATGAGCTGCTATTTCCTCCATCAGTAGAAGCAAATAAGCTCCCTGGCTTTCCCAGGAGATCAGGCAGAAGGGAGTTCAAGGAAATGAAAAACAAATGAGTGACAAGATGGGCTGGGTTTTCAACTCCTGCACCTGTTTATCTGTTTTCATGAATATTTGGAGGTCCCTGAAGGGTGGGCTTTTGGGAAACCTTATCCATTTAAGGAAGAAGATCCATAATTTATATTCTGTGAATAAGTGAGAATTCTTTCAACACCTTGTTACAAAGGAGAGCTGGTGTCTTTCAATCTTGTTCCTTCTGCTGTTAAATGTGGCTAGATGAAAGGGTTTTGACATCACTCTTCTCTCTGAGGTTGTCTAAAGAATCATGGGAAGCTATAACTGAAAAGGTCCTGCATCCAGTCTCTTGGGCTATGCAAAACTTTGAATGGATGATTGAATTCATCAAAGCTTCGATTGAATCACATCATCTAAGCAGATTCATGATCCAAATGAGGCCTGTTTTGAAGCCTCATACTGAGTTGGGTGACTTCAAAGCACCTCAATATATTTTCTGTTGTTTGGGAATTTTTACAGATAATATCTAACATTGCTGCTTTAGTTCCAGAAGGGGAGAGCATGGGGAATGAGGGTGGAGGCCTTGAGTGGTGTGATGATGTCTTGCCACTGTCAGGAGCAGCCAGTCAGCCAGAACTCTTTTGAGATGGCAAGGCTAACACTGCATTGGGCTTCTGTGCTGGTCTTGCCAATACAATTGGGAGCTCAGCTCAGCATTCAAAATGCAGTCTCAAGGCTCACTTTACTTTTAAATTCTGCACATCTGGGGCAGGCTTAAATCTCTGACAATGAATAAATGGGTAGCAGGGTAATACTTACTGGTACAGTACTGGGCCAAACTGGATAAAGGTCAGCATTCAGAGTCACTCTGGATATTCCAAAGAAGTGAAAGGAGTGTCTGAAAGGCATACCTCTGGACTTTCCCCCCAAAATGGTGGATTACACTTACACATATATGCCAGCATGGAAGGTGTAGAGTGTCTCCTGTTCAGATTCCGTTCCATTCCATTCTCCAGCCTTCCTGATTTTCTCTCTCAATCCAAAGAGTCAACATGTCATGCCAATGAGAACCATAATCTGTAGTGGATTGTTCTGAGGCTTCCTCTCCCCTTACATTTTCCCTTTAAAGAAGGGAAACTTTTGCAAACTATAAAGCTTTCTCCAAGCCTGCTAGTACATCTGTCCTGGGTGTATGAGTGTTATTCTGGAAGACTGGAACCAGAAGGAATCATGTATTTTGGGGAAAATGTTGCAAAATGTTCTGGTCATTACATGCTATGGAAAAGAGGGATCCAGGAAAAGTCTCTTCCTCCTCAAAGAGATAACAAAGTAATAGTCACCATTTCTTCCTACTTTTGAAGTTCTTTACTTAGAAATAGTTTCACTATTTCATTGAAACTTCTCAAATAATAATAATAAAAACCCTAAGGTTGTACTTCCAGGAAGAACATTATTCCGTGGAACAATACTGAATTGGATCAAATTGATTCAAAGCCTTTTTTTTTTTTTTTGCATAAGTTTACCCGACAGTTGTCTTTATATTTCAATAGCCATCTTTGCACTAATTCTTGTCCTCTTTCTTAAAACTGTACAAATATATCATGCAACTTTGGTGAGCTTCCTTTCTGATTGCTTTCCTGGACTTTTACTTATCTCCCATGCAATTAGCAATCTTCAGATGAGATCATTTGCAGAAGAGTAGGATCTGATCACTATCTTTAGAAAAATGTGAGAAGATCTGGTTAGCACGTTCAAGTCTGCACAATGTGAGTGAAAGAAAATCAATGTGATCTATAGCAGTAAGTATGTCAGCCCATTGAAGGATGCCCATGGCTGATCCTACATTAAGCAAAATGAGGCAATAACCTCAGACAACAAATTATGCAAACACTGGTAACATTCCTTCAGTTGCCCACCTGGGTTCTCAAAGCATTCACCTCTCTTGGAAGAAAGGACGATGTGTGCCACGTGGCATCTCCTGTGGCTAAACTACCTGGCACCCTCTTTTACAGTGGAAGATGCTGTCCTGTACCCAGCATTAAAGTAACAGTTAACTGTAAATTCAGTCAGCCTCTGTTCAGCTGGTGCTATCTTCTTAGACAGGAAAAAGTCTTGGGCCAGTCATATGCACTTTCAGCAACATTTTTTTTATGTTAAGCCAGAGAAGAAAACCAAATAAATTTTGTCCAAGCAGTTTACAACTTGAGACCAAGTAGATGGTTCCAGTGGTAAAAGATGGCCAATAAGTTTGATGGATTACGAATAACGCATGATGAATTTTCTCTTGGGGCTTTACTGAATGCAAATGAGCAAGATTTTGTGAAATTGCCAAGTGGGCTACAATTGTCTCCTATTGACACAGAAAGGAGATTCCACTGAACTCAGCCTGGCTGTTAAGTAAACCTCTATAATTATAAGGGCTTAATGAATACCTCAGCTCAATATGGGGTGGCTACTTACCCATCATCCCAAAAGAGGATAAAGATTTGCATAGAATTTGCATGTTCTAATTTATATGTACAGATGCAAATGAAGATCTAATTGGTATAATTATATATAATAATTATTATTAATTACTTGTGTCAATATATAAGTATTGATGCAAATGTAGAACTAATTGCTATAATTAAAATAGAAATACAACACAGTTCAATAGTATGAAAGGCTGAGAAAAATAACCTATATGATGTTCACTGTTAGTGAGTAACAAAGGTCCCTGATTTTCTTTCCTTTTTCCTTTTTTTTAATTTTTAAAGTTAAAGTTTAGGTGCCCTTGAGTCATGCTAAAATTCTTGTGACTACGCAGACATGAACTTTTTTTTTTACAATAATATGGAAATTGTTATAGTCTCCTAGGCTTTTTTTTTTACTTCTTAGTCTAGTCTACAGCCCTGGAGTTTCCTGATAGTCTATCATCCAACTACTAACCAGGCCAGACCCTGCTTAGCTTTAGAGCCACAAAAAGATTGGCTGGTGGATGTCATCTACTTAGACAAATCAGAATAAAAACATCTTCAAATAAAGGATGTCCTTCAATAGCTCTGGAAACAGAGACCTGCTTTCTGTATAATACAAGTCATAATTATATTTCACTTTGACTGTACTATGCTACTCCATTCTTACAATACAAACAGAATTTTGCTCCCTCAGAAACAGGTGTGTTTTCTTTCTTATCTTTGGAAAATAGTCAGCTGAGGCAATCTAATAATTGACGGACATATTGTCATCTCTTTGAGGCAGATCACACCAAGAAATAGACTCCACGGAAGACTAAAAACTACTTTTATTTAGATTGGCTGTAGTGACATAATCTTGCAAGTCTGATTGTGCTTCCCTTTCTCCCTCTTTTATATTCATGAATCTGTCTGAGACATTTTGTAATTCTCCTCCATCATTTGGACCCAAGCAATGCTTTCTTTTTTGTGGCTTCAGTAACAGATCTTCCCTTTCTCCATCAAGGTCATCTTCTTTACTCTCTACACGTATCTGCCACCAGACAGGCTCTACAGTTTCCTCATGCAACCTGGTGTCCTCAGCTAGGACTGCACCTCCCAGAAGTCTTCCATCAGCTCCTCAAAAAAGTGCCAGGTTGGACAGCTGCTTTAGTCAGATCATGCAAAGATCAGATATATTTGGATGAGACCTGAAAACAATGTTTCTACCTTTTTAGACATCTCCATCCTTTCTGGTTTGTGAAAAGGTAACTAAGTATCTTTTTACATCATCAATCAATCAATCAATCAATCAATCCTTAATACGCCCAGGATTTGAAACAAGGCAGTCAGGGCAGGGCATTCCCAAATTGGGATTTCACTTCCAATTGTAGGGATTGTAAGATTGTTAGAAGAACTGTGAAATTAGAATCATTATGAATCAATGGGAGGGGAAGTGAGAGATTTGTGATCATTGGGCACATCCAGACCATCCGCCTTCATTTCTTCCAACCCTTCTGAGCCCACTTAAAAGGAACCTAAAATTAATCCAGACTGCTTTGACTATTTTTAGATCAATTCAGACATTACACCACTATGAGTTTCAGCATGTTTATGTATTTGTCAGTGTGCAGAGCTGGCAGAGAAGTACTTCCTTTTTCTAGAAGATTGCCAGCTAATCACGGCTTGCTTGCCAGTTAGTTACTGAGTGCCATATCTTATCCCCCCTCAGGCCATGCCTCCCCACTTCACAAACTTAGAACAAATTGCTAGTCTTTTCTTTTGTTTCTGTGCTGACCACGGTGGGAAACCTTCGTTGCCTTCAGAACCCTTAATGCTGGTGGGCTGGTAGTTCTGCATTTGAGCTCCTTTACTGAAGCACATTGGCATGCTGCTACAGGGGGATCCCAGGAGATGGAGGTAGGGGTGCATCAAGAAACTACCTCCTTCTGAAGCATTTGCTGCCTTGAAATGACATTTCCCCATCTGTAGATGCTATAGATAATTTACATAGGAATATGCCAAACTGCCTGCAATTCCACTTATGATGTCATTGATCAATGCATGAATAGCAAGGTGCACCTTCATCTGGAAGACCACTGTGTCCCATGAGGAGCTACAAGTCCATGAGAAAAAACTCATCTAAAGGACAAGTCCATATGCTACCGTCTGTTTGGGACTTTCCCCACTTCTCCCAAGTTGGCAGAAAAGTATTTCAGAACGAAATTTACTGTCCCTATTGCCAGTCCCTATCTTGTTTCTAATGTCTCTTTTTCCAGTCACTGCCAGTCACCTGACTTTCCTCTAAGATGAAGGGAAACATTTTTTACATACCCTGAGGCTGCTCTTGAACAAGTTGGAATAACAGGGGATATATTACTTTGACATCAACTGAGCAAAGAGATAATCAAGCTGTCTCATTCATGGGATGAGATGAGGACAATATCATGGAGACACAGCACAAAAAAGATGTTATCAGGGCATGTGCCATGGTTAGTGAACACTGGGAAAGGCAATTTGACAAGGACTTCCGGGGAAGAAATGGGCTCTGCTAAAAGCGGAGCCAATGACCACAGCAGAATGAAGAGCTGGAGAGTAGACTGGCTCTTGATAATTCCTCTCTGAACAAGGAGAGGACTTGAGATCACCCACAAGTGCTCCAGACAGTTCTCCTTGTGAAGAGACTGCAAGACAGATGTCACTGGGGGTTTTAGAACTCTGGGAGATAAGGGAATAGCCATCTTTTTGCTCAAACCATAGTGAGCACCTTCAAAAGGACGCTGAGATACTGCCTTTCTAATTGCTTTCAGAAATAATTTGTTAATTGCTTTTAAGCTATTAGGAACCTTTGGATCAATAAATTTTACAGCACCAGGTGAGTTTCCTTCAATCCTTAGTGAAAGAAGTTTTAAATACAAATTTAAGGACTTTAATTTTTTTTTTCTTTTGGAATATACAACAAAAGAGTGATTAGAACTTTGATTTTGGAGAGTTACAGTCTAAGGGTCCAGATGGATTTGAAAAAGATTTTGTTTTTGTTTTTTTTATAATATTTTATTGAAGTTTTAAAATTACAAACTTAAAAGTTAGAAATGAGAAAGAAAATGAAAAATACAAATTATAAGGAAAAGAAAAAGAAAACGTGAGATAAAGTAAAGAAAAGAAAAAAGACATGAAAAATAGATAGCTTCCAATCTATCTCTGGTCTTAAGAATAATAAGAATGTCATAGGTGCTAGTTTTTAATGCATTTAGTAGGAATAATTCTTTGTCAAAAGATATCCCATTACATTTATAATCTAATCTTCAAATCCCCATGTAAGCTTCGCCCCGCCTGCATTTTGCAAATAGTCCATCAATGGTTTCCATTCCTTAAGGTAATAATTATTTGATTTTTCTTTTAATAAACAAGTCAGTTTATCATTTTCTGCCATTCCCATCAGTTTTAGCAACCATTCTTGTATTGATGGTAGTGTCTGAGTTTTGCAAAATTGTGCATACAAAAGTCTCACTGCAGTAATCATGTATTGAGTAATTCTGATAAGATGCTTTCCAATTTAAAAGTTCATTATCCCCAACAAGAATATTTCTGTTTTAAATGGAACCTGTATCTGTAGTATGCTCTGCATCAAAGATTGTATTTGAGTCCAAAGTTTCTTTGCAATTTTACATGTCCACCACATATGGTAAAACGACCCTTCTTGTTGGTTACATTTCCAACAAACGTTGGAAATTGTCCTGTACATTTCCAACAAATGTTGGAAATTGTCCTGTACATCTTTGATAATCTTTGGGGTGTCATATACCATCAATACAACATTTTATAAAAGTTTTCTTTCAAATTATAACATAAAGTAAATTTTAGTCCTTTAGACCACATATTTTCCCATTGCGATTTGAAAAAGATTATGGAATTAATTATAAGAACCCTTCCTGTGGGAAAATGCTTTTGTACTGAATTCTCTTTAAAAAAAAAAATGATAGGATGAGACTTTGAAGGTTGTATACTAGAGGAAATCAGAAAGAATTAAAGATTACAATAAAGGAGAATACTTAAATTTGATTTACTAATACAGAATGGAGCAAAATATTTTAATATTGGACATATTGAAGGATATTTTTGAACAATGGACCCAGAACTTAATTTTAAGAGTGTCTACCTCTATCTATTGTGTATTAACGTATTATTACTCTATTAGACTGTGTTTAAAAGATATTATGGAAGAGGAACAAGTTTTACTGGACAAAACTGAGAATTATCTGAAAGTGGATTTAAAAATGACAGGCTACAAGAATGATATGGGAAAAGATGCTAAACTGGGTATACAAAAGAAACTGGTTGATGTCTTAATAATTAAAAGGAAAATACAAACAAAAAACCAAAAGAGTGACCTGGATAAATTTCCTATATTGGATTCACAAAAGAGTCTTGTTAGTTTTGAAGAATTTTGTGAGAAGGAACAAAGAAAAAATGAAAAGAAATCAAGTTCTAGGACATTATTTGAAGGGACTAAAGATCAAGATTGTTAAAAGTAAAAAGAAGGAATATTTTATTTTATTTATATTTATTTATATTTCAAATTTAGATACTGCCCATCTCACAAAAAGTGACTAGAAAGTTGGTTTATTTGATCAAGGTTAAAATAGATATATTGTTATCTCTGATAACCCTTAATGGAATTTTGCTGCTCAGGACTGAAATGACAAGGCTTTAAGGATTTGTTTATAGATAAGAGATGGGATATGGGAAGAAGAGATCATTTGTTGTATTTTAAGAGAAGGTGATAAGTTATTAAAATTATTTATACTTGATATGATGAAGAGGGAAGTCATTTTTAAATATACAGTATTTCTTTTCTTTTTCTTTACTATATTCTTATTTTTCTTTCTATTTTTTCTTTTTCTTTTAGTTTGTATCAGTTGTTATATTTTTAATTGTAATTTTTAATAAAATTAATATTAAAAAAAGGAAAAGGCGGTTTAACAGCTATGGCTCCAAAATGCAGACTTGCTATATTTGATCATTAAGATAGATAATAGAGCCGCTTTAAAATATTCTAGCCTTCTCCAGCCTAAATTCAGCCTTACCCAGTCCAGTATCCTTCAGATGTTTGGGCAATACAGTTCTGACTCTGGAGGCATCTAGTTGGAAAAGGCTGATATAGTACATTATAGATTGTGTAGATGGGCCTAGGTTATGACAGATATTCTTAGTTCAAATGCAATACATTGGGATTTGGAATCTGATCCTATGCATATTTTCTCAGAAGTAAACTCCACACTCTGGAAATCTCGATGTAAATTTCCTTACAAGTTCAGCCTCCCTCATTTAGTGTAATATTCTAGGGCACCTCCCCAAGTCATACCTCCATGTGGAGGCATAATCATTTCTTTACACTTGTTTAGCTAAGGAATTTTTATATTGCTCTTCTGAGCAAATATACGACAATCAAAATATTATGCTTTCAGATTGGTTGTTTGTTTTTTTTAATATCTAGTGCTTCAAGTGACATTTTACCAGTATAACAATCCCTCCCTCCCTTTTATTGGATGTATTGATTTCTCTCTATGGTATTTTAAAATTCATCTTTCTATATTTCAGATGCATATGTTCTGCAAGCCCAGTGCAGTGCTGGAAAGTTGGAGAACAGTTTAGAAACAAAGCAGCACTGCTCTGCCCCCCAAATATCTCCCCCACGTAAATTAAAATGCAAGGGGAAATGTATTTGCATAGAAATATAGGAGATGCTTAAAATGCATGAAAGAGATAAGCATTAACATTTGTGAAACCTAAGAAAACAATTATTGGAGGCTGGCTGTCAGAAAGATCTCACTGCCTTAAGTAAAATTGCTTTCTCATACCCTGTACACTTCCGCTGGCATTCTTGAAATATTTTCATTGCATTCCTTTTCCAAACAGAACTTCTGCACTTCCTTACCAAATAGCTCAGACCAAGTCTGCTAATTAACTTTATCTAAAACTCTGTTGACAATGAAGGTTCTCAACACCGGGAAGAAGATACTGTTCACACAAGACAAATTGTTTTTGGCTCTAGGCAAGAAGCCTGCCTTCATACAGTGTCAGGTCATTTGCATATCCTGCAGGAGGTGTTTTTTCCCCCCTTCTTTTTCTTTTTGGTATTATAAATTCAAATGACTTCTACCGAAACCTAACTCCTGCTTGAAACAGAATAAATGATGGAAGACAGGGAGTAGAGGGCACGAGCCAGTGGGCACGCTCTCCAGAATAAATTGTGTGGAGTTAGTTTGGAGCATGGTTTCCCCACTCTGTTTTGTTTTGTTTTTTTGCTTTAAAAGCAGAAACTGAGGGAATATGAATTGATACTTTTTTTTCTTGAAGGATTTATATGCTTCTAGAGAGGAATAAAGTTGAGTCATAGAGAATTCTCCAGCCTGGGGCAGCAGGGCCTGGAAAAGTCTGCTGATGCCAGTGCTAACTACTGGACACACAAAGATGTCCCTGCTGCCCGAAGCTTGTCTCTGGCACAGGAAAAAGTTGGTCTTTCTTTTTCTTCTCCTAAGCTCTAGAAGGTACTCCCTTGGGAGTTGCATTTGACCCACATCTTCTCAGTGTTTAGGAAATTTGCAAAAACACATTTTTGCCAGGGTTTTTACTGGTATTTTATTTATTATTTCTTTTATTGCTATTTTCCAGGTGATCTTCTTTGGGATATATTTTGTTTTTGTTTTTAAATTTTGTTAGTTTCCCTGAGTCAGAGTATCTAGACCAAGGTCTAACTTTCCCAATGGTATCATGGGTTGCTCACTGAGGCCAAGAGTACTCCAAGATTTCAAAGACCTGTTTCATCAAGGGCTACCTGATCTCTCTCAACTACAAAAGCCAAAGATCAGTGCTGGGACCTTCTACATGGAAAATATGATTCCACTATTTTTAAATTATTTAACTTTAACCTTTTGTAGGTGTGTCAGTTGTATGAGATCAGCTACACTGAATGTTCAATTTGAACAAAAAGGTGGGATATAAAATGAGGAAATGTAAGTAAACAGTCAATCTTATCTACTGTTAAGCTATAGCCTTTTTGAAGATCTCACCTACTTCATCCACCATGAAATTTTCAGCTCCCCTGTTCCCCAGCCCCTTGACTTTTCTTATCCTGGAAGTTGGTGCTGCTGTCTGATTATTGTGACCCATCTCACACACCATACATACCCATCATGCTGATCTCTTTTCTGCTAAGCGATAATACATAGTGTGTTACTGAGTAGAAAGAGTAAGGCACGCGATAAAAGATAATATAACTAAATCTAATGTACATTGACACCATTCATGGTACTTATCCATACATTTCTGTCCTTGCAAATTATCCTTGTCTTCACCATGACCGTAGACCTCTTCACCTACTGGCTTTTGTACATTAGAGTTTTCGTCTCTCTTTTTGAAGATCTTTTTTACTCTATCCAAACATGCTTTTCTCATTCTTCTGATTCTTCTCAATCCATTCATTCTTTGTTCATATATTTCGCCTATAATTTGAACCTCATTCTTTCTCTCTATATAACCAAATTATTTCAATATATTTATTTCATACTGGTTACTCACTTCGGTATTTAGTTCACATTTCTCCTACTCATTTTTTTTTACTCCATTTCTTCTTGTTTTAATGCATACACTTAAGTAATCTGTTCCCACTTTATTCAACTCTTATGTTTCTCTTGAGTTACCCAGCTCTCACTTCCATATAACTTAACATGTTATCCATAAATTATATCTTCTTCACAGCAAAACAACTTCATGGCTGGCATTTTGCTACATATTGAAGCAGAGGGACTTGGAAAAGCCAAATTCTTTCCCCCTGGCATTTTACCAAGCATTGATTAGAGTTACTCCTGCCTAATTATGTCTTTTTCATCATACCATTCTTACTAGTTTTCCTTGCGTTGTTAAAGTCAACTTCCCATCAAGACAATCTGTTTTTCCTTGATATATTCTCCTTTTTGTTCCATAAATCTTAGATTGGATGGATTTTTTTAAAATTTCCAAAAATGAGCATATCCTTGCCTTCCCTTCTGTTTTGTTTGTTTTCCCTCTTTGTTGCACTTCTCCCTGCCTGTCAAGAAGTGCTTGCTTCTTTCTTATGTGAGCCAGCCTTAAAACCTCCCTTCCCAGCCATTCCTGCAATCAGCAGAGGCAGCTCAGGGGGCAGAGAATATGAGGGTGTGGCGTTGGGTGAGGCCAATGGGCAGCAGAAAGAAGCTGGTCTCTATGGGGTGTGCCCTTCTGCAGCATCCATCTTTTTCCTGTTGCCCATTGGCTTCCCCAGGTCCCACTCCGCATTAGCAGCGCTACCCACATTGCTAAGGAAATACTCTTCCTCCTCTTAGTCGGATTGCGTGCACCATTTCCTTTCAATCCATCCGTCCTTTAGTTCCTTACATTCATTCACTGCACTGCATTCGCTCTTTGTTTGTACCTAGTGTCTAGATTGCTGCATCCTTTTTATTTTTTTCTGTTGGGTTATCACTGCTCTGTTCATCCAGGATCAATAACGCAGAGCAAAACTGTACATTTTTACAATTTCCCTCACTGATGCTCACTTAATGTTCCCAGAAAACCTCACATATAATTTGCATAAAGCAAGACACTGAACCAGTGAAAAAAAGGGAGTTACGAGATACGGTATGTCCAATTTTGTATCTCATAAATTTTTAGAGCCTTATTCTTAAGCACTACATTATTCAAACATATTTTCTTCCTTGTTTCACGTTCTATGTACAGCGCAAGCCTTTTCTCCATTTTTTCTTGATCTCTAATGGATGTGGTTATCATGGCA
Source organism: Python bivittatus (assembly GCF_059951505.1). NCBI lineage: Eukaryota > Metazoa > Chordata > Lepidosauria > Squamata > Pythonidae > Python > Python bivittatus. The sequence goes on along the minus strand of NW_028277030.1, from coordinate 45,326,579 downwards.
GACAAAGAGATAGAAAGTATCATGGCACTATGAGTTTTATTAGCATTCTTCATTATGTTGTGAACAGTAGATTTGCCCAGGTTAAAAGCTTGTCCTAAGACTGAGGATCCTTCATCAGCTTCAGTGCAATGTAATTTGTCTAACGTTGTTCCTAGCGTCAGAGAAGTCCTTTTCTTTTTCATTCTGGGAAAGAGGGTTGGATAAGATGTAATAGTAATAGCTATTGCAATTACAGAAATAAGTGGGAGACAGGATACACAGTGAGAACAATGATGCAACACAATGATAAATGCAGGAATAAGGGCAGAAAGGGGTTTGGGTGTGAAAATGTTCAAGTGGTTTTGGCAGGAAGAAGTCTTTGGCATAAATTATTACGCTGGCACAAATCACATAATAGTGACTTTTTTTCCACATAAAGCAAATTATTACACAAAAAATATCAACCCCATGATAGCAAATTTACATAAAGTGAGGGAGGCCTGTATTTGATGTTCTCCCTCATTTCTCATTGCAAAGTCATGCGATGATTGAATCATTGAAGTATCACTGTAGAATGGCATATGTTAAAGTTATGCAAGGGAGATGCCATGGTATAAAAAGGTTCCTTCTTGCCTGATTGCAACTTTACTTGCTGATTCTAAATACTTGAAACTGAAGTTGTACTGTTTAAGGGTACTTTGGCTTTTCCCATTTTGGTGTTGTAGGGTGCTTTATGGGGGGGGGGGCTGTAAAGATTATCTCTATAGCAGGGTTCCTCAACCTTGGTGACTTGAAGCTGTGTGGACTTCAACTCCCAGAATTCCCCAGCCAGCCAGTGTTTTATATCCACAGAAATCAGTTCTATAGAGCAGGTTCTATAGGACTGATTTCTGTGGATATAAAACACTCATTGAAAACTGTCACTTGTCTTTTAGGTAAGGAAACAAGAAACACTAGCCGTTCAGCAGAACATGTTATATCATGTTTGAGAATTGTGTTCTCACAACATGCTCAACCTGCTTACTGATTTCACAGATTTTGTGCTGGTGTGGTGCATTGAGTAAAACGTATTGCTAATTTTGATCCTAATACCTTGGCAGATATGCATTTTCAACAATTTACAGTGTAATATGGCCGTACCTACTGCCTGCCGCATGGCAATTGAGGGATGATAGCTGGTCAGTCAAGCGAGGGGTGTGTGGCCTTATTGTCTGGACAAGATAGTTGTATCAAGGAGGCAACATCCTTCTCCTCCTGGAAGTGCTTCATACCATCTCAAACTTCGACCAACAGTTCTAGTGACTGGAAACGTTTCCTTTGCCAGTGGTGTCTCCTGGTTACTGGAATGGCCAGATGAAGGCCACGCAACTGGTGTGTTTCTCCTCACTATTAAAAATGTGCATGTATGTATTGGTGTGTGTGCAGGCATACATTGTTTCACAAGCAAACCTGAAGGGGTACTTCATGCAAATCTTTGCCAAAGTGAAACATCCATTCAAAGCTTTGCACGTGCCTAGTCAGGCCATGTTATTATAACATGTGTAGATACTGATATATCTCAGAGATACCCCCCTGTGTGGACTGTCCTCTCTTTGGAAAGTTAAAACATCATAGCACCATTGTTCAGCTTTTTAAATAGCATATTCATATTGTTTCAGTATAAACAGGATGCAAAATACAGCACAACTCTGCTTTCATAGCAAGAAAAAAGCAGTCCTTTGTGAATAAGCAATGAAGTGGAGAGTTAAGAGCATTTTATTTAATGGCATCACTCAAGAGTCCATTAGGGTCAATTTGCAGAGACCAAGTTATAGTTGCTGACCTAAAGAGCAGTTCGGTTCCATGGAAGCTGAAAGAAATAGATTGGTCAATACTATGGCAGGTCATTCTTCTCAAAGCCAAAGACTTTGCTGGGCACATGCAGAAAGCAGCAATAGTAGAGAATATGTGTTTCTCACAGTTGAAATTTTGGGATCTTGATGTTTGCTGAGCTTGGACTTTTCTTACAAATGTTTCACTACCAAAACAGGTCATTTCACCAGCGTTCTGACACACAAAGGATTGGGGTTTGCTGGCTTTTTAAAAACATTTGAAAGATGTTTGAAACATTTGCAAGAAGAAAACCAAACTCAGAAAACTCCGAGATCCCACCATGGAGAAAGTCCCTGTTTCTGTGCTAGGCATCAACAGAAAGGGGTTCAAAAGGTTCATATCGAAATGTTGGAGAGCTGCCCTCACAGAGTCTATGAGCATGCAGCTTTATGTGGGCAATTTTGGCTCATACTTCCATCCTCAACCTGGATGGGTTTTTTGTTGTAAAAACAAATCTCTTTGATTGCCTCAAACAGATGAGACAGAACCTTCCATTTGCCAGACAGATGATAGGTACCAGGCACTTCATCTGAACTTAGTTCACTTCATAACTGGAAGGTCAGATACAAAGAACCAAAAGGAAATGAATCATGTCAGCATGGTGCCTTGTAGTGATATGTAGTAGACAGCAGTTGTGAAACATGCCCATACAGAGCAGTTAGTTAGACCAACTGCTGGCAAAAATGACAAGACAAAGTTTGGGGCAGAAGGATCTGGATGTTTTTTGGCCAAAACCTTTGGTGAACTTGTGACTGGGAAAGGCATAACTTGTCCACCAACCTTCAAATAAGTATATGCCCACTTACTCACTCCTACAACTAGAGCTCACGCATGCATTCCAATTGAGGACATGATCTCAGATGACCATGCTAAATTCAGCACCTAATCATAAGACTGCTTTGCTGTGAGCCTGATAATACATGTATTTTGCTGATATCCATTGCAAGCTGTTTGGATAGCTTGGATCTGCTTCAGATACTGAGCAGGCCATGTGCACTCACTCGTGACAAGCTATATAAGGTAGCAATTACTCTTCTACATAATGAGTCAAATTTGTTCACAGATTTACTGAGCAATCCTACACAGGTTTATGCAGAATCTCATTGTGACTGGGGGCAGAGCACCAGCTGGCCTGGTTCTTTCTTCCCCTCCTCAACCTCCTTGGCTGGTTGGAGGGCTCAAGTAAGCAGCCTGTATGGACACTAACATGGCAGTATAAGAATACTGCTTGGATGGTGAGGCAGAAGGGAAGTGTGGAAATGCCCTTAGTCACTATCTGAAATCATTAAAATATTGGCACACATATTCAGGCTTCTCCCACTCTTTAACTAAGTACTTAACTTTATACTTCTTACTGTGGTTATGCAATTTATTTACTTGGTCTTTTCACATTGCTTAAGTTAGAAGTGGAAGAGAGTTGCCAAATATCAACGCTTGTATATTCCTATCCCCAATATAGTTGGCCCTGAAAAACAGTTACTACTATTTCACATGGCCATGAATATTTGTAGCTATCTTAAAGCCCGTCTGAATTTTGTATTTGTAGCGCATCCAGTCAATGCTGGCTCTGAATTAAAAATGAGATGCTAGGGAGTCCTTGTGGTCCTTCTGGTCAGCTAACTGAGCATCAATTGTACAGTGATGCAGCCAAGGCAAAAGACAATTATTTAGAGTATAAGGAAGAAAGCTGGGTCACCAAAACAATAGGCTGCAGTGAGTAGTCCACAGGAGAATAGAGATCAAAGACAGAGGAACATTCTTCCAACAGAAGGCTAGAATACTAGAGACTCCCTTTTTTAATTAACAGGGTTTGAAAAGTGTTGCTGCTTCCTATTAAAATCGGGCCTTATATTGATGGGACCAAGGGAGAAATCAGATAAACGACAGAAGATTTAAGAAATGATGCATATGCTTTCATTTCAATATCTGATATTCTTACATTCTTACATGTCCTGGCAATTTCTCATGAGAAATATGAGACATTATATAGTGATTTGGATGGGCTTCCAAAAGAAAATCAATCAATCAATTACTTCAGCCTTCTCTAACTTGGCACCGTCTAAATATGATGGGATTCAACTCCTGTAATCTCCAGTAGTTGTGTACAGGGAAGGGCACCAGATGGGAAAGGCTGAAATCACATAAAAGTGAGAAAATCTGAGATTCACCTACAGTGGTACCTCGGGATACGAACGCCTCTACTAATGAACTTTTCGGGTTACGACCAGCTCCGGCCGCAAAAATTTACCTCGATGTGCGAACTCCACCTCGGGGTACGATCATTTTTCCGCCCTGACACGTGGTCTGCGGCCATTTTTCCGCCCCTGACACATGGTCCGCGATCGTTTTCCCGCCGCACCGCGCCCAGCCGTTCTCCCGCCACGCCGCGCTGCGCTGCGCCACACCGTGCCCGGCCGTTCTCCTGCCACGCCGCGCCGCACCGCGCCACGCCCGGCCTTTTTCCCACCACGCCGCCCGGCGCCCGGCCGTTCTCCCGCCCCTGACGCGTGGTCCGCGGATGCCAGAACGGATTAACGGTAATTACATTGAACCCTATGGGGAAATTTGCGTCGGGTTATGACCAACTCGGGATACGCCCAGAGTCACAGAACACATTAAGTTCGTATCCCGAGGTACCACTGTATTTTTTTTATCACTTTTTTCTTTTATGTGTGAACTGAGCATCTCTTATGTTTAAAGTTAGTTTTTAGTTTGTTTTTAGCACAACTTATCCTGTGGATTATAGAGTGGTGGAAATGAAAAAGCATCAGTGTTTCGGGCAAGGGAACAAACTATTGTGTGATGCTATAGTGATTATTCTCCTTCACTATATGAGGTTCTTAGACCTGGCAATCAGTGAGTTCTACTGGATATGAATAAGCAACTATCTACCCAATAAAAAAAATTACAATTGAAGAAGCATTGGAAAAATTCAGTGAAAGTTCCGTTTATGTCAAATGTCTATGACATTTTAAAAAGTGTTTGTATTTTTATTTTTTTAACAAAAGGAAAAAATGTGTTACTGTATGGACACACATTATTGTAAACAAATGGAGGGTTCATTTTATTCCTTCACTGTACTGGCAGCTTGAGCCTGACAAACAATTATTATGGAGGAACTGCCCACCAGGAAGATCCTTTTTAAATTAAAAAGTATTTAAAAACCCTGACTCCTAGAGTGAATATTAACTTCCAAAATGGTGACTGCACATACCTTAGAGAAAGGAGTTGAATTTTATTGAGGAGCTACACAAAGTAAACTTCAGCCAGTGTTCCTTTGCTATGCCTTTCACCTGTTGGCCTCTCATGAGAGAGTCCTCAGAAATGATAAAAGCAGTTGAGAGGTCTATAATGCTGGAACTGTAGAAGGAAAGAGAAGAAGAGGACAACCAGCAGCAAGGTAGATGGACTCAAATACAGTGATGATGGATGCACTGTTGGAAGATTTGGGGATAGATCATCTTGGAGAAGGTTTACGGGATCACTAAGAGTCAACACCAACTTAATTACACATAATCAATCAACCAAACCCTGAAAAATGCAACCCCACAGAATCATTTTACAATGAGACTGTGACCTGTCAATCAAGCTGGGCACAGACATACATGGGTGGAATTCAGTCATTATCTGCACTGACAGATGTGTATGTCAAATTGAATGTTTGATCAAACATCTCTACTTACTGTACTGTGTGGTTTGCTGCAACTGAGCAGCAGTGCTGGCAGTGAGTAACCAAGGAGTACAGTTATGATCTTGTGGCAGGAGCATGCAGAACTAGCCCATGAAGTGCACAAATAGCATCCTTGTTAAGGCAGCATTGTAGATCATGTCCATAGCAAAAAGTGTATCAGAAGAAGATGGAAAACACTACTACTGGACTAGAGAAATATGAATTTAAGTAGCCACCTCTGTGGGTTGAGAATGACATGAAGACAATATTATAAGGTTATGTCCTTTAAAAATGGTTTGTGGGGCATATTCATGCTGCAGTTAGAAGAATGTGAGGATGAGTACATTGACAGCATAACAATGAAAACATGAAAAATGTTCATGAAGCTCTCAGTGGGAGAAGTAGGTTGATGGGAAATGTCAATGAAGAGAAAAGTAACAGTCATTGGGGAAAAAGCATATAAAACAATGAGGAATATTGAGAATAAGGGGGTAATGATTAAATGACATGCATAATATAGCTTTTAGGAAAGGCAGCAAATCCAGGGTATGGGCAGAGTAAGTGTTTTTGCCAGAGACAGAAGGCCATGGTCATCCTGGAGCTGGTGATTCAGACTAATTCAAAAGATTGTTATTGATATGTCCTTCTTTGTCTAACCTGGACCCACCTGATTAATGAAGCCAATTGGTTGTTGCAAGCTGTGAAATTTAACTCAGCAGAAGCTACTCCAAGGACCTGGAAAGTCTATGTTTGTAAGGAGGCAGAACAAGTGTGGATTTTGGAAGGCCTCCTAGGGACTCTAAGTGTAAGTCCAATTCAATGGAGAAGCTCAACAGGTCTCTGCCAACCTCTTGGTCATGATGGCTGAGCACAAGTCCAGTCTGTTAAGGAGGCCTGGTCATAGATGAGCCAAAGAGGTTCCCTAAAACAAGCAAAAGCTTGCACGGAGGGGAAAAGCTAGAGATATAAAATTTCCAAATGAGTTTTCTGTCCATCTGGCAGACTCAAAAGTTGGGGGCTTAGTACTGTGTTTCCCCACTATGGATTTACAAAGGAGCTATTGAGTCATCTTCTTGTCAAGGACAAAGACCTCCCAGTTGTATTGCAAATGTTCTTGGGACTCCTTCCTTTCTACCTGCATTCAGGGTAACCAGCAAAGATTATAGTACAATTCCTATTTCAACAGAATGCCTTCCCCCTCCCCGCAAATGGAAGTTGTATTCCTATTTCATTAAGACAACAATTCTCAGAAAACAGTTTTAACAGTTTAGCTGCAATTAGGATTTTTCACTTTTGGAGAGCTTTTAGAGCATTATTTACTGGAACAGCTGGGAAGATAACAGTAGAGATAACTTTTGAATATAGTTTTAGAGCAACAAAGTGTTAACAATCTTCCAAGTAGCTACTGAGTTTTCATATATTTTCTTATGATTTTCCCCATTTATGTTTCTTTCCCAAGTACAAGAAAAAAGAGAGAGACTTGGAACAGCCTTTGTTGCTCAAGTATTTTCCTCACATTTTTAAATACAACCTTTAAACATTTCAGAGTGATTATATTATGAATGTATTTTTTTTAACCAAAAAAATCTGGTGGGATTATGAAGTTTGTAGAGAAAGGCCTTTTAAGAATTCCTATACTAGTCACAGAAAGTGGCCAAGGATGCTAATTTGCTACTTTCATTTAGTTCAGTTGATGAAAATTAAGACTGATGTGTCTAATGGAACATGCATTACTTTTAAATGAGTTTCAAGATTCAGAGAGAGAAGAGGGGGAGTTACTTGGAACATGTAATAATATTTAGTGATCAAAAATAGGTTTTGCACCATAATGAGTCTTAACATAATATGCTTAAATATGCATGTCAGGAAAAAAATCAAGATTTATAGAGAGTTTTGCTTATTGGGTAGATAAGAAGGAGAAGAAAGCATTTTAGCCTAGCCTTATTCATCCTAATTTTATTTTTATTTCAGTAGGTCTAGAATCATTCAAAAGGCCACAGAACAGAAGTCTTCAGGAAGACTATGATGGGCAGTCTCTTCTCCCATTTCACCTTTCCACATGATTCTTCTGAGACCCTTCTATAAAAATTGCCCCAGATTTCTCTTCTCAATTCTAATTCTTTGAAAATAACTGTCCACTTTTCTTTCTCTCTCTCACACACAACTCCACTGGGGACCCAGTCCTAATTACCTCTATCTCCTTTTCTCATGACTTTCCTTTTCTTTCCAATTCTCTTCTGACTCTCATCCTTGTCCCTGTGCCCCATGTATGGTGCTTAACTTATAAGAATGAACACAAAACATTGCAGGGTATCTATAGGTCCTCATTTTCAGAATCTCTGCCAGTTTAGAAAAAGAGTCTGGGATATATTTCTGGCCACCCAAGCTCAGTGCAGGAGCTTGTAAATCAGAGGAAGTAAAACAGACTCCTCACCTCCTTTAAAAAAAAAAAAAAAACCCTCATAACCTCTACTTGCTTCTTTAGGAAGAATGAGGCCCAGGGCTGATTTCTTGTCTTGGAAACAAGTATTTTGTTTGCATTTTTTTCTAGACAATTCCCTTTCTTCCACTGGTCATCCCAGGATAGTCTACATAGAATTTTAAAAACCATATACACTAGAGTCAAAAACAAACAAGAGCCATATAGCCAACAGAGAGAGAAATAATCAGACTAAAATCAAATTGAATTTTTGTGGAATAACCGGAGTGTTTTAAACTGTCATTGAGTTTAACTAACTAATCTGCAGGGAAGCACAAGAAAGTCAGGACATTAGTTAAATTGCTCTGTGCACTCCTCTCAGTGATGGAGCACAGAAGGCCTCCTGTAATCTAGCCTTGTCCAAATTGTTGTGATTGCGGTATGATGGACATCAGCTGCCAAGTCCCCAAATAGCATTGCCCACTGTGCCAGACTGCAGCTCTTGTGCTCCAGTTATGGCTGATTTTGAATCAGGATGTCCCTCATAACTTGGTTACCTTTTAGTTGGATGATAACAACAACAACAACAACAACAACAACAACACCCCAGACTTAACAATTGTTGATAAGAAAGACAAAGAAGTCTGGATAGTGGACATTGCAATACCTGGAGAAAGCAGAATAGAAGAGAAAGAACTGAAGAAAATCACAAAATACAAAGACCTGCAAATAGAAGTAGAACGACTGTGGCAAAAGAAAGCAAAGACAGTACCAATAGTAATAGGCGCCTTGGGTGCAATTCCACAATATCTGGAGCACCACTTGAAGACCACTGGCATTGATTAAATCACCATCAGTCAATTGCAAAAGGCAGCTTTATTTGGAACAGCTTACATCCTGCAACAATACCTTTAAAATTATTAAACAACATCTGCCTATCCAGTCTGATTGTGTGACCAACCATAATAAAGTGTTCCACATGGGGCTGCCTTTGTAGGCTAATCAAAAACTATAGTTGGTCCAGAATACCATGGCTCAAGTATTATGGGCACAACGAGTCTGCCTGTGTGAGATCTCCAACTAGTTCCCAGTTGCCAGTTAGCGTCCAGGTGTAATTCAAGGTGCCTGTACAGCTGATGACCTAGGTATTTATGCAGCGGAACTACTCAAAGAGACATCTGTCTGTTCAATGAGAGCTGAAAAGGAAGGCTTGGTCTGGGTCCCGAGTCATGGGGATGAACTTTCATCACTGCCTTTTTCTCTGGAACAGCCTTGCTAAGATTTTAGAAAGTCATTAAGACTTGGCTTTTCTAAAGTGCTTATGGGAGAGGATATGAGTACTGATTCCTCTTGAAGAAGGGATCTTGTCTTTGATTATTGTTTGACTATACTTCATGCCACATTATGTTAATTGTCTTTAGTTTTGAATCCTGAATATTGCAGAGCAAGCCACTTAGAATCAGATGTAATCTTAGTGGCACATAAGCCTCAATCAATCAATAAATAGGGAAAGATTGCAATACTTGGTAGATTCCACAGCATGAATCACACTATGTTGCTCCCTGGAAGTTCCCTTATGTATTTAGCATAGAGAAGAGAGCCTTTAAACTCATGCCTCTACCCTCCTAATTCCTCCCTCTTATCGTCTATAAATTTAGAGGGTTGAGCAGCTCTACAATCTATCTCACTTGATCCTCCATTTTTTAATTTAATTTCTTTGCTTTTGACTTGACAAATGATCATCTCATTGCTCTCTCAACCACAGAATTAGCTGAGACACTGACATGATTTTTTTCTCAGTCGGTGAATATGAGAACATACAAGACAAATCTAACCGAAAGATATGACATACACTTCCACACCATGCCAGCATGCTCATGTCTGGCCAAGCAATGGATCCTTTTTGGGCCAATTGCACAAGAGGCAAGACTGACTCATGTTAATATGATGTTTGGAAATGTGTATTTGCCTAGCAGCATCACACTGAAATGGGAATGTTCTCTTCCCAGACAGTTTTTCCATTCTGGTTCCCACCAGATGTGGGACACCATGATTCTTAGTATTCCTAGTCACAGTTAGTGCTGTTAAAGTTACTGGAAGCTGAAATCCCAAACTTCTGGAGGGTGCAAACTGGAAGAGGTTAGACTGATTTTTACTAAGGGAACAATTCATAGGGCACCACAGAATGCAGACTCATTTGTTTAAATGACATTGAGAGTTGATACTTTCTCCTGGCTTCCAGAATGAAAAGAAATAAGATGCTGAACTAATGTGTACAAAAATGCAGCTGCATGCTTCATGTCCTAAATACTGAATTTATATATCACCTTATGTATTGCATCCAGAAAAAAAAAATACTTCAGTGAGAAATAGAATATTTAGGAAGTGATAAGTCCATATATTTTTACGAGGGGAGATAAAACAGTTTAGTTTTAAATGCAACGTAGTAAAGTACCACAATGATGGTTGTTTTTGAAAAACAACCCGACACCTCATAAATAAAAGGAATACTTTAGCAAGTATGGACAAAACTTTTTATTTATTTCTCTTGACTGTCCAAGTTACTATTTAATTGTAATGAAGGTTTCATTGTTATAACAGAAATTAAAATACTGAAAAACAGTCTGAGTCAGTGTTTGTTCTTTTTGGTCCATAAGTGGTTAACTAAGAGAAGTGAATTTCCTCTGAATATCTCTTTTTTATAATTATTTACTTATTTTTTATTATCACATAAGTCCAACTCAGATAGGTAGGTAGGTAGGTAGGTAGGGAGATGCTACCTGTTTTATCTCCCCTCATAAAAATATATGGACTTGTCACTTCCTAAATATTCTATTTTTCACTGAAGTATTTTTTTTTCTGGATGCAATACATAAGATATAATACAGATACTGTATATAGATATGCAGCCGTGTTTATTTATAAGCCAATTTTGAGTAAGGGCGATGGTTCTGTCCTGGTCTTATTGGCAAACTTAGCCAATAAAAGATCACCAAGTAAATACTTTTGCAGACTGTTCACAATTACTCCAAAAATTTCTTAAGAAAAGCATTTAAAAACCCCCCCCAGTAAATTAACTTGCTTTGAAAAGTAGTTATTTTTGGCTTGGACCTATTTATACCCTTAAAAACAAAGATTAATATTATCTCTCTCTCACACACCCACTCTTTTGCTTCTATCACCCCTGAGCCTAGCTAACAATAAGTTTTCAAAAATGATAAAAGGTGAAAAGAGTTCCTCTTAAATTCAATGCAAAGTTTGTTAAATGCAAACATTATTTTCAGTGGTTATGTTCAGCAAAAATAATGTTTGTTCCTCTCCCTCTTAAAGAACATTTGCTTTTTCTGAAGATGTAGATATGTGACTTTTACTTCACTACTGACTTTTGATATAAAGTAAATGACCAGATTTTACTGTTTATATGTTCTTCTTTAACTACTCTGGGGTTTATGGATATCATATAAGATAGGAAAGCATAGCTATATCCAGTTTTACAAACATATTTAAATGAAATCTTACTCTAATGTAAAATAAATTGGCCAGTGGACAATTATACCAGCGCATTATTAATAATACAATTATTTTTATTTAGTTTGTTATAGTTTATTTTCAAAAAATGAAATAAAAAAAAATGAAATAAATCCTAGCCATGTTTTCTTGCTAAAAACAATAATAAGTCTTGAAATCACAAATCCACAGTCCAGAAGCTGAAAGGTTGAGGCCAGTATCTCTTTCTGCACCCTTCCACATTTTGATACACCCAAAATTTGGCAAAGGAATGAACCGTGAGATTCAGACTCCAAGCATTTTACAAGCATCTGCTAAATATAACACTGCCTTTTAAAAAGCCAGAGATCTCTAAGGAATATCCTTTTAAAATCTGAGTAAAAGCAGATGCACATAAAAGGATATATCCACAGGAGAGCAATATAGATTGACTGAAATATATGTTTAGCTATTGAGCAAGCAATTTATATGCTAAACCCATCGTCTTAGCTGTGGCCTTTTGAATGAGAGGTTAACTCAACCACTCATGATCTTTGTCTTGAACAGTTATGACAATTATTTAATATTTGACTATTATCACTACCCCTTATATCACTGCAGAAAATGGGTGCTTTGTTAATAGCTGAGAACATTTAGATATTCTGTAAGATGCTAGATTTCCTTGGCAGGCTATCCGCATTTTAAAAAAGAAGAACCAAGATATTAAACCAGAGGGCAAAAAGTCTGTCATAGGTCAAATTACATTCTTGATCTGACATTTATGGGAGGCAATTTGCACAGTAATCTGATTACGGTGTTGGAATACAGACTTATAGCCAACTCTTGTCTCACACTTTGGGCTAGAGAAAAAATGAAGAAAATCTGTCCTGGCAATGCCTTCATCCAGGGTGATCCTTTAGCAGTTGTGGCCATGCTTGCAAAGAAGTCATTGGTTGCTGCAGAAGCAGGACATGGCAGCTTCTCTGCAAACCTGGGTAGGTTCAAGGGCTGGTAGGAAGGTACAGGGGCAGTACGTCCCACTGAACTCAGTGCAATTTGCTCTAGGTTAGTGTTGTCCAAACTTGGCCACTTTAAGATGAGTGGACTTCAACTCCCAGAATTCCCCAGCTAGCATGGCTGGCTGGGGAATTCTGGGAGTTGAAGTCCACTCATCTTAAAGTGGCCAAGTTTGGACAACACTGCTCTAGGTGAATATGCATCCCGTGAAAGGGCCTCTTTAGCAACGCAATCAGCTGCAGGCAGGTCATGAATACTTGCTTGCTTACTCTTTCTCTCTTCACTCAATATCTCTCCTGAGAAATAGATTAATCTGGATTCTTTTCTTTTTTCTTTTCTAGTAATGAGAGAGGCACATGTCAATAACAAGGAAGAATGACGAAAATAATGTGATGGTAAGGAAAAAGAGACTTTGGAGTAGAAAGAAAGAAAGGCAAAGAAAAGAAAAGCAGAGGCAGTAGCTGAGTGTCTAAGAGTCAGGAGGTTTTACTGCATATCAATCAAGCAGATGCTCTGTGTTTGGTAGCTATTGCCCAGTTTTTTTCTCTTTCTTTGCCTGCTTCTCCTTTGTTCCTCCTTATCTCATGCCTTAAGATTCTGTAGCCAGCTGAATATCTGAGCATCTGATTCACACACAGTCCTACGGATAACAGCAAACACCATTACTGCGGGCAGGAAGGACCCAAAGAAATGAACAAGGGGTGATGAGGCAGGTTAATTTAGGTAACCAGTGATGAAATTTCTTAGGCACAGTGTTCCACACATATGTACGCAAGCAGGCCATCCAAGGATGCAACTAGACATTGTGTAAAATATATATTGTCCCGCTCTACTACTGGGACCATCACACACAGTGTGGGGTGTTGTGGCCCAAACCTCGCTCCCCTAAAGCAAGTCACGTTGAAGATACAACCTAAACTGGTTAAGCGGGCATACAATGCCGTGTACACTGGGCTCCCAGCAAAGCATGGGCAGCCTGCTGAGCAGCCCTGAGCAAAAGCAGACCCAGAGCTTACATACCTTTGGCCTACTACATTTCAAAGACAAGACAAAAGTCATAGTGTAAATCACAGCACGACATTGGAATGGTTTTGATAAACCCATCTGAGTGACCTTCTCATTATTTACCCCTTCCTACTAGGTCAGCATGTCAGCCATACTATCTCTGAGACATGGTCAGTGAATAGAAACAATTTAGTTTACTGGGCCACAAATTCAGGACCGATTCTTCCCCCTGCCGCCACTCAGGGTCAATTCAGCTTGCTGTGCCAGTTTTCACAAGGGCACTTTAAGCAGTTCACCTGTATGGGGAGACATCTTACAGGGTTGGTAGTGAAGGCTGCTCATGTGTGTATGGGGTGGGGTGGGGTTACATTTTACCACCACAGGGGAAAGCCTAGTTCCTTCCTCCAACTTTTTTTTTTTAAGAAAAAGCAGCATACTCAGTGGTGCCATCTGATATTTATCTTTCTTCTTTGTAGGCTAACAAGCGCTGTCTCTGGTATGCCTTTACTGTAACAAGTGCAAGAAAAGATAGCTGTTTTTAAAGGAGGGTATTTTTGGGAATCTGTTAATAACTCCCAGAATAACTGAAGGTTTGTTGAAGAGCTAAGAATAAGGAAGAAAGTCGCTGCATCTATTAATGCTTATGCAAGCCCGGGGGCATTTCCACATCCACATTTCCAATATGTATCAGGGCTTGCTGACATTTAGGTTGCAAATCAGTTTTAGAGTGAGAAACTCTGCCCCTGCTAAGTAGCAGCAGGGACTCGTGATTTCAGAGAAAGGCCCCAGATCCGGAGAGGTCATAAGCATGCCTATACACATTAATACAGACATTCCTCGTGTTCAGTATAATTTATTCCCAGGGGTGGGATTGCTTCCTACATGATTTGTGTTAAATACAGAGCCTTTGACTACACCGAGATTTTAGGGTATGGGAAGATTTAAGCACAAAGATGATTCTGTGTCCTCTGAAAACCTGCTCTGCACCTCTGTGATCAGACAACTTTGGAGGGGCTGAACAGCTCAGCCAATTTATTTCCAACTCAGCTGCAGCACCTTTGAAATGGCAGGAAAACTAGTTTTTCTTTTGGCAAGCTGTGAGGTGCTAAGCTCGTGAATGGTCTGGTTATCCCTTTGGTGGGGACTATTATTCCCCCTGCTTCCTCCTCCTGCAATAAAGGATCTGTTTAGACAGGGAATTTCCTTTTCCGAAAAACAGAACAAAATCCTAAATCCAAGCTGCGGTGCAGGCTGGTAGCCTTTTGGAGAGAACAGGGAAATGGACAACCCTCTTGTCAGTTTCATTCCTCTGGGTTACCAAGTGCCTGGAAGAATGGCAAGAATCAGCAAACATCACCCAGATGAGACCTCGTCATGTTGAAACCACAGATAACCATGGTTGGGGTTATTGTGAACAGCTTCTTATTGAAAATGGTGGCTCACTTCACCACTTAACTTTCAAAGGGAAATAGAAGAAATGATGTAAATGATCAGAAAAAAGCACACAACTTGTTTTAAAATCAGAGATGGAGGAGAGGAGCCCCTTATGGGGGGATGGAAAGGGGGATTTTTGTTATTGGAGGAGCTGGGGCAGTTGAGGGGCATGGCGTCCTTTGCATGTCCAAGAGCAGCAAAAGAGAAAACTGGCTTCAAGCCCCTTTCAAGGGGCTGGGGATTGAAAACCGTGGGAGGGTGGCGGAGCCTTAGATTTGGGTTGCAAGCCCCCTGCAATAGAAACAGACGTCAGCACCATCATGACAATATTGCTCTAACAGAATTTTGTTAGAATTAGCCATTTTATTAAGAAAGCCGGACATTTGGAGCCAATGTTTCTTTTTGCAACCGAGCAATATTAGAACAGTATGGGGGAATCTTCCAATTTTATGTTCATGGTAAAAAAAAAACATCCACAGATCAATCAAACACCTACACCTCCCACTCCCTGAGTACTAGATGCCACAGTGGCTTTCAGTGGTCAGTTGTCTTACCACTATTTAGCACTTCTTACCACATTTTTGTAATATACATTTGTTTGCAAATATAAGCCCTAGGGGATAGGCAAGTAAGCAGAGCCCCAGTCCCTGTCTGCAAGGTTGAATGAATCCCCCTCCTTTGCATGAACTAATAGGTCCCCTTTCATTGCAAAAAAAAATTCACAGATAGGTTCCATTTTTCTTGGCAGCTACCTGCTAACACACAGGCAGTGGGGAGCTACAGTTCTAAAATGGAACTTGAAGAAAAGATTCGGGATTCTAGATTCAATTCCAACCTTTTGGAATTCCAAGGGCAGGAATCATCCATGTCTGAAACCTTCGAAAATAGCTATCGGTCAATCGGGAAACAATACTGATCAATGGTCTCACTTGGCATAAGACCAGGTCCAAGTATTGTTTTTGTCACTGTCTGAATTCCAAATGCCGAACTGATTTTCTCTGAACACAGGGAAATGTTCTCATTAACTAGCTGCAGCCAGCTATGAACAAACTAGCAATATTCATTTAAACATCTATTAGCTGATCAATGGAATATTTCTAACCATTACCAGAGGAGGGGTTGGACAGCATAAAATCAGTTGCTGGGGAAAGTACTTGCAGTAGGAAAATTGCATGCACCATGCACAGTATCCATTTTCTTCAGCTCTTGGGGGGAAAAGGCAGGTCGCTTTGCTTCTTGACAGAGTTGCTCAGGACATGTTTGCAAAGCGGATGCACTGCCCTGTATAGAAAACAAGGTACACGGTAAGAGCAGAAAATGTATTTTGAGCAACAATAACTAAGTCCAATTAATATCAGTCATTTTCCTATCACGGATATTAATTACAAGAATGAGCAAACTTCTTAAAAACTCAAATGAAAACAATTTATAAGTAAATAATAGCCAACAGACGAAATTGAATAAGATAGAAAGTATTGCTGTAGAAGCTTACGAATATAATGCTGCCCACATTCCCCTTCAGGTTATCGTGTTTAAAATTAATCCTTGTTTGTTTTTGCTCTTTAATTCATTTTGGATTAAATAAACCAGCTTGAGGTATGCCCCCTTACTGCAATGCAATCAAGCTAGAACTTTTTGTAATATGGCTACCCACAGTGCAATAGAAGAAAAAAAATACATGACAAATATTGCAGCCTATAGCCACTTGGATACAAACAGAATACACAGACACAAACTTTTGCACTTTAAGAAAAATAACATTTAGAAATAAATAATAAGGGAAAAATTGTTCTTTGGTAAGTCAGTCACTGAACTTCTGTTGGTAGTGAAATGTCTCCTCCCTGCTTTCCTTACCACCTGGGAAGAAAAACATTTGCAGTGACTGTTAGACACCAGGAGGAGTTTCATGAGAGGGAGGGAGGGAGGGAGAGAGAATGAATATACCTTCTGGGTGTGAATTTTCTTTTTAATTCTGATGCTAACCTGGCTATGTGTGATTTGCTATGATGCATCTGATTCTGTACAAATCAATTCTTGTTAGAAGGCTCAGATTCAGTGCATGGAGTTCATATTGTGAGGTTTGCCCCGTTCGACAGAGAAACTCTCGTGACACGTGTGGTTCACAAAGAAGGTTTACTCATGCGTAACGTAGTAGTCACAAGCAAAGCCAGGACTGGCTTGGTACAATTGCATCACTTGTTATATTCCCCCCTTCCCGCGCTTTTTCCCGCCTCGTGATCGCGTTGCAGCTGTGGGCTATTAGGCCCCCCAATGTCCCCCTTGATCGTTCATGATGGCAGGGTCGGTCAGAGTCCATTGTCCTTGATTGCCAGTCCCCCTCCGGCTGGGTTGGTCCCTCCCTGCTACGTGCAGACCCGCGGGTTCTGTGCTGCGTTGCGATCTTGTTTCGCGGCCCTGCGGCCCCGTTCCTTGCATGCTCGCGCCGTTATCAGTTCATAGTTAAAAGCTTCCGCTGTGGTTTTCCTGTTTAGCTGGCCGCAGGTGGCTCGTTAATTAGCGGCGCTTTCGGTTCCTCTTTTCCCCGCTAGCTACCGCCGGTGGATTCCGCGTGGTCTGGTTGCGAGCTTCCCTGCAGCCCCGTGCTTCCCTGAAGCCTCGTGCTGACCGAACCTGACATGCCGCCCCCCTGAAGACAACTCCCCCCCCTCGGTTCTATTTCGGCTTCCCGGGGTATTTACTGTAAAAGTCCCGCACTAGGTCCGGCGCCCTTATGTGGGTTTTACTCACCCATTCGCTGTGGGACTTGGGGAAATGTTTCCATTGCACTAGGAGCTGGGTCTGCCCCTTGTGCCTCCGGGCGTCCAGTATCCGGTTGATTTCGAAGTGCTGCTCCCCCCCGACCATGATGGGTGGCGGTACTCCCTCCACCTTGTGCCAGGCGTTCCCCGGCTGGTGCAACTTTAGCAGGCTGCAATGGAACACCGGGTGGATCTTCCCGAGGCTTTTCGGGAGCGTCAGCCTGACGGTCACCGGATTGATGACCTCCGTAATGGGGACCGGCCCCACAAACCTCGGGCTGAGTTTTTTCGATGCCTGGTGCGTCTTTAGGTTTTTGGTTGACAGATACACCTGGTCCCCCACTTTCCACTTTTCCTCGGGGAGCCTCTTGCGGTCCGCGTGCTTCTTGTAGTCGGCTTTGGCTCTTTGCAATGCCGCGTGCGCCGCTCGCCGGGTCTCGTCGATTTGGGCGAACCAGGCGTCCAGGGAGTTGATCTGGGATTCCGGCTGAGGCAGCTCCGGCATGGGGACGAAATCTCTCCCGGTGGCTACTTTGAACGGAGAGAACCCGGTACTCTTGTGGACGGCGTTGTTGTATGCCACCTCCGCGAATGGTAGTAGCTCCGCCCAATCGTCCTGTTGGTGCCCCACGTAGCAGCGCAGGTACTGTTCGAGCCCCCGTTCAGGCGTTCCGTGGCTCCGTCCGTCTGCGGGTGCGCCGCGGAGGATAGGGCTTGTTTCGTCCCCACCCGCTTCAGGAACTCCCGCCAGAACCGCGCGATGAAGTTGCCGCCCCGATCGCTGACGACACGTCGAGGTGCGCCGTGGAGTCGGTAGACATGTTGCACGAACAGTCTCGCCAGCCCCTCGGCCGTGGGGACTCGCCGGCACGCTACAAAGTGCGCTTGTTTGGAGAATAAGTCCGTGACCACCCAAATGGCGGTCTTCCCCTTACTCTCCGGGAGCTCCACTATGAAGTCCATGGCGACCTCTTGCCAAGGGCCGTCGGGTTCCGCTACCGACTGGAGTAGGCCTCTAGGTTTGCCTTTGGCTCCTTTCGCTGTTGCGCACACCGGGCAACCCCCCCGAGTACGCCTCCACGTCCTTCCGGAGCGTGGGCCACCAAAACTGCCGCCGGATTAAGTGGAGTGTCTTTACGAAGCCGTAATGCCCCGCGCTCCGGCTGTCGTGGGCTCTCTCCATGACCTCCCGTCGGCAACCCTCGGGCACGTACAGCTTTCCTTCATGCCACCACAACCCCTCTTGGCCGGTTAGCGCCTCTCGGTTCTGCTTGAGCCAAGCGTCCCGCTCCGCCGCCTCCGCGAACCCTTGCCTTACTTCAGGCGCCGCGTCCCGTCGCTCCCCCTTGGTCTGGCTTCGGGTCACCGCCTTTGCAGCCAGCCTGCTGGCGGGGATGACGGAGTCCACGATCTCCTCCCGTAGGCTGGCGTGTTGGGGCATGCGAGACAGTCCATCCGCTAGGAAGTTGCGCTTCCCGGGGATGTGTTTCAGTGTGAACCTGAACCTCCCGAAGTATTGGGACCACCGTGCCTGTTTGGGGGATAGCTTACGCGGGGTCTTCAGGGCCTCGAGGTTCTTATGGTCCGTCCACACCTCGAACGGTTCAGTTGCCCCCTCCAGTAGATGTCTCCACGTGGCCAGCGCCCACTTGACCGCGTACGCCTCTTTCTCCCACACCATCCACCTCCTCTCCGTCTCGGTGAATTTGCGGGAGGCGTAGGCACACGGGTGGATGGCCCCTCCGGGCTGGGTTGGAGCAGGACTGCTCCCGTTGCCACGTCTGATGCATCCACTTGGATTATAAACCGCCGGTCTGGGTCGGGATGGCGCAGGATCGGCTCCGCAGTGAACCGCCGTTTTAGTTCCTCAAACGCCCCCTGGCATTCTGCAGTCCACGCGAGTGCCATGCTGGGCTTGGGGGGTTTCCCAGTGCCCTTGGTTTTTAGCAGGTCGGTTAGGGGAAGGGCGATTTGGGCGAAGTTCGGGATGAACTGACGATAGAAGTTCGCAAACCCTAGGAAGCTTTGGAGTTGCCTCCAGGTTCGCGGCGCTTCCCAGCCCAGGACATCCCTTACTTTCGCCGGGTCCATCTCAATTCCCCGGCTGGATATTCGGTAGCCGAGGTAGTCTAGTTGCTCTCGATGGAACTCGCATTTCGAGAGCTTTGCGTACAGCTGTGCCTTCAGCAGTCTCTGGAGCACCGTGCGCACCAGGCTCACGTGCTCCGCCAGGGTCTCGGTGTAGATGAGGATGTCGTCCAGGTAGACCAGGACGCCCCGGTAGAGTAGGTCGTGCAGCACCTCATTTATTAGCTGCATAAATACCCCCGGGGCCCCTTTTAATCCGAACGGCATCACGGAAAACTGGTAGCTTCCGAGCGGGGTGTTGAACGCCGTCTTCCACTCATCTTTTGCGCGGATCCTGACTCTGAAGTAGGCTTCGCGCAAGTCCAGTTTTGTGAACACCCTCCCCTTTGACAGATGCGACATCAAGTCCTTCATCAGGGGGAGGGGGTATTTGTACTCCGTGCTGATTGCGTTCAGCCCCCGGTAGTCTACGCACATACGGAGCGAGCCATCCTTCTTCTCCCGGAATAACACCGGGGCCGCTAATGGTGACTTCGCGGGTTGGATGAATCCCCGCGCTAGGTTCTTGTCTATGAACTCGCGCAGGGCCCCCATCTCCCTCCTCAACAGGGAGTACATTTTCGGCTTAGGCAGGGTCGCTCCTGGCTCTAGCTCGATGGCGCAATCACTGGGCCGGTGTGGTGGGAGCTGGTCGGACTCCTTCTCCCCGAACGCTGCCGCCAGGTCTCGATACTGCCTCGGGATTCCGCCGCCCGTCGGGGGTTCCCCGGGTCCGGCCCCTCGCTTTGCGGTCACCTCGCCAGTCGCCGCTGCCTCCCCTCGCCTCGGGATCGTGGCGGGTCTCCGGGGTCCCGGCGCTGCTGCTGCTGCTGTTGCCGCCCGGGTCTCGGGCCCCATCTGCTCTCGCCCCGTCTCCCGGTGTCCCGGACCCTCCGCTTGCCCGCCGGTGGTTGCAGCTGCCTCCGTCTCCACGGCTCGGTCCCCTCTGCTCTTGCCCCTCGCCGGTCTGTCGACCCCGAACCGCACTGCCTCCGCCGTCCAGTCGACTCGTGGATTCCGCCGCCGCAGCCACGCCAAGCCGAGTACCACCGCGTAGTCGGCCACCGGGACCACCACAAACCTCAGTTCTTCCCGGTGACTCCCGATCGTCATCTGGACCGGCTCGGTGTAATACTGAGCTGGCCCCCCCCCTGCCAGCGTGCCATCTAGCTGGCTGAATGAAATGGGCTCCCGGAGGCGCCTCAGCTGTAGCCCGAGCCCCGAGACCACCGCTGGGTGCATCAAGCAGTGGGTGCAGCCCGAGTCCAGTAGCGCCCGTAGCTGCGCCTCCCCTCCGGATCTCACCCCCCGGACGTGTATCCTCACCCGGAACGGTGGGCAGTCCTCGCCTCCTATTGGGTCCGCGCGCCTCGACTCCCCTGCTCGCACTGGGACGCCGTTCAGTGCGAGCGCGCCTCGTTTCCCGCCGGCTCCGAGTCCTCTCCGGAGGATGCTGTCTCCGGGGTCGACCACCCCCCGCGTCCTTTCTCGGTCACCGCCGCCACTGCCCCCTTCCGCGGTCGGTCACCGGTCCTTTTCCCGTTCGCACGCGGGGTTTTGACTTCGGGCCGTGGTGGGGCGCCTTCCCGCTCCGTCGGGCACTGCGCCGCTCGGTGGCCTCTGCCTCCGCATCGGAAGCACAGATTCGGGGCTCTGGTCGCCTCTCGCCTCCCGGTGGACTGCCGTCGACCGCTCCTCCTCTCCTCGGGGGTCCTCTCCCTCGGCTGGTCCCTCGTCTGGTCCCGTCGTCTTGTGCTCTGTTGGATCTGCTGCCACGCCGATTCCGCCGTTCCGGCCAGCCAGATCCAATCCTTCACTGTGGACGGGTCGTCCCGCCCCAGTGCCCGTTCCAGGATCTCTGGGTTGAGTCCCCTCTTAAAATACTTCACCTTCAGGGACTCCGGCCAGTCTGCGAGCTTCTCGGCCAACCTCCGGAACTCCAGGGCATATTCCGATACCGATTTGCCCCGCTGTCTGAACTGTAGGATGTCGTCCTCCGCCCGCTTGGTGCTCAATGTGTCCTCGAATCTGTCCCGGAGCGCCTGCATGAAGTCCGGGAAACTCCGTAGTTCCGCCGCGTTGGCATCGTACAGCCCGATCACCCAGCTGGCTGCTTGGCCATCTAGCAGCTCGGCCACATAGGATACCCTGTCCTCGTCTCTAGCGAATAGGTGACCACCCCTCTGCATGAACCCCCTGACGTGCGTCAGAAAGTGCGGCAGCTGTTCGGGGTCCCCTGAGAACTTCCCAGTGATACCTCGAAGTCTCAGGGCGTCTGCCGCCCGTTGGTCCTCCGACGGGGGCGCCGTGGGTGGTGCCGGCGGGGGTGTCGGACTGCCCCCCCTGTCGCTCGCCTCCTCGTTCACCGCCGGTGGCCCCACTCTCTGTAGTAGGGTCTGGAGCATCGCCTCCACGGCATCTAGGCGTCGCTCGACTCTCTCCTCTAGTCGGGCGAATTTCTCGCTCCACTCACGGTTCCGGAACCCCGAACCCTGGGTCATCGTAACGCCTGAACCGTCTGGTCCTTGGTTCACGCCCATCGACCACCGCTCGGATGGAGGGCGCCCGGCCCTGGCCGCTGCCCCGTCGCTCCCGGGTGGCTCCGACCGCCCTTCCGCGAGCCTGGATTCCTCGCGCTCCAGCTGGCCCACGGATTCCTCATCGCTGGTCATGCCTGTATTGAGAAAGAAAACGCTCCTCGGTGGTACCGGGTAGCGCTGACGGTGAGTCCTGGCTTTATGTGAGGTTTGCCCCGTTCGACAGAGAAACTCTCGTGACACGTGTGGTTCACAAAGAAGGTTTACTCATGCGTAACGTAGTAGTCACAAGCAAAGCCAGGACTGGCTTGGTACAATTGCATCACTTGTTATATTCCCCCCTTCCCGCGCTTTTTCCCGCCTCGTGATCGCGTTGCAGCTGTGGGCTATTAGGCCCCCCAATGTCCCCCTTGATCGTTCATGATGGCAGGGTCGGTCAGAGTCCATTGTCCTTGATTGCCAGTCCCCCTCCGGCTGGGTTGGTCCCTCCCTGCTACGTGCAGACCCGCGGGTTCTGTGCTGCGTTGCGATCTTGTTTCGCGGCCCTGCGGCCCCGTTCCTTGCATGCTCGCGCTGTTATCAGTTCATAGTTAAAAGCTTCCGCTGTGGTTTTCCTGTTTAGCTGGCCGCAGGTGGCTCGTTAATTAGCGGCGCTTTCGGTTCCTCTTTTCCCCGCTAGCTACCGCCGGTGGATTCCGCGTGGTCTGGTTGCGAGCTTCCCTGCAGCCCCGTGCTTCCCTGAAGCCTCGTGCTGACCGAACCTGACACATATGACCCCGAGGTTCATCTGCTTTTGGGCTGTGCCAGCCTGTGCGTGCATGGATGGACGTGTGCACATTTATTTGTGTACATTCATTCAGGGATTCCGATTCTGTTCTTAGAAGTGGAACCCTTATGGAAATACCATTCACAAGGGAGAGGCTTTATCTATTAATTTACTTTTTACAAAAAGTTTTAATATTTTTGTAAGATGCCTTGAGCCATTGGAGTTGGGCTACCTCCAAGTTTTAATTCAAATGCCCAGAACTGTCCAAACTCCAAAGATTCATCAATTCCTATGAAGGAAGATACAAGCATCATAAATGTCTCAGTGAAACAGAAAACTCAAAAGTCTTTTCAAACCAAGAGATTTCAAAAAGGCCCTGTTGCAAAGATATTCCATGCTTCCTACTGGAAACCATGCACATTCCTTCTGCAGAAGAAATGACTAATGAAGATCTTGGAAGTATGCATCAACATCCAGAATTACTCTGTATTTCAAAAATAAATCTGACACAGAATGTAATTCAGCCTGGAAGCGAGTTTTGGATTGTACTGTAACTCCATATATGGATTTGTATCACATCAAAAATTTGGGTTTCTTCATTGGACAGAAATTACTGTCATTCCTAATCTCATTGTATGATTTATACCGTGATGAATCTTGTTGTTGATATTCACATATTACGTAGATTTTAAAATGATTTGTAGTTTTAAAAACTTAGTTAATTAGTGAGATATTGAAAATTCCAATCTAATTCTATGATACCTGTAACTTCTGTTTATCCACTTTGTGCTTTATTTTTTCCTTTATCTCCCCTCTCTCTTCTCTTTCATTGTTTTTCTTTTTTTCTTTTTCCTTTTCCTTTTCTTAAAATGCTTAATAAAAATATAAATACAGTAATAAAACATTCAAAAAGGTGAATGAAGAAATGAGTCTTAAGCACTCAGTGAAACTGAGCTATGGGAGAGTCTTCTGAGGCACCAGCAGATGCAGAGTTGTTTATAATGAGGAGGCCATAGCCAATGAAACACTTTAGGTATCACCCTTTAAATAAATGTCTTCTGTCTTTTTCGGGATATGGTAGGCAACATTTGAGGGCGAGGGGCACATTCGGAAATTTGAGAGATACGGTAGATGCACTCACAAAATGACTGTCATGGGAAAATAGCTGCCATTTTAGGAGTGCCAATCACAGAATACCATTTGTCAAAAGGCAGACTAGCTCCTAGACTATGTCTATTATCCCTAAGTCAGACCACTTTAGGATCCAAAGCAGGGAGCCTGATGGGCATGAAGAAGATATCTGGGGAAATTCTGGTGCCCACATTCTCCATACTGCCTACCTAATACAATCTGTACCTCTAGATGTTTTAAGCTTGTTTTCTACTGGCTTCCCAACCCCAACAAAGTTAAATTAATTTCTTATTCTAGAAATTTGTGAATTACAGAGATGTGCAATTATAGGCTTTGGAAGGACAATAAATCTCTGCAGCAAAATACTTCTTAGCTATTTTGCACTATTTTATTGCTGTTAATACTAGAGCTTAAGTACTGCCTGTACAAGCAGGGGCAGGGGGATGTCAAAAAAAGTCAAGATGGTGGCCACAATAACTGTTTATAAGAACATCATGGTCAGTGTTCTTTTAGAAAAGAGGCCATTGAGAGATTCTGATAAACTATGGTCTTCAAAAGGGACCCTCACACTGAATAGTGGAATATGTTGCTCTGTCCAAGCATGTCTAGGTTTGTCCTCTTGTCTTGAGAAGTGGCATCAGGTACTACTCCAGCCTTTTGTGGATAGTTAACTGTTATTTTTATTTGCCCTCATCTGAAGAGGCAGAATTCTTCTGTGAAGTTCTGTCATCTAGACCCAACCTCTTCCTTTAGCTAGTTTGCCTCTTGATCAATCATCCTGCATTCCTATATCCTTCCATTGGTCTCCACAGCTTTCAGTCACTCCTAACCTTAACACTTATGAAATCTCCCTTCTGCATAGCCCTATCTTGTTTCTCTGTCCTTTTTGTCAAGTACTTACTTTCTTTCATTCTTCATTTCCTCAGTCCATCCCTACTTGGCATCCTTTCTCTAAATATCCTTACTTTCAACGCCCCTCTACTCTAAATCACCACTTGTATTTGAGGTAACGTAATGTAATATCTTTCACTTCCCTCACAGAAAATGCACAGCAAACCACATTCCATGCTACCAGACCCACTCAGCTGATCATTGTCAGAATTTCTTTGCTGCCACCAGGAAAAGTACAAGATAAACTGTATCAGACATTTTAAAAAAAAAGGAGGTATAATTGCTTTAGTTTAACATCAGTTTGGTTTAATGCCAAACATGATTCATTCTAATCCTGTCATATGTGCTGAAGATGATACATAACAGAAAAGTAACCAGGTGTCAGGAGGAATTGAGTTCCCTAAAACATTTTTAAGCTTGGCAACACTGAAACTATGATTAATTAGTTATGAATCCAGCAATATCCAGCTCAAAGTTGAAATTATAGGACCCCAATTTTTAGAAGATGGTAGCTGTAGGCCCCAACTAGCTTTTTGAGCTACAGGTCTGTCATATTTTTAAGAATATGTTGCACAATATATCATCAAAGGGGGCACGGCTTGGGGCTGCATGCGCTGCCTTCCCAAGCTGCTGGGCTGCCCAGACGAAGTTGTTACTCGTCCAAGCCAAGTAATCCATCAGTCTGATTTAGCTTGCTTGGGGGGAAGCCTCCAAGGACTGCACAACAACTCCAGCCACGGCAACATGTCCCAAACCATCCACAACATACTATAATCCATCCACTAACAGCCCCCACTCTAATTTCATGTCCCATCTCAGCGCCATGATGGGAAAAAAAAATCCATGCCCCTCCTGGTTTGTTATAGCTGCATGGGAGGGGACACGTGATTGTGTCTGGGTGGTGGTTAATTCCTCTTTGAGAGAGGGGATAGTTCCACTGGCTTTTAAGGAGGTGGTGGTGCACCCCCTCCTCCAAGGGCCATTGCTTGACCCAACAAACCTGGACAGTTTTTGTCCAGTTCCCAACCTCCCCTTTTTAGGGAAGGTGGTGGAGAGAGTGGTAGCATGGCAGTTGCAGAGGACTCTGGATGAAGTGGATTACCTGGATCTCTTTCAGTCAGGGTTCAGGCTGGGGTTTGGAATTGACACAGCATTGATTGCACTCTTGGATGACCCTGGCGGGAGCAGGATAAAGATGTGCATTCATCCTTGCTCTTCTTGGCCTCTCACTGGCATTTGATACCATCAATCATGGTATCCTTCTGAATCGGCTTCAAGAGTTGGGAGTAGGTGGCACTGTGTTGTCCTGGTTTTCCTTTTTCCTCTGGGGTCAATTTCAGTCGGTATTAACGAGCGGGGGGGGGGGGGGAGATCCAGCCACTGGCCTCTATTATGTGGGGTGCCTCAGGGCTTTCCTATTTAACATCTACATGAAGCCATTGGGTGAGGTGATCTGACGGTTTGGGGTGAGGTACCCTCAATATGCAGATGATACCCAGCTTTATATCTCCACCCCAGGCCCTCTTGAGTGATGCTGTGGATGTCCTATCCCAGTGCCTGGAGGCTGTAGTGGCTTGGATGGGGTGCAATGGGCTCCGACTCAATCCAAGCAATATGGAGTGGCTTTGGGTATTTGGTCCTCCTGGGGACAAGGTTTTTCCATCTTTGGTACTGGATGTGGTAGCACTGCCCCAGACAGACCCGGTGTGCAATCTGGGGGTGTGATGGAATGCATCTATGAACAGGAGGGTGATGTGGGGGATAGAAGCAGAGAGCAAGGCTATCAGGAAGGAGGGGGTGCATTCCAGGAGAGGAAAGGAGACAAAAGACAGCACAATCCACAGGGGGAGTGTGGGAAGTGAAGGAGGTTCAGGATAGCCACTCCCTAGAATCTCCCAGGGTACATCCACTTGTTGCAGTAGTATAGATTTAGTCTGGCAAGATTCTGTCTTTAGGTGTAAGCAAATAAAGGAACTTAACTGGACTGTTTCACTGTTGTTCTTGGGCTGGGCCTGACTGGATGGCCCTGACACTGCTAGCCTTTTGTAAGGCTTTAAAAACCTGGCTATGTCCCCAAGCCTGGGGTCCCAAAAGTGTTAAGGGCCCCATTACCTGGTTGCACTGTTGATTTTTATGTAATTTTTATAACTGTCAGCTGCCTATATGTAATTGTTTTAACAATAATAATTATTAAAACAATAATTAAATTGTTTTAATTATTGAAATTGTTCACTACCCAGAGTCACTTGGATTGAGACGGGCAGCCATAGAAATTGCATAAATAAATAAATGTATTTTCTGTTACCACAAAATGCATGACTAACCTTCCTCCATTAAAAAAAAAATATATATGCTTCTTCAGTTTCATCTAAATATAATGACATGTATTGAGGTTCAAAGGTACTAATACGTTGTTGAATTATATCCACAAAATTTGGAATTTGATTATGAAGAACTTTGGAGATATCATACTTGGACTGTTGCGAACTATGCCCTTATGTATTCCTGGAAGGACTTATGCAGACAACAAGATGGGTGGTGACAAATCTGATATACAAATAAATAAATAAGTAATGAAATCTGTCAGCTTTCAGTCTTTGAACTGGCTCTATCAGTGGAGAGGCAAGATTGTACAGTGTGAATCTATAGGGTCTAGATTTAATTTTTTGTTTAAAAATGATTTATAGGATATAATTATGATATGATTTTAACTACAGCAGGAAAATAGCTGCTGTATTATTGTAGCTTTTTTGTTTTTTGTTTTTATAATGCTGTTATTCTTTGTTTTTTTACTTCATTTTAATTTTTTCTTTTAGTTTCTATTATTGTGTTCTTTCAAATACAGTTTATTACTGAATAGTTTGGAATAAAATAGATTTTGTTTTCACATTGCTATTATCCGTGCTCCATAAAATGCAGTAAAATACAATATTAAACTTTTTTTTTCTATCTGTTCAATCATGTCTGATTCTCGGAGACTGTCTGGACAAGTCCCTGCAGTTTTCTTGGCAAGCTTTTCAGAAGTGGTTTTCCTTGCCTGCTTCCTAGGGCTGAGAGAGAATGACTGGCCCAAGGTCACCCACTGGTTTCGTGCCTAAGGTGGGACTAGAACTCACAGTCTCCCACTTTCTAGCCTGATGCCTTACCCACTATACCAAACTGGTTCTCACAATATTAAACTAAACAGAAATTAATACAAATTAAATTTAAATTAAATTAAATTAAAATTTAATTTAAAGCAAGTTTGAGTATAGAAAGACAAAACCCCTGGAAGCCTACAAGGCTGGGCACATTATTAGTATTCAACTAAACAAAAATTAACAATATGCCCAGCCTTGTAGGTTTCCAGGGGTTTTACCTTCCTACACTCAAACTTGCTTTTTCTTCACAGACTGATTTCTCCTCTGTTCTTAGTTGGAATAGATGTCGCCTTTCCTAACCTATCACTGCTTTCCTGTCCAAACACACAGAAAAGTTACCCACTATTTGAGTTCATGGATAGATTTTTTCCCATCAGAATGTGTCTGAAAAGGAATATTCTCCAGGCATTGCTATTAATATTTTAAAGTATTTCAATAAGCTATTCCTGCTGAAAGCTATCAGGATAACTTGCTGCAAATCTAAAAATGCAATAGAAAACCAGGAGTAAAACCATTGAAGTAATAAAATGATAGAACACCAGAAAAATAGAAAAGCCTCTTGGATTTCATAAAAGCTTTTTCAAAAGCCAGGAGAATGGAGGCCCTTCTAAAGGAAGTTCATTCTGAGATCTGAAAGCAACATTGGAGAAAGCTTCACCCAGAACCGCAAGGGCCAGTGTGTTCAGGAAAGCATCACG
This sequence comes from Python bivittatus, assembly GCF_059951505.1. Taxonomy (NCBI): domain Eukaryota; kingdom Metazoa; phylum Chordata; class Lepidosauria; order Squamata; family Pythonidae; genus Python; species Python bivittatus. Next base: position 45,297,648 of record NW_028277030.1, on the reverse strand, counting down.
TGAATATCTCAGTAAGCAGGCAGATTCATAATGAAAGGGGAGAGAAGAAGAAGAACCTGGCCCTACTCCATTTAGGACTTAAGTGGAGAAACTGAGACTTGAAAACTGTTAGTTACTAGTGCACCCCTTTACCTATCTTACTAAGCTTCCATATTTTCTCAAGAGTAACCCCATATATAATATATTAAACCAACACAAATCAAAACTTTACTACAGCCAAAGGCCAGAAAAGGAATGTGTTAATATAATCTAAACGTGATGCAACTAAGGCAGGTGTTAATGTTGCAATATTCATCTCGGCATTTTTAAAAATAATACTTTTATACTTAATTTTTCGGGGGTAAATAGTACAACCATTTAAAACATCAGTTAAGCCTTGAAGCACTTGCCAATTAGTCAGCACAATTAACTGACTAGCTCCTTGATCAAAGTCCTAAGATAGATCATTTTTGCATTTGCAGGATGTTGAAGAGTTGACCTACTTCTTGTCATAGGTTCCATTTTGAGGAATAAAGTCTTCTTGGAGCTTCCCAGATTCAGCAATGTAACTATATTACAGTTGCCCTGAAGTTAGGAAAGATGAGAACTCTGAAGTAGCTAACGTGGCTAATAAAGTTATGAGATATGAAGCACGGGAGGCTTTGGCATATAGTGCTGCAGATATCTTTCCAGCATGTATCAGGACTTGCCAAGCACTGGATCTCAAATAGGTCTGACAGTGATAAAATATTCCATGCCATTTCCCTTTGGTGTGGAGGGGGAGTGAGGGGTGATTAGTTGCTTCTAGAGCTGTGGCAACTCAGAGGTCAACACATTTATTGAACATTGTTTTGTGGACTCTTCCTTTAGGTAGTTGGAGGGAGTATTGATTGGTTCGTGATCTTTCTGCCTGTTCTTAGTGTTTCAAATTGGCTGAAGGCCAGGCAATATTGGGTTGGTTGGCTTAAACATTTTTTTAGTTATTTGGAAGAGAAAACAGTAGTGGAATGGAACTGCCCTTGGTTGTTGATCAAAGGCCATTTTTAATCTTCATTATAAGCATGCATTTGAGAAACATGGCTGCCTTCTACTGTGTGTTCCACTATTTGTAGGACTTTTGGTAGCAAAGCTCATAAGACTATCATCTGCCTGTCACCATCTCTGTCAAATAGCTTGAGGCTGAGATTCTTCCTCAGTAGCCCTGAAAATTCAAGCTAAATTCATATTAATTATACTTTGTCTTATTTGTTACCTGAGATTAAAATAAACAAAGAAATATATTGATCAAAGTTTCCTTTATCATGGCAGGTCCTATTTTGCTGTTGCGCTTGATGAACAATACATCTTAAGCACTAGCAGTGATATATGTTCCCAAAGTAAAGCACAGGCAATTTGATGCTTCCCAAATGTATTGGTGTTAAAAGCCTAGATGACCATGACAAGGGATAATGGGAATTGTAATCTAAAACCTGGGAGGTGCCAAGTTATCTTCCCCTGCTTCATGGCATGTATAGTGGATATCAAATACCAAGCTAGGATGCAGAAGTGGGAAACTTGTAGCCCTTCATTGCTCTTGAGCTGCTTAACTCTGGTGAAGGCTGCTGGGAACTGTAGTTCAGTGACTTTGCTCCTGAATCGTTCCTGCTAGAGCAATAAGACCATGGGGCTGTAGCAGAAAAGATTATTCTTTGAGACTGCTTTCCCTGAGGAAACAGGCAGAAAAAATGTAGCGTAGCTACAATCTGGTTTGGTTTTTTTGTTGCGGGGGGGGGGGGGAATAAATCCCTGCCAGATATACACTGGAGCCTCTGGGAATATGTGAACATAAGCCACAAACCACAGCACATGTTTGCCCAATGAATAGATGCTAGTAAAGAGGCATCCCTTAGTATCTATGGAATAGCACGGATCTTTGTCTTCCAAACTTCTCCCTCCCATTCACATCTGCATGTCAAGAACCCCAGTCATTGGCCAATTGTTCAAAAACTATAGCAAGGAAGATCATTTAACAGAAGAAATTCTTTAATAACTTTGCCTATCCCTGCTAATGCCTTATTATTACCTTATTCATTTCTAAAGGCAACTCGTTCAGCTTCAGAGAAACAAGCTTATTTTTTTCAGCCTAAAGAAAATGGCTCCAATTTTTTTTAAATTATTTCAGAAAGGGGAACATGATTGCCTATAGTTTTTAAACTGAAGTCATCACAAACAAAAAAGGCACAATTAGATTTTATATTAGAATTGCCACTCTTCCTTTGTTTTGAAGCCCAGTCTGTTTCTCATTCTCATTTACTTCTCTTTATATTTCTTTCTTGCTACCTCTTGAGGACAGGCTATAAATGTTAATAAATATTAAAAGGACAATGGTAATGTCATCTTTTCATTAGGGAAAGTACAGGTGATGGGAAAGAAAATGGGAAATAATTTTGTTTTCTTGAGATAAATAATAGATATAGATGAACAATGTACAGGAGATTAAAAAAAAAAGAAGAAATGACTTACAAATTTAGACACCATCATGATGGATAAAGGTATTTCATTGAAAGATCAGTACAGTTAAAGCTTTCTAGTGAAAACGTATGGCTATGAAAGCTGGATACTGAGAAAGAGCAAGAGGAAAAAAAGACATCTTTAGAGATGGTTGCTATGAGTACAACATACTACCCAAACAACAAGAAACAAACAAAAAAATCAGTCCTCAACCAAATAAAGTCTGATTGTTCCACTGAGATTATGATCAGCAAGCACGGACTCACATACTTGGGGCATCTGATGCCAGTAGAGGATGGAGTAGAAAAAAACAATTTTAAAAAAGAAAACAAGACACAAACCTATATAATACACATTAGCTTAGTTTTCAAATAGCATTTAATGCTGACCACACAGAGTGATATTTATCAGTCTTTCGATCAAACTGATAACGAGCCAGTTCATAAGTGGAAAGCAAACCTATAGTATCAATTTAAGATTGTAAACAAAGGGTTGCACCATCTTTCCATGATAAAAGAATAACCATTCGTTCCATATGCCATGCTCAATTAATTCATAGTTCTTCAAGCAGTGATTGTAGGGGCATGAAGCTAGGCCCCTAGGGTGAAAAGTTGGAGGTCTTCTCCTCCTCTCTCAGATGTCCTCTGAAACTGCCCACCTGTCCACCTGCCTTCCTGCTGTATTGCATCTGGTTGATAGTTACTGATGCCACCATCTCTTTGCCTTTAACAGGCTCCTCCCTTTGAGCCAGTGTGTGGAACAGATCCCACAATTTAGTGCCTTACTGGGATGAGACAGGGAAATAATGATGATATTGATGATGATGATGATGATGATGATGATGATGATGATGATGATGATGATGATAGTGATAATTCTGTAGTGCCAGCTTCTGGTACTTAGGGAGATAAGGCCCTTTCTCTTCCTTTGGGATAAAATCAATCATACAAAGGATAAAAAAACTTTTCTGAGGAAGAAAAGAGGGATAAAAGTCATAGAATTATAGAGATGTTTAAGTATAGTCAACAGAGAATCTTCTCCCCATCCTAGAAAAATACACAGAGAGATTTTAATTAAGAAGACTGAGCAAAACACAAGATATCAAGGAAAGATCTGATAAAAAGTTCCTCCAAGCACTGGGTTTGCATGGATAACAAAGGTATCAGAGGACAATGAAAATATGTGAGTCAATAAAGCAGACTTCAGCACACACAGCTACATCGAAGCACCACATTGAACATAGATTTCTAGCTAAAACTTTACCTATTCCTTTGAGGCAAAAGAGTTCTTGAAGCAAAGGATCCACTTTTCTTCTGTAGAACTCCCTGAGGATTTCTAACCTTTTTTCCCCCAGAGGCTTCTGTTCTTTGCTTCAGTCTCACAGCTTTCAGAGTCTTGGATTAAAACGCAAAACCCTTTTGCTCTCTAGAAAGAGGAGGGGTTGAAGGGTCTCCATGACTTATCTGCATATAAATATTGCCTCTCCAGCTTTTGATCAAGGATGCTACTTCTGTGTCTGGAAAGTAGCTGTCAATTTCATGAAAACTTACTGGCATCACAAAAATTGTAAATTCCATTTTTTTTAGTATTTGGTACATAATTGAAAATCCATTTATGTCTTTGAACCATATAACTTTTCCTAAAAACCATATTAATAAACCTAGACATATTGATGCCTCATGGTCAAACTCAAGTTCAAGCTATGACATTCACTAGAAAAGTGACTGGATATTCACTGGAAAAGTGAAGTATTTAAAGACCTGTTTATTCATTCTGGTAAAGGAACTTTAAGCATGTACTAAGCTCTTAACCTCTATCCATTTTTTCACTAAGCTAATTTAAAGGATTTCAGAGAGAAATTAAAGAGATAGCATTATATTACTGTATATTGTAACTTGTCTTTAGTCAATTATTTTGGTGCCATTGAGCAAAGTGAGTTCTGATGACTGTGAAGACAAATGCTCATCATCTTGACTTTTCTTTCATAATAACACATAGTTCTTCCAAGGACATTTCCTTAATTTCTTTAATCTTCCCCACCCATTATCTTCTACTACTTCCCAAAACCTTGAAAATAAACACTTTTTAAAATTTGTATTATTTTACTGCTTTAATATAAAAAAGGGGGAAAGCTTACAGATTATTATTGCTTATCTCCCATATTAATAAACCCATGATTAAGGGTCTTAATGACTATTAACTATGTCTCTTAAGATCTTAAATTAGATAAATTCAACATTTTTTTCATGTTTATTAGACACCTTGAAGAAGATTTTAGAAGGCTTGTTTGTCAACATCTGTATGCTGGAAGTATAAAAGGATGGATGGGACACAGTATCATTCCATGTCAATACCCACAGCCTTCTCTGCCCTGGTGCTACATGTAACCCAGGGGGTTGTAGTAAAGTTGGAGAAATGAACAAATCTGGGAAAAAAGAGTCAGAAGCCAGGAAATAACCTGAATGCTAAGAATCTGGGACCCAAGAGTTTGTAATTAGGAGGCGGTAAGAAAGAAGACAAAAGTAAATAGGAGGAAATAGCACAAGAGATCATGGAATAAGATAAATGTGTTCTTACTGGATAGCATGGCTCTTACCAGGAAATCAGATTTGGTGAGAGGGAGGCTGCTTCCCAAAGACTTGAGAGGAAGAAATGAAACTTAGAGTTTGGAAAAAAGATATAAAACCTGTGGGAACAATGGAGGAGAAATTTAAGTGTGAGAGAGAGAATACTCATGAGTCAGGCAACTTAAGAAGACACAAGGGAAATAAGAGAGAAAGTGTTCCAGTTAAGAGAGAGGCAGAAACAGAAAAATTACTTTGCGGAGTAAAGAGACAACATAGCAAGTTTTTTTTCCTTCCAGCACCATGCCCTCCTAGAGTGCTTGCCTGCAGCTTGGGTGCAAGGGAGTGGGATTGGTGGGCCAGTTTCACCTGTGAAGGGAATCAGCCAGTGGGTCAACCAGGATGAGGACATAGTGCACCCAATGAGGTTCAGTTGGGAATAGATTGGGACTGACAGAGCCAAGAGCCTACAAGCAGCCAACCTGGATCTAAACTGGGGCCAGAAGGAAGAACTGCAAGAAAAACCAAGCAGAGCAAGAAGAGGAGAATGGAAACAGTTCCATGAGATTTTTGTAAGGCAACTGTTAGTATTAATGAAGTAGACAGAGTCCTTGAAGCTGTGAGTTTAGGTCCTCTGTTTAGATCCACGTCCCTCCTGGTTAGTCAAGGCCTCCTGGGAGGTGACATATGGCTGGGCCCAAGTGATTAATGCTTCTTTGCAGGAGGGGTGGTTCCACCTGCTTTGAAATAGATGTTTGTCCACTGATCTTGCTGATTACAATGGAGATTAGACAATTTTTGTCTACTTCAATCTTCCCCTTTTTTATCTGCAGCCTTTTCAATCAGGTTTCAGAGGGCAGAGAGGGCATTGACTGCACTTGTCAGTGATTGGGATGAGGGTAGTGCATCCATTCTGGCCCTCCTTGATCTCTCAGTGGCTTTCAGTACCTCTGATTGTGGTATCCTTCTCCATCAGCTCAGTGGATTAGGAATGGGAGGCATGTTTTATGGTGGTTCTTCTCCTTTCTCAGGTCTGGTTCTAGTCAGCACTGGGGTTGGGGGTTGGGGGTGGACTGTAAGGTTTACCCCGTTCATCTCAGAGAAACTCTCGTGACACGTGTGTTCAGCAAAGAAGTTTACTCAAGCGTAACATAAGTAAGTACAGACAAAGCCAGGGTTGGCTTGGCATAGCTTACATGGTATTTTATAGCTTCCCCGTTCCCGCGCTTTTACCCGTTGCTTAGTTACAGATTACCCGCAGTAATCCCCCCTCGCCCAAATGGCAGATTCAGTCCGGTGCTTTTGTCTTTCTGATTGCCGTCTATGGGTTGTGCTGTTGTTGCCTTTCTTGGGTTTGCCTGCTTGCGCGCAAAGCCGGGAGTTCTCGATCGCTTGTTGATTGCTTCGCTTCCGAGCCTCTGCGCTTTCCTTTGCTTGCAGTGCCTGAGGGGAAACCGCGCTGATACAAAGTATCCGCTTGCGGTTTTGAGTTCAGCATCGCCACCTGGCCGTAATCAGCTCGTGGTTTCACTTCCCCTTTTTTCTCTGCTCGCACCTGGGCAGTGAAATTGACTTAGGCCGGTGTTGTTCAAACTTGGCCACTTTAAGATGAGTGGACTTCAACTCCCAGAATTCCCCAGCCAGCCATGCTGGCTGGGGAATTCTGGGAGTTGAAGTCCACTCATCTTAAAGTGGCCAAGTTTGAACAACACTGACTTAGGCGAAGCTGAGCGGTGCCTTCTCCGTGCCGTGCCGTGCTGTGCCGGCTGAATCTGACATAATTGAGCCCAAGACTCAAGGACTCTGCTCTGCAGGGTGCCTCAGGGCTCTACCATATCCCCTGCCCCTATTTAATCTCTATATGAAGCCACTAGGTGAGGTCATCTGTTGACATGAGGTGAAGTATCATCAGTACACTGATGATACCCAAATATATCTCTCTGCCCTGGTAATGCTTTCAGGGTTCCTTCACACTGCCTGCAGGTGGTGGTGAAGAACAGGGGTCACCCCAACCCTGGCAAGACTGAATGGCTATGGAATCTTTTAAAGAGCCTGAGAGAGAGAGAGAGAGAGAGCAACTATATTCTCCAAGCAAGGGGAGATTCACTTTCATTGTGTTCACTAGCTATTGTTCTGTAAAGTTATCCTCGTGTTAATCTGAGAGGTGCTGTGGGTAGATATGTTAGTTATTGGAAGCAGTAAAAAAGGGAGAGAAAAGAGAAAAACCACCAAGTTACCTGGAACTTTCTTACTTTGTCAAAAAAGGTCATAAAGACCAAGTTGATTTTGAATTGAGCAGAGGAAAAGTCTCCCATCATAAAAAAAGTGGAACAGAACAAAACAAACAACCCCAACTAGTTCGGCATCTGAAAGGTCAGAGGAATACCCTGTATTCCACATATCCATGGCATTTACCGTATTTTTCCGACTATAAGACGATACTTTTTTCTAAAATCCTTACCCTAAAAACTGAAGGGTGCTTTATTCAAGGAAGTCAGCCGAGAATCGCGCGGTTCCAAACCGCCCATACTTCGTTTCTGCAGAGAGACTTCCTCCTATTGTTAGCCTCCAATCACGAGTGAAATAGCTTGTCTCCCAAACAGACTTCCTCCAATCACGAGCCTGATGTAACTGACGTCAGCTGATGCTGAACAAACCAATTAGAGGAAGGCTGTTTGCAGAGACAAGCTATCAGCAGTTTCACTCGTGCTTGAATGTGATCAGTTATGCAAAAGAGCCTGGAAATAGAGCTGCAGAGACACGGTTTGGACCTCCTCCCACTGAGTGTATCAGGTCAATGTTACCTAATTACTAAATAAAAATGTGTTCTGCACTATCTTTAAAATATTGATTTTTTAATTTTGGGCTGGAAAAGTGGGGGTCGTCTTGTACATGGGGGCGTCTTATTGTCAGAAAAATACGGTACCTCATATCTCCGGAGCAGGCCAACTACTTCAACAGGCTGCAGGATATCAATGGTAAACCTTTGAATACGTTATTTTCCTGTCATATTGCAGATGCATCAAAAAGCCTCAGTTTCAGTAGCCAGAAAAACAACTGCTAACATGAGAGCCTAGAGAGAGTTGCTGTAGTATTGCAGTTCAAAACACGGCACTTAAAACAAAATTTATAAGAAAACAATGTAGTATTCTACTGAGATGCAGTGCCAGGTCTGAAGAGATACGTGTCTAGATGAGGCAAAACAAAGGGGGGGGGGAACCAAATTCCCCAGTCCCACAAAAATGATAAAAAAGATCTCTGAATAATCAATCACTAATTTAGAGGGTTGGCTTCTTCTGTTGACAAAGCAGTCAGCTCCAGGAACATTCTTGTTTTAACACAATTCTTTTAACACAATTGCACAGGAACTATGTCTGACAAGTCAATATCACATTTCTTAACTAGCTGCACACCATTCCTCATCAGCTGCTGATATCAAGGCTGATGGCTGCAGGGCATAAAATATAGAAATTACTTTATTCAGGCCTGCAGATGCATAAAATATAGAAACAATGGGTTGGATCCAAGGCAGTGGTTAGATTGGCAGAAGCAGGGAGGTATTTTCTGTGATTCTTTTTGCTCCTCTGTACTCCCTCCCTAAGTTTTTAAGTTTAGAGAAAGACCTCTCTGCAGCTGCCACTGACACAGCTAAGGTAAAAAAATAAAGCAGACACCTGACTTGAAGCAGAACACAGTTTTCTATCATAAGACGTTCTGCTACCTCCTTTGCTGTTTTGTTTTTAAAACAAAAATCAGATTTCCCTAACAATCTGAGAACAATTGCACAGGAACTGTGTCTGACAAGTCAGTATCACATTTCTTAACTAGCTGCACACCATTCCTCATCAGCTGCTGCTATCAGGGCTGAAGGCTGCAGGGCATAAAATATAGAAATTACTTTATTCAGGCCTGCAGATGTATGTTTTATCTGAGAAATTACTATGTCTTATGTTATAAAAATATGAGAGATATGTCCCAGGACTGACCTATTGCTACAGCACTATCATGCATGAAGTTGTCCTCATCCATCTTTCCCAGGAGAATGATCTCAGCACCTCCTGATATCTGTGAAGTGGAAACAGATGGGTGTGAGAGTCTCATGGCATGCTGACCATCTTTTTATGTGCAGCAATGTCATACTCAGGGAAAGTAAATTCCATTGTTTGATACTATGTGCGAAGAATGGTAAGGACATCTATCAACTCCAAAGAAGTTTGATGTGTCCAGTCCATGAAACACAACTCTGTATTGATATGCAGCAGTTCACCTGGGTGAGCTCATCTTTCTATCAATACTGTGCATTGCATTCATAATCACAGAGGAAAATGGAACTTTGTTTCTTTTTTGATGCCTTCCCTGACAGAGTTAGATACTGGGACTCAGGTACTGTATTGTTTCATCCTTATTCTTAACAACTTCTCCAGCATAGGATCATATTTTGCAAGAAAGTTGATAATTGAGAGGAAATTTCTACAGATTCTATCTGAGCACATCCTAGGCTCCCCGTGACCTCAAAAGGGCAGGTTAGAGAGAGTCAAGGCCAGGGTACCATTGATAACTCCATCTAGCACTTATCTCCAAAAGCTTGCCTCTCTCTGGGCAACCTCTTCTAAATTCTCTGTCAGTGTGTTCTGTGAGCACCATTGTTCAAGAATATGAGGTCCTGGAGGTGGCCATCTGAAGCTTTGTGAGTCAGAATTTGCTTCTTAAGTGAGGTCATTTACAAGTACCAGTCACCCAATCACTCATTCTGTGCCTGGCAATAGATTTGGTCTAAAATTGGAGGATAGTAGAACCATCCTTGCTGGACCTACACCCCAGCTTGTTTGTTTGCTATGATTTTTGAAAAGCAACTGGTAGCACTATTCTTTGGAAATGGACCAGGTGCTAGGCAGTGTCTGTTGATGTTTGTAGAAATACACATCAGAATTTACAATATAGAACATTAATCAGCAGAAATAATGCTGTGTCATTATATCTGAAAGGAAGCTGATGTAAGAATGGAAGGAAGCTGATGAAAGATGATGAAATATGTATACTAGGATGATGCAATGTACATTCCTATTGGTCATTGGATGTATAAATGTACATTTGTATCTGTATACTTTCTCTTGATTTCTCTCACACTCGCTATTCTACACTGAACTTGGATTGGATACTATTATATTGACTCATTGGACCGCTGTGGAACTGCTGTATGCTGTTCGTCAGAGGACTTCTGTATGTTACTGTATGTATGTAAATAGACACTGAAAACTAATCATTGTGTCTAAGTACTTTCTTCAACTAGGACCTGAGGACATAGTGGACGGATTCCTGCTTTAACCAAGCAAACCTTGACAGTGTCCACTGAAAACAATGAAACACTTTGTAGAGCACTCAGGGGTTCACTAAAGTGAGTTTTGTCTATAGGAGATGCCTGTGAGGCCAAGGTGGCATGAGAAATATTGTCAGTTGCTCACCTGGCCACATCAGAGAGGCAGGTGCATCCAATGGCTCAAGGGGAAGCTGCTTCCTATTGGTGCAAACTTGGTCTTGCTCCCAGAAGGGGATGCTGGCTCCATCTGCACAGAAGCAGCTTTCTTCTTCTTTCCCCACCATGACTGAAGCCTTGAGTTAAGACCTTTTCTACATACCTCATCAAGATGGGGTGCTTCCTCAGCTCTCCCCTGATGTCCTGGTGTGTAGTGAACCAAGGATTCAGAAATTCCCTATGTTCCCACCAAGTTATATTTTTTCCTTGATAATGCCTTTACTCTAAGTTTGTTTAACTGACGCATAGAGTGAACCATGGGATTTCTCTCATAGCTACCGTTGAAAATGTGGTACTCAGGTTATTATTTTTTCCAGCCTCTCCACTGCTTGTTAGAGTAGTTGTCTAAGTGGATAACAAAAATCAATACAAGTAACATATATTAAACAATAACTCACAATTATTTGCTGAAAAAAATAGACTAATATTCATATCAATATTCATATCAAGTATAGCTATGTCTACATTTTGACTACTGTATTCCGAGAATTTTGAGAAGCTCCAAGCAACCTTTGAAAAAATTAAACTAACTTACTTTAATTTAATTTAATTTAATTTAAAAATTAAATTAAACTTACGTGAGTAGATAAATGGGTACTCTCACTCCGGTGGGAGGAAAAATGCTGGCGGCGCCTTGCAAAAAAGGAGTTGGGAGCAGTTGCCGGTAAGCGTGAAAAACCGCGCGCACCTGAAAAGGGCGCGAAGCAACGGGAACCCTGCCTCCTACGCTCGCCAGCTGGGCTCTGCCCTAGGAAGGAGGCTCTGGCAAACCACTTCCGAAAAACAGTTGCCTTGAAAACTGCAAGGACTCGTCCAAGCAGTCACTGCAGGGTCAGCAATGACTGAGCGCAGACAAAAAACAAAACAAAAAACAAAACTTGATCAAACCCATAATTATCATTTTTAGTAGGGCATTCAAAAAAAGCACTTTGCAATGTGCATTGGTGAAAATGCACTACCTCTTCTCTAGAAGTGTTAAAGCAACCACATCCTCTGGAAGATTCAACAAGAAGACTTTTTCTTGTTGTGAGCAGGTAAACACAGACCAAGGAAACCCTTCAAAGCAGCTGCATTAGGCCTTCTGGAGGACAAGATTTCTTTAACAAGAGGTACTTTATTCATGCCAGTCTGCTTTGTGAAGAAGCCCTTTTGAATGTTTTGCAAACCTTAATTTTTAGAAGGTGTTCAAGTTTGTTTTTTCTTTACCTATAAAAATTGTTACAAAGTATTTATCTTCTCAGTAGACTATTTTCAGTTCTAAATAGCAAATTTTAATGTTATGCAGTTCATTAACTTTAATGATGATTATGATTAATAATAATGGATTAACATTGTATAATTTATAAAGCACACCATTATATTAACACTACAAAAGCAGGAACTGTAGAGAACTCTTGCAGGTTTACAATATATATGTATTTGCTTAGGAAGACTCACCAAATAATTTAGAGCACAATTCCATGAATGTTTCCTTCAGAGTAAGACCTTCTGAGTTCACCTGAATTTATAACAGAAATATATACACAACTGTGGTGTAGAAAAGAAACCCCCTCCTTTTGTCAGTTTTAATAAAGAAGGATACATTTAATAAAGAAGGTAACACCTGCTGGCGCTTTTATTGGAGGAAAAAAATAAAAGGGCTTGAGGAAAGAGTTTCTATACTGCAACACACCATAGAAGGTGAGAACTTCCTAGACAAGACAGATGAAGCTCCTCAAGAACAGGAGAAAAAGGGAGTGAATACCAGAGAACAGGAAGAGAAGGACAAGTTAAAAATGTGACCTAGAGAAGCAAGCAAGAGGATCAGAAGGTACTCAGTCCTGATGAACTCATCAACCAGCATCAGACTGTTCCTCTAGAAGACCATTAACAGCCACCTGTGCAAACCTCACCAACCCCAGCCTTACAGCTCAGGATGGACAACACACAAACCTCCGTGGGTTGAAGAAGCCCATGAACCATTTTGAGATAGAAAGTATGATGCTGGAGATAAGTGATTCCTTGCTGAAAGGAACCTAGGCCGTGGTATGCAAACCAGATATGAAACCATGGGAGGTATGTTATCTTTCAGGTGCCCACATCCAGGATATGATGACAGGCTACCAAGACTACTTCAAACATACTAATAATTTTCTCTTCCTATTGATTCTTAGGGGACAAATGATACTGCTATAAGTTGGTTTGTCTACCTATCCTCATATATCCCATTTGGGCACCTCCCAAGTTTAAGAGTATAAAATAAAAATTGAGAATGCCATCATAGCCCCAGGGTGGACAAAGACAGAGGACCTATGATTGGCAGGATACCTGAAAAATAAATTACCCATGTGAAGCAGGATTATTGAAATTGACTAGCTGCTGGACAACCACTTCTCTTATTCCAGGGACAACAGTGAGAAAGAATGGCTGAAAGGAGACTGGTGCATAAGCAATAAAAGCCACTTCAACATCCGATTTTATTTTGTAGACACAGTGAGAAAAAGTGGCACTATTCTATCTAAACATAAACTTTAGAATGCAGTGAAAGCAAAGTACAGTAATGCCACCCCCCCCCTTTTCTTCCCCAAGTAGATAGTGGACGTTTCAGGATACTGTTAACCCCTCTTCTTCCCCAGTGAAAAAGACAGAGCTTTGGTTTTTGGAAGCTTGGATAGAACTGGTGTCAACAATCAGAAGCAGGGAGGTGATGGCTCTGAAAGGCACTCAGAAAACAACATGCTCATGGAAAGGACAAACACTGGGACAGAAATTTCTGCATTAGAGACTAGCTAGCGATCATTGAACAAGTTGTACCTCTCTCCAAACTCATCTCTAGTCTCACCCATAACAGATTTGGTAGGATAGTGTTGGCCTAAGGGACAAAAGGCTATTTTAAAACGTGGTGCACCAAATGGTAATTTAAGGTTGTTCCACTTCTGGTCTGGAGACAAGATGAGTGCCAAGGGGAAGGATTGGTGTTGTCCAGACATGATTATTGATGTTGAGAATTATGTATATTTATAATCTTATTTATAGAACAAGGTATGTAAGCCACTCAGAGTCTGGAGTGATTGGAGTGTAAGCCCAGAATATATTGTCAGAACACACATTGTGGTCAAATCTTGCTGCTGCTTCCTCATACTTCTTCCTATAAAGGTTTTAGGTTAAAAACTATTCATTGCAGATGATGGGAATGGATGACAAAGTGTAGGCAGATGGACAGATCTGTCTTTCAATATTAAAATTATAAAACACAGCTAAATCCCAGGAACAGTTGATGTTAGAAGTCTGAACATTTTAATATGATCTAGTAGACAGAATCTGTCTGAAGTCTTAAAATATGGCTTCACTACTTGTTGTTCCTGGCATATTTCATTGATTTTCCATAGAAGTGAGCCATTTGGAGTTTTCTTAATGTCTTAGCATTCTCATTTTTGGATTCCAATATCCACAATTTCCTGCCGATCATTGGTTCAGTATTTTAAGTATTGCAAACTTCAGATTCTATACTAGCATCATTTATTAGCTTGAGAAAAGTATTACAGCAACAGCAGAAGGACTTTTTACCACAATAAGCTATTTAAAATTCCTGCATTATGTGGTGAAAGGCATTAATGTGAGCCCATCGCAAAGCAAAATATTTTATTTATTTATTTATCAAATTTGTACGGCTGTCCATATCACAAAAATATGGTTCTGGGTGGTGTACAATATTTAATTAAAAAACCAATAAATATATAAAAACATTCATTATAAAAAGTATAAAAAGCACAAGAACAAGAGAGGATGATGTTAGCTGCAGTAAGGGAGCCATTGCAAGGTCTCCCCGGTCCCCATATGAACTGATATTTAAATCAATCTGGACTGTACCAATCTTGTATGAAAGTGCTGGGAAACCCATTGGTGCCTGCAGAACCACCTCTAAAATGTTACTACTATCAAAATGGACAGCAGTAATATTTTCTAATCCATTGTTTGTTGGTTGATTTTGTGATTTGGAGGAATTTTATATAGCAAAATGAGTAGCTTAATTCTTACAGAGATTTAAGTCACCCATTGCACCTTTTGGCTAATGTTCTCTACTACAGAGGACAGAATAGGTATTTAAAGCCTCTGGAAGGAAGTACAATTTTACCCCTTTAAAACTTCCTGTAAACATGGAAAAATAAAAAAGCAAGCAAGTTCTATAAAATTGAGTCCCACCCACTCCTGTCATATGGTATCATCCGCCATGCGACCCTAGCTCTAGGCTGAAAAAGGTTACCCACAATTGCTATAAAATTGTGTGTGTGTTGGCATCTCTCTGTGGCTTGGCCCTGTATGTCACACTGTGTAACAGTATATGAGAAAGACCTTGAGAAATGAGGTGAAGAGATGCTGCCTAGGGAATGGTTAGATAAGAGACAGCATAGCCTGCAACTACATTATGGGTGGAGAAAGAGACTCAGAAAGGAACCTCTTTAACTTCTCAGGCAGTAAAAGAGATGGCGGGAGATTTGTACTTTCAGACTTGCAAGATTCTGTTAATGTAGCCTTGCAATGAAGTCAAATTAGCTCATCTGGTCATGTTTCCTGTCTGGTCTACCTGGGAAGGCTGACACACTGCCTGTCACTGACAGTCCAAGCAGAATCTCATTCTATAAGCCTCTTACACAGTAGGAAAAAGAAGGAATGTGGTAGGGCAAAGCCTTAAAGTGATTGACTTTCGGTACCCCAAGTAAATTGCAGCTGCTGCTTTCTCATAACCCCCAGCATTTGTTGGGTCACAATAAATGTTTTAATAGAGTTGTACTTGATGCCTAACATTGCAGAATTGATGTTTTTTCCCAGGAAAATATAGTATTTTACTTTTTAAATATTGGTTACTGATTTATATTAGACTTCAAGGTTATGGTCTGTTGTATTTTAAGGTTACTTAAATTACTCATATAACCTGTATTTAGGGTAGCTACACAAAGCTAGAGGCAGCTTTGGTCTAGTGGCTTAAAGCACCGGGGTAGAAAGCAGGAGACTGTGAGTTCTAGTCCAGCCTTAGGCACAAAGCCAGCTGGGTGACCTTGGGCCAGTCCTTCTCCCAGCCCAAGGAAGAAGGAGGCAATGGTGAGCCACTTCTGAAATATTGCCAAGAAAACTGCAGGGACTAATCCAGGCAGTCGCCAGGTGTCAACACTGACTTGATGGCACACACACAATTCACAACACACGATACAAATACTTGAATAAATTATATGCCTAGTACTATCTAAACATTTCCTCATGACACAACAGACCCACATAATTTGAGATCTACCAAGCTGAATGCAACCTAAGAAAAAGGAAGCGAGTAAAATTGGATAGAAGAAGGAAGCAAAACAAGCAAATAAAGAAGCCCCTCAGGTTTTGCAGCCTGTGGAATAGAGACAGGGCTATATTTAGCTTTAGGTTGGGCAGGACAGTAATACAAAAAATGGCTGAAAATTAGGATTGTCCCCTGTTCCTGTCTTCCTCGCTGTTTGCTTTCCCTGACCGTAGCACATTCAGATTTGAATATGAGCACCCCATTCCTTTCCTTCTAGCCCAGGGCTCTGCTTTGGTTAGAGCGATGGAGCATCCAAATAGGAGTATGATTTTCCTTCAGGTTATGAAGAGTTTGGGGAGCTTAAGGGGCATGTGGGACATTCAGATATAGGTGGTCTGGCTCTGTCCTGTCCTGAATAAGTTTTTAAGCCTTCCTACTCTGATTAAAAAGGGGCTAATATTTCCAGCAAATCAACTATTCATATAAGCTCCTTAAATTATACATAGCAACTGTAGTTGCATTACTATTATAGGCTAAAATGGTTACACACTTA
Source organism: Python bivittatus (assembly GCF_059951505.1). Classification (NCBI taxonomy): domain Eukaryota; kingdom Metazoa; phylum Chordata; class Lepidosauria; order Squamata; family Pythonidae; genus Python; species Python bivittatus. The sequence continues at coordinate 45,281,272 of NW_028277030.1, read as the reverse complement.
GTATTTAGATACAGTTTTTCTCTTGAATCTTGACAGATGGTCTAGCATACATGATTAACACACGTGTTAATAGAATAACTAGATTATTAATAAGACTATAAATTGCTCTATGGGGTTACAAAAGAGCACTATCATTTACAGGCCAGACGAGAATGGAATGGAAGAAGTATTTGGAGGTTGGTGGCCACCTTGTTGATATTGCAAACCTGGGATAACTAGCTGTTGTTCAATTCCTATCATCTCTTTAAATGGGCAATGCTGGCTTTTTTTTTTTTTTAAAAAAAGGAGTTCATCTGGACATTCAGGATTCAGGAGGGAAAACTTAAGGCAAATCCATAGTTCATTTATTGTACTTAAATATAACTCAATGAAAGATTAGAACCAAGATATACATAGGTGTGCACTGGGGGGAGGGGGAGGTAAGATGGAGCAAATGATGAAATGTGCATTGGAATGTTGCAATACAATATTCACATACTTGTATATGATGTTGCAATGCAAGTACAAAAGGATATGGCTTGTGTCTTTACATCACAACATGTTTCAAGATTTTGGCATCATCCGAGTTCAAGTTACCTCATTAGTATGATGTGCTTCATGTTTCCTACTGACTGCCAAGCAACTCATTACCTTTCAAGCTTTTCTATGAATAATGTGGCAAATTACCAACTGTCCATTCATTTTGATATATTCATAGGAAATCCTATTCATATGAAATGGTCATAGAAATAATTCTGCAGTGTCACTAACAAACAGAAATGTAGAATTATGACTTCAATTATATGAAGGTGGAGCTGAATGAGTATTGGAAATCCCTCAGTCATTTAATCAGACTATGTTCACACTATCCTAGGAACTCTTTAGTATCCTAAAAGAAAACTCGGAAAAAATTCTGAATGCCACTGATAGGCTGCTAGGGCTTGCCAAGGTTGCATCTGCTCTCTCTTCTCTTCTATATCTCTATGTCAAGCCTCTGTTCACTTTCATTCATGCTGTTGACATTATGACCATTTTACTAACTAGAGTTGATTATGCATCCATGAATTTGCTACTAATGAAATCAGTTTATATTTGAGGCATTCTTCTTGTGTAGAAAATGTTCTAATTTTATGAAATTCTTGTTGACATCGTCAAGGCCTTCTGTAGCTCCCAAAACAAGTATAGGGTAGGAGGATGACTGATGCACAATGGGTTAGTGTACTAGGTTTAGAGGTGTCTAATTTTTAGAAAAATATGATTTTATTGTTTTTATTAGAGGTATAGGTAAAGTAGAACAAAACAAGAAAAAAATCTTGTAAATATAATTCAAACAGTTATGGGTTATCTGGGAGCTGGGGTTAAACTCTTCTACCTCAGGTGGCTGAAAATAGTAAAATAGTACACCCTTGAACTTATTTAAGAAAAGACAGTGGAAAACTAGTTATTCAAGAAAACAAGCAATTGAAAGAAACACAAAATATTTTTGCAAGGTTTCAAACTGGCAATCTTATCTAGATCTCAGCCACTATACTATTTCAACGAGGCTGATAAAGGGAGGTATAAAAACTCTTAGAATGCGTCATAAGCATTGGCTGAGGTGAAGAAGCCGTTCTTCCTCTGCAAACAGCTAATGAACTGTTGAGGTTGGCCTGCAACCGGCTGAAGTGCTGAAACCCAAATGGGTAGAAAAACTTGAGCTTCCATAACAGAGAAAAGTATACTTCAGAAATGGAGCAAACAGGCCCTGAGGTCACTTTGAAGGTGAATGGAGGATCAATAGAGGGACACATCATATATTTATGTTTTCCAAAAACTGTTGCCCTGCCCATGTTGGTGATGGAACAAGTGGGCAGTGCAGGTAAGCCCTAAGGGCTGCCTGGAGGATTTGCCTTAAGATTATTTCAGCTCATTTCCTTAGCTCATATTCTACAAATAAGTTTTACGCATCATTTTAAAATGAATGTTATTCCAAGTAGTCAATGTCTCATGAGAATTCAAATCAAATATTAATTTCTTACCCAATAGCGCCCAGATGTGTCTAATTGCCTTAAGTGCTGGAAATATTACCAAGTTCCTACTATAGTTGGAATCAAGTGCTTGCCAAAGTTTGAAGGATACCAGATAGTAATATAATTAAATATTATATTTTATATAATATTTTATATTTTAATAAATACTAAATGAATATAATTTTCAACATAATTTTATAATTTATAATATATTACTGACATTTACAAATAAGCCCAATATTTGAGATCTGGGAGATTAAACTCTCCCTCTTCAGATGAAAGCCATAGTTTTAAATTATAAATCCTTGCTGTATTTGAACATTCTTTACAATTAACCTTTTACTCAATCTAAATTATTTATGTGAAATTAACATAAATAATGCTCTCAAGATATATATCAAACTTGACACCATATTCATTTTCACTAAACTTATTCTTTTCCAGAGACTCAGATATTTTCTTCCATCTGACAAACTGCTCTTTTATCTGAACAATACAACATGAAATATTTATTTCTACTAAACAGGATTGTTTTCCTAGGAATAATTCTCCCTGTTGTTTTCCTAGGAATAATTATCCCCAGGCATTTAATTACCTCAGAACAGTAAATACTTTCTTAGTAATTGTCAGAACATTAGTTTTGTTCCAGTTTATTCTAAGTCCAGAATATTTACCATACAGCTGAGTTTGCATGAAATTTTGATTTTTGATTATCATTTGATCATCATCGAAACTCAACTGAACTTGGGTTAGAGCTGCTATTTACGCCTACCTTGTGGTGGTAAGGGTGGTGAAGTGTCAATACTTTCCCACCCTTATTGCATTTGCAGATAGCTGACCCGTGGCCCTGTTTCAGGTGACATGAGCCCTCTTAAGTAGAGGGGGCTCAGAGAACCTCTTGCAGGGGCTTGCAGAGGAATATGTTCAGCATCTGTTGGACAAAATCTCTTGGATTCCCTCACAGTTGGATGCTGGCCAGTCCAAAGGAGATGCCTAGGGAGGACTCTTGCCCAGTTATCTGGGAACAGTTTGAACCTGTTGGACCTGAAGAAGTGGACAGGGTCCACTCCTGTGTAAGCTTAGCCACCTGCTGTTTAGACCCATGCCCCTCCTGGCTTGTTAAGTGGCCAGGGGGGTGTCATGTGAGTGGGTTCCAGTGGTGATGAATTCTTCTTTGAGTGAGGGGGTTGTTCCTTTACCTCTTAAAGATGCTTTGGTTCGCCGCCTCTTCAAGACACCATTGCTGGACCCCACTATACTGGACAATTTTTGTCCAGTATCTAACCTCCTCTTTTTAGGGAAGGTGGTTGTGCAGCAGCTTCAGAAGACCTTGGAAGAAGCGGATTATCTGGATCCCTTTTAGTCAAGACTCAGGCCCAGGTATAGGATGGAAACGGCAGTAGTTGTGCTTTTGGATGACCTCTCATGAGGGCAGGATGGGGGTTGTGCACCCATCCTTGCCCTACTTGACCTCTTTGCAGCGTTTGATACTATCAACCATGGTATTCTTCTGGATTGGCTCAGAGGACTGGGGTGTTGTGCTGGTTCACCTTCTTCCTTTGGGGTCGATTCCAGTCAGTGGTGATTGGTGAGGAGAGGTCCCACCCTCGGCCCCTGCTATGTGGGGTGCCACAGGATTTGGTGCTTTCTCCTCTCCTTTTTAATGTCTACATGAGGCTGCTGGGTGAGCTCATCCATTGCCATGGGGTGAGGTATCATCAGTACTGTCAGGTTCAGCCCAAGAACAACAGCAAGACAGTCCAGAACAGTTTAGCTCCTTTATTAGCTTACACCTAATAGACAGAATCTTGCCAGACTAAAACTATATCACAGCAACAGTAACTATAACCATGAGGCCCTAGGGAGGGGCCAGTCTCATTCTCTTGGCTTCCCCACACTCCGGCTGGGGACTGAGGAGGTGCTTCCCCTGGAATGTCTCTCCCCCCTCCATTCCAGAACTTTCCCTGCTCATGCCTTCCATCACAAGTATGCTGATGATACTCAATTATATATCTCTGCTCCTAGTGGATTAAGCAATGTCATGAATGTCTTATCCCAGTGTCTGGAGGCTGTGAGGGTCTGGATGGGGAACAACAGGCTTCAGCTAAACCCTGGCAAGACTGAGTGGCTTTGGGTTTTAGTCGTGCCAGTTTTAGGAGTATGCCATCTTTGATGTTGGATAGGGTCAACTGACCCAGTGTGCAGTTTGGAGGTCCTCCTGGATGCACAGCTCCTGCTCAAAGAACAGGTGGCAGCCGTGGCTAGGAGGGCCTTTGCACAGCTTTGTGTTGAGTGCCAGTTGCGCCTCTGCTCACAGTCACTCATGCCCTAGTCACCTCCAGAGTGGACTAATGTAATGTGCTGTACATGGTTGCCCTTGAAGAGTATCTGGAAGCTTCAACTGGTGCAGAATGCAGCGGCACGGGCAGTTACATGTGTTTCCAGAACAGCACATGTCACACCTCTGTTTTGCCAGCTGCACTGGTTGCCAGTTCACTTCTGGGTCCAATTCAAGGTGCTGGTTTTAACCTTTAGAGCCCTTCATGGCATGGGACTGAGTTATCTGAGGGGCTGTCTCCTCCTGATTACATCTGCCTTTCCCATTAGATCTGGCTGAGAAGGCACGCTGCGGGTCCTGTCTGCTAGGGACTTACACTTGGCGAGTCCCAGGAGGCAGGCCTTCTCTGCCATGGTGCCCACCTGATGGAACATTCTCCCTCCCGAAGTGAGGTTAGTCCCATCCCCATTAATGTTCTGGAAGTCCCTCAAGACCTGGCGATGTCATCAGGACTGGGGATCCCAGGGAACTGGGGACATTCTAAGATGACTCCATCATTGTGGTTAATAGTCACTCTGTCCTATGTCTTGCTTTTATATTTTAATGATGACTGTTTTATATTTTTAATGATTGTTTTTATATATGTATTGTTTTAGTCAATTGTTGTATGCCACCAGTCACATTTTGTGATGGACAGCTTTATAAATTGAATAAACAAATAAATGAATAAGGACAAAATTTTTACCTGCTTATAGCATGTTCAGTTCCTGCTACCCAAACCCTGTGAATATCATCAGATTGTCTATTTAAATTAACCAAAGGATCTGAAACCAAATTAAAATTAAAGGAGATGAGGGCATTTGTTATCACCTCTCATCTTAATCACAGAGAATAATCCTAAAATAGTTATCATCACGCAAATGTTTTGTACAATATGCTTGCTCCAAAACTTATTTTCCTCCATACCAAAAGCTTTTTCCACATAATAAAATCAGTGTGGCTGCTAGAATACAAAGCCAAGTGGTCTAGTATTGCCAGAGACCTGATAACGTTCATAAAACCAGGCTGCGCCAGATGAATTATTGCAGGTAAGCCCTTCTGTAGTCTTTGTGCTGAAGCAGCAAAGTCTTTGCATCTGCATTTAGCAAGGATGCTAGAATGATAGCTTGCACAATTTCTTGTTTTTAAAAGAGCCATTACAAAAGCCTCATAAAATGATGAAGGTAAAACCTCATTATAAAAAGATTCACTATATATTTCTAACAAAATAGCAAGTAGACCAGTGATGGCAAACCTATGACACACATGTCAAAGGTGACACGCCACGATGTTTTGGGTGACACGCCAGCGTTCACCAACACCCAACAACCACTATTCTCCCTATTTGTGTTACCAGAGAAACTGAGTTGGTTTTACTTGATGTTTCTTTATAGTATTTTTCCATCAATAAGACGCCCTCATGTACAAGACGACCCCCACTTTTCCAACCCAAAATTAAGAAATCAATATTTTAAAGATAGTGTAGAACACATTTTTATTTAGTAATTAGGTAACATTTACCTGATACACTCAGTGGGAGGAGGTCCAAACCGTCTCTGCAGCTCTATTTCCATGCTCTTTTGCATAACTGATTACTTTCAGTCACGAGTGAAACTGCCGATAGCTTGTCTCTGCAAACAGACTTCCTCCAATTGGTTTGTTCAGCATCAGCTGACGTCAGTTACATAAGGCTCGTGATTGGAGGAAGCCTGTTTGCACAGTCAAGTTATTTCACTCGTGATTGGAGGCTAGCAATAGGAGGAAGCCTGTTTGCAGAGACAAAGTATGGGCAGTTTTGCAACCGCGCGGTTCTCTCCTCGGCTTACTTCCTTGAATAAGACGCCCTTCAATTTTTAGCGTAAGGATTTTAGAAAAAAGTATCGTCTTATAGTCGGAAAAATACGGTAATATATAGCACCACACATGATTGGACTGTATTTTTAAAAAATAAATGAATATGTAAAGAATTGTTTCTCTTCTGTTTGGGGTGTGGGTATGTGCGTGACATGCCAGCAGAGTCATTAGGCATTTTCCAGTCTGACATGCTGAGCCCAAAAGGTTTGCCATCACTGAACTAGACACTCCTTATATTTTTGGTACCACTCAGTAAGAGTTTCATCTGCTTTGGGGGGGGGGGGGCTTTCTAGATTTCATTGTTTCTATAGTATCAAATCTCTCTTTCAAAGTTACAGGTGCAGCCAAATCTCTAGAATGGGCTTCTGAAATCTTTGGTAGATTTATTCAGTGTAAAAAGCCATCCATCTGCTCAGTAGTATCTCTTAATTTATGGAAGATAGACTTGAATAAAACTCCACCAACTGAGAATTGCTTTATAATCTCTATGAATTACTCCTGTAGAATCTCTTATGATAGATATTATTCTTTTGTTCTGGATGTTTCAAACACGAAGCCAACAGTTTACCAGGTTTTCCTCCTTGTTCCCAGTAGAACTGCTCAATACACTTTAATGAACATTCAGTACTCAGAACAGATAATTGGCCTAACTCCAGTTTTACAGCTCTGAAGGCACGGTATGATTCCAGTGTGTGATTTCTAGCATAAACATTCAAAGATTCCTGTACATTCTTTTCTAACTTCCTGAGATAAAATTCATTTTTTTCCTACTAAGAGGCATGCATGCATGCGTGCGTGCATGTGTGTGTGTTAACATTGGCTAACAAAATGAGGCTAGTCTAGTAATGAAGTATTAGTACACCTGTTCCTCCTAATTTGAATTTTCTTATCTCAAATGTCTGACATTTTTACCACAGAATGATCAGAAATTATAATTGAACCAATATAACGCTTCTGGTTTTCAACTAGATTAACCATTGATTGAGTTTTTATATTAAATAGTCTAGTTGTGAACATGTGTCATATGGAGTTGACAAAAAAGGAGATTACTCCAAATATTAACCAGAGTAAGTTCCTGCATGTTTGCATAGAGACCGTACCAGCTAGGAAGTCAAATTCATTTTTCTGAAATTTTATTCCAGTCCAAAATTGGATCCAAAACTAAATTCAGCTACCCAGCTACAATTATCTGGTCTAGTTGTAGACCAAAAAGATTTGCAAAATAATTACTTAAAATGTCCATCTTATGTCTATTATGGCCACACAGATTTATCCAGGCCATCCATCATTCCTGATTGTTAATCACCAATTTCTTGCTCAGCCTTAACATTTGAAAATCCCTTCATTAATATTGCCACCCTGCAGTCACTTTTCAAATTTCCTCTTATAAAAATATGATTCACCCAGTTTTTAACCAAAAAATGTTTTTTTATCAAGGAGTATACAAGAAGCCAGTTCAGGTTTCAGCAACTTTGGTATACCAAGCAGTATTTTCTTCTTAGGTATTCCACTCAATCTTTTAACATTCCACAATACAGAAACCCTGCCCATTTAAAAAACAGAAATAGAATGTGTAGATTTACTTATCTTTCTATTTATAAAACTTTAATAAAGAAAAAAGAGATATGACTGCATGTCCTGATTAAACTATAAACAACATTTCAAATAGTTGAAACTTTATCTTATCTAACAGAATAAATAATTTAAACAACAAAAGCTTAAGCTCAAAATATAATATGGAAATCATAAGAGCAGAAACAACTTAAAGAAAAAAAATCCTTACTATGGAAACCTACAGTCATAAAAATAAAAATAATCTAGAAAGAGACTCGCAGCTGAATAATCAACCTTTCCCCAAATGTAAGGTTGGAGACTGGGCAATAATTGTTAGGAACAGAAGGATCTTGAGGATTGAGGAGGGAGTATACTACAACCTCCTTTAAGGCTGCAGACATCACCTTGTTCTGGAGTAAGTCCTTGACCATCACCTGGACCCAGTTTGTCATGCCCCCCCCAGTCCACAAAAGAGCTGGGGGGAGGGGCACAGATGTAACCCATAAGCCAAGGGGTTCATGCCAGAGAACTCCTTGCCTTCAGGCTAAAAGAAACCCCAGATAACATGGCAATGCACTGCTCCAGTCACCACATGGGCACTGCTCCTGAAGATTAAGGCATCGGGAATTTGAATGACTTTATCAGCAAAACTGCCATGCAAAATAGCCACAGCAACCAGGTAAAAAGTCTACCTGCTCCTTCCTCCTTAAGAGAGAATTAGGCAGCCTAAACAAAATCAGCAGCCAACAGCCCAGTGATGCAATAAGGGAGAATTATATCACATTGCTTTGCTTATTGTCATGATGCAGATATGAACACCAGTTCTGCTCCCATTGCATAGCCTCCACCAACTATAGAGATACAGACTTTGTACTTGTCAGTGTCAAGTAAATTTCAGCAGCCATGTGGTGTTTCCCCCCACCTTCTTCTAGTCTTTTCTGACCAGTGCATTCAGATTTTCCAGTCTCAACCTCCTTCTCCTCAATCCCTCAACATCCACTACATCTACTTTACTCTATACTTAGTAACATTACAATTCTTCCTTCACCAAACATTTGGTGAAGGCAGAATTAATTAAAATTTTGCCCTATAACTTTCTCCCAATCAAACTAATACAAAGCTCATCACAAAATTCTCCCCGCTATCACCATCTTTAAAAAATAAGTTTAGAGACTCTTAAACACACACATTGGGAATAGTGCGACAGTGACAGAGCTTCTGTTTTGCACTCAGTAGTTGCCAGGTTCAGTCCAAGACACTTCCAAGGAATGCAGGAAAAGAATCCTGCCTTACACCTTGGCGAACTGCTGGCCTAACTTTTCTGTTTCTTCTTCTCCTTCTGTAAAGGTTTTGAGCAGTCCCTGCATTTATTGAATGTTACTGACCCAATCCAGTAATCCTAATCTACAAATGTGATTACCAAGATGTTCATTCCAAAAACAATTTTAACCAGTCTTTCCCAATGCTAAGATTCCCAGATGTATGGGACTTCAACTCCTATCATTTCCAGCTAGCGTGGTCATATTAGCTGAACATTCTGGAAGTTTCAAGCCATCTGAATAGGAAACAGTATGGACAAGACTGAGCTGGCACATTGGGTTCAACCACCATTGCTAAGAGGCAGATCACATATAAAATAGCCAAAGCATACAAAATGGTAAATCTGTTCTATGGCCTACCTACAACATGGTTAGCCAATGACTGTGGGTTACCATCTGGTAAGCCAAAGCAAAGCAAATCACATTAGCGTGATGTGTGAATCCAGCAATCAGTAATCACTGTGATAGTCATTAACCAATCACATATGGTATGCTATTTGGTACACTGAAGAAATTCACTTGGGGGGGCGGGAGAAATAGAATCTGGACATTGTTTTGTATTCCAGTGCATATGAAGCTTGAAAATGAATGGGAAATCTAATGTTGGCAGAAATAATAATTGTTTTTGTTATTCTTATTACTGGAAACACAGTAGGAAAGACAGGAGAGGAGGTAGGATTTGGGAAGCAATTATGATTGCTGGATTTACACGGTTCCTGTATTTTTAAACAAATATAATATAAAGGAAATAGACTTTGAAGCAGCAGGGGAAAACTACCTATAACCATTTGTCTTATCCTTTCTAGAATTTGACAACTCCACAACAAACATATTAACAGCTCTAGACACTTAAAAGGCAAGTGAAAAATTAACCTAAAAAAGAAATATATGAATTGCTGACATTGGATGTAAAATCCTGTAAGGAGCAGGCATACATAGATGGCTACCAGCCCTGGGCTGCAAAAATCCAAATGACCACTAGAGGACAGCAAAGGCTTAGAGATTTTTGTATCTTTTTGCTGCCATCTGGTAACAGTCCAGATTTTTGGGATCCGATTTGATAGATCCAATCAATCATAGATTTACTGACACTAGAACTGGAAACATTGTCTTCCAAAAGATACATCATAAAAAGGAAAGAAGAAAAAGAAACTTTTGCAGCAAAAATAGTTCAGGTTTGTAGTAGTTTAAATGAGTTTGCAAATTTCTTGTAGCATGCAAATATACGCCACCATAAATTTCTTACTCTTGAGGGTGCCATAAAATTCTTCAGATAGATAGATAGATAGATAGATAGATAGATAGATAGATAGATAGAAAGAAAGAAAGAAAGAAAGAAAGAAAGAAAGAAAGAAAGAAAGAAAGAAAGAAAGAAAGAAAGGTAGACAGATAGATAGGAAACTGCATTCTTCCACTGACAGTTCTCCAGGCTTCTTGATGTGTTAATACCCATGTCCTTAGACTAAAACACACAGCCAAAGACTCATTAGATATGTCTATCAAACTGAAGGGTTCACTGGGGACTCAGTGAGGTTTGCAGTAAATATCTGCATTAGCAGCAGATACAGATATCGAATTCAACTGGGCAGGTGGGCCTCCTTGTCTGTTTCAGCAGGTGGCAATATGTAGTCAGCCTTTGCTGATCTCAGAACCCAGGCAGGCTCTCCTGTGATTACTTCTTGATGGGACTGGGGGCAGGGATGACCAGCTGGGAATCCCAGGGCTGTTGGCTAGACTGGGAAGATGAAAATACATTCCAGAAGAAGACAATAACAAATCAGTTCTGTATTGTTGTGAAGCTGATAATTTGAGGGTGAATTTACTTTAGTGATATTGTGTGTGTGTGCATATATATTTATTATTTCAGGGACATATTTGACACACCAATATGTGGCAGCTTGAGGCTCAAACAACATATTTAAAACAGGAATTCAAGAGCAAGACACTATTGTGCGGTTTTGCATGAGGACCTGAGGAGCCTCTCTTCCCAAATTGATCAAATCTCTTGACATAGTCAAATTCATGAAATGTTGGGGTGTGTGTGTGTGGGGGGGGGGGAGAACCCTTGAGAGGCAATAAAGGAAAAAAGAAGGCTTGGGGAAGGAAGAGGGTTTGTTTTTGTTTTTTTTCCAGGAGAGATGGCTGGAGTCCTGGAGGAGGCAAAGTTGGAAATTGAGTTGTTTGGTGGTAGCTAGAGTTGTATTAGGGGTTTTTGCATGTTATCTCTTTTTAACTGTGTGTTGTAAGTGTGGAAACTTATCTTCTTTTGGCACCTCTAATAAAGGTAATTTTGTATAAATCCTGAAGTTGACTAGTGGCCTTCTAGCACCTGCCTCAGCAGGCTGACCTACAGATTCCCAAAATTTTGTTCATTTTTCATTCTTATTGTTTAGCCAGATCTGGGGTAGGGTGAGATTTCCCCTTCAGTCCTCTCCTGGTTCTGCCAGAGGTCTGGTGGGGATGGGTGAAAATGGTGCTAACAAAAGGGTGGTGGCAGCAAGGGGATCTAAATTTCCAGTTGCTGTTCACCCCCAGTTGCAGGTTACCTCAGAACCAAAGTACTTGAAATCTTGGGAATTAGATAACCAACTGTAATAATGAAGGTGCTCTCAGGTTTGACCCTGAGGGTGTCTTCATTATTATGTAATTATAATCCATTAATTATTCATTATAATCCATTAATAATAATTCATAATTCATTATGCAATAATGAAGGTGCTCTTAGGTTTGATCCAAGATTTCGAGTGTTCTTGTCCAAAACGCTGGTGTCCCTTGCTTATGAGATTCTGTTGGTCTCATACATAATTTCAGCCCGTTTTAAAATATTGAATCACAGCAGCAGTTCATAAAGATGGCTTAGCCCAGGAAAACTCAGACCAAATGTTGGCTGTATGGAACAGAGAAGCAGCAGGAGGTAAGGGAGGGCTCAATCTGTTCTGTCTGCTGTTCCCCAACTCCAGCCCTTTCAAAGCATGCTCCCTCTCCCTGGTGTCAACTATAGATGCTCTTCTAATCCTTTACTATTTGCAACAAGTCTTTTAGTATCATTTAGAATTCTGCACCATCATAATTAGAAGATCATCAGAATCATATTCTAAATATTTAGATATTTGTTAATCTCACAGTAATCTGGAGTTTGATGTATTAAATTGAGAATACATATTTTATGATTAAAGCAGACTTTGTGGCACTTCATGCTAGAATTTTTATAGAGACTATTGCAATTTATTTGCATCTATTATGGCTCATTTTAGAAAATATTGGGATATGCCTCTGTCCCAACTCACTAACAAGTTCCTTCTTTATTTTCCTTTTCCCTACCCCTTTCTCCAGATCAAAGTGAACACAACTGCTACCTTTAGAGATTCTGTTTGGTTTCTTGATAAAGGTATGGGGTATCAGAGCCTGATGAACCATGAAGGTTGTACACTTGTGGATAAAACCAGTGAAATGCCATTTACATTCACAGAGCAAAGAATGAAACAAATCCCAGAATATTAAATAGTCTGAAGAGTTCTGGGTTCACAGAGTCTGTACAGTTCACTGCTCCAGAGAGGACTTCAGATGAGCCAGCAGAGCATGGTTAAAATGTATTCAGGCAGCAGCACACAAATCAATTATGCTAGAGTTGATTGCAAAATAGGACAAAAAATGCAGTAAGTATACATCAATGGATTAGTTGGATGATGGAAAGGCCTGTTGGAATGGACTGCAGGGAATTTCTGCAGAATGGTTTATTCCAGACCTTACCAATGCATAACACCTGTAATTTCACTTTTGGTGTCCCCAAAGCATATGCTAGTTCTACTTTAACTGAATGGCAGAATATATGCATGTAAAATGTCCCAGGCTGTATCCTTTCCAGTAGTAGGCTTGAGGAATACCTCTGCCCCAGTTCTCAGTGAATTGCTCCAGCAGAAACAGTGACCATGGTACTAGAATGAAGAATGGTCCAGAGTAGGGGATCCTAATCAGGGGTAAATGTATCATTTATAGGACAGAAATGGTCTTGGGGGGAGATGGGATAAGCCACTGAAACTGCAGTTATTTAAAACTTCCTGTAAAGGATAGATATAATAAACCTATTTATATATCAGCCATATTACGTGGTTGAAGATTTTGTTTCTAACGTGGGGGTCACTGTTGATAGCATGACTGGCGCTGAAGATTTGGAAGTTTGAAAGCCACTGATTTAGGGCTGCTCCAGGGTTTTGCAGTCCTGGGACAAAGGACTGCTGTGTGTCCCACTGGTGTGTCCCCCTCCAATGTGGCAGTTTTAGCAACAACAGCAATGTGAGAAGCTTTGGGGACTGAGCTTAGCCCCCATTTCAATTCCCAACAATAACCTTGAGTGAGGCTATGCCAGCAACACTGTGAGAAATTTAAAAGGGGGTTAGGTAGATGCCTGGGAATGCTCAGAATATAACAAAAAGCTTACAGTACGTAGCTCAGTGTTGTCCAAACTTGGCCACTTTAAGATGAGTGGACTTCAACTCCCAGAATTGAACCCCAAGAAACTAAAGTTGTTTCTGACTAGACTGGGAAGAGTCAATCATACAGCCACTAATTTAGAAATATTTCTCCAAAATAAAATCATACAGCCTTTTTTTTTGGTCCCAGAAGACAACCACTAATATTAATGGGATTAGATGCCATTTTATACTAAGCTATGGCAATGATCCTTTCTTCTCTGATCAAGACTGATCCTGGAAATGTATGAACTCCTACCAAAAATTTTCCTACCCTATTTTTGTTTAATCAACATGTTAACTTTAGTCCTGGCAACAGATGCTGTTACAACTAGTGAAAGTTCAAACCAATGATTTTAAAATTACCCATCCTATGCAATATAACACACACACACACACAATTGAAAGACAAAATATGGAAGAATACAAAAAACTTGACCAAAGCTGAAAAAATGTCCTTCATGAAAAGCCATGCCAGAATTATCCATTTATTTGCAAACCTGACCAATGAAAGAAGTCATGCCAGAATGAACAGGAACATAAGACGTTCCATTCCATATAGTGACTGTGCATTAAAGGTGGGCAGAGAATGGTTGTGAAGACATGAGAAATGAGACTCAGTGATCAGCAGTCAAACTGCTCGTTCTTGTGGATGAAGTATTGTGGAAGTCCAGTTCCTGAAGATAATGTACCAGAAACCAGAAGAAAACAATCTGTCACAGTGTCTTCCTTCCAAAAAGAGAGCAAAATTGTAATAATGTCCAGATTTGGATTAACTGAGTATTGCTAGATGGCATCCAACACATTATTCTACTACGTAGTATAAGGAGGTTAAGGGGCTGTTTATTTCAGCTTTGGTTCAGTTTGGTTTAATTTACTTCGGCCAGCTTTGCTCTCTTTGTTTTCCCTTCTCTACCAACCTGAGCATAAACATACACATCTGGAAGTGAGGAGCAATTGGGGATCTTTTTGGTATCTCTTTAACTAATAGATAGAACCTCTCTGTTCACCTTAATGAAAAAGCAGTGTTGATCATTTGTGGATATATCTAGGTAGTAGTGCTGGAACTGAGAAGTATATTGAAGGAGAAATTGTACTGGAAGATAGGTAGGTAGGTAGGTAGGTAGGTAGGTAGGTAGATAGATAGATAGATAGATAGATAGATAGATAGATAGATAGATAGATAGATAGATAGATATGCACATGCATGTGTGTGTGTGTGAGAGAGAGCGAGAGAGAGAGAGAGAATGAGAGAATGAGAGAAAGACAGGAAGATAGAGACAGAAGGAGAAAAATATTTCAGGGATATCTAACAGATAAATCTGGAGTCTGGTTGTACTTTTAATTTCTCTTTGTCTGTGAAGCATCAGGGTAAGGAAAATGAGAGGTAGGGGAATGAGATGGTTGATATGTCCACCTTCTAATCAGGGGAATGATTCACCAAGAGCTCTCAAAATATATTATCATCACTATTATTTTTTATTCCTATGTTCCTCCTGAAGGAACTGGTAAAATACATTTTGATATATTCAGGATGGATTACTGTAAAAGGAGACTTTGTCTGAAAAGTTTCAATTTGTTCAAAATTCAGTGGCTCCCTTACCAGCAAGCAAACAGTAATAGGAAAAAGGAAATAGTAGTACAACACCAAGAAGGAAAAAGGAGATTAAGACAACTCCACTTTGGGCTTTTTCTTTTTTTAACAATCAAAATCCAGTTAAAAATCTTTCAAACCAATGTATTTAGTTTATTGGTGTAGATTGTTTAGTTCAGCTTATTCTACTGAAGGCCTTCTCTCTCTGTTTTTCCCCCTGCCCTGGGATCCTATGGGGAATTCTGGCTTTGGATATCATTTCCGTCATTGCAGTGATGTCCTCCTTATCAAAGTCCTTCTCTTCCTGGAAACAATGAAAACTCCCTTGCTGTAGCAGGTGATGGTGATCTAGTATAGTTTGTAATATCAGCTGGTAAAAGCATTTTGTTTTGGGTTTTTTGTTTTTGTGGAGTCCTTGGGGTTCTCTGAGCTTGGTTCTTTTCTTGCAAGCGTTTCATTACCCGGCTAGGTAACATCTTCAGTGCTAAAATGGGATGGGGTTTGCTCTCTATTTATGTGCTGTGACCTGCCTTGCCTTTTGGGAGATTTGATTTTGGCTTTGCAATTGCCTTGGTATACAGGTAGTCCTTGGCTTACATCTATTCATTCAGCAGCCGTTCAAAGTTATAGCAGCACTGAAAAAACAGACGTACAACCAGTCCTCAAAGTTCTGGCAGTCGCAGCATGCCCATGGTCATGTGATCACGACCCGGCCATCGTGTGCCCAGCTCACAATTACGATGTTGCAGGGAGTTGTGCTCACATGATCGTCATTTGCAAACTTCCCTGCCGGCTTCCCACAAGCAAACTCAATGAGGAAGCTGGCAGGGAAGGTCGCAGATTGCTGTAGTAAGTTGCTCCTGCTTTTTCTCCTGCCCGCAGCAGCGCCCACCCAAGCACATCCTCCACCAGCCTGCCCAGGTCCTCCCCTGGCCTCCCATGACTTGTGCGTAGCCTGCACTGGCCCTCCCCCGGCCTTCTGCACTCCCCTGCAGCAATCCCTCGCTCCTTACCTGGGACTCCTGCCTCTTCCTGCTTAATGACCTGCAAGTCTTGGGGTTACAACAGCAACTGGGACTGCCCAGGATTGCTGTTGCTAAGTGATGCAGTCATGTGACATCATGCTTTACGCCCGCATCGCTTAGCAATGGCAATCCTGGTCCTAATTGCCATCATAACCCAAGGACTACCTCCATATTTATATAGTTCATTTGCATAATTGGAATGGCTATTAGGCTTTTATTACTTTTATTATTGCTTTTTATATGTTGTTTTTTTTGTTGGAACTTTATCAAGCCACACTGAAGTACATGTTAAAATAAGCCCTCTCTAATATACAGGGTTCTCAGAGAAGAATGATGTGGGTTGTGCATGTTCCTCTCTGCTATTCTTTAAGACAGCCTGGCTTTTTTCAGGTGTTCATGCAAGCATGAAAAAAAAGTGATCACTGCTTTCAAAAAGATGTTTGTTAAATTTAATAGGACTCTTAAATCATAGAATCTTTTTTTCAGATGAAGCCTGAAAAAAGGCTAGGTTGTGTTATGAATAGCAGAGAACCACTGTGCTTGTGCAAAATCCAGTGCACTTCTTCCAGGTTATTTTCAAAGTACACCTCAACCTTAGAAATACCCATTCCTGTGCTTTTTGGATCTCTCTGTTCACTTATTAGTCTGTAATTGTGATAATATATGCTGAATTGGATTTTGGACATTTTCCGTACCAGCAAATTGTCTGTGATTGATGAAAATCAGCACATACACTTTCCAGCAAACTTCAGAGCCTTGGGAGATCAACACATTTTTTAAAGTGAACACAGAATGAGAAACGTATGCCTGCACAATCTTCCAGCCTCAGCTGGCTATTTGCATCCTCATTTGCATATCAGTGAATTCTCAAGCATATTTTTAGCCTTCCCCAAAATTCAGCTGCAACACATTTAGTGAAAACCCAGAAATGTCTGCTCCTGACAATATATCTTTGTAGGCAACAGAATTGCAAGTAATATAGAATTATTTTCTTATGATTCTCTCTGTTTAGATCTTATTTCAAATTAGACGTTTGGAGCCAGAGGTTGCCTTCTTACTCCTCATCTTTTCTTGAAGGCCAGTTATAATGTGTTGTTGATAGCTTTTTCAGAAAAAAACAAAACAAAACATGGAGAGTGGAAACAGAAATAGCACTGTTTCATTAAGGTAGATAAATGTATTTGGCACAATCCTCCCAATGCACAGTAATTTCTTTGTCTTCCATTTGTACAAAATATTATTCACACGGATTTTTATTTAGTGTTACATACTCACACTGCACACACAACTACCTACAAATATTTTTACATGCTCATATTTTCTGTTTTGACACAAGTGCATGAGAAACAGTTGATCTGATGTACATTATCACAGTATCCCTTTCAGACTGTCTCCCCTCTCCCCTGCTATTCAAGAAAGCAGAAGATCTTTTTCTTCCAGCCTGACTCTCCCATATCCCAAAACATTTATCTTGTACGATTTCAGATTCTGAAGCTTCTTAGGATCAGGCTAGTTTCCACTTGCAGGAACTCTTGTTAATCCCACCTCCTGGTTCTTTGGTGTTCTCCCCTCTCCACTGGTGGTGACAGGCTCCCTTAGCACTTCAGTGCTTCACACCGGCGTTTGGGGGAAATGGGCAGCCAGTGCCAATAGTGGCTTTCTTTTTGCCTCACCACAGCATGGGAAAGACAAACACACAGGGAGGGGGCACTGGCAGGGACCAGTTTTGGTGCTCTCGTTTGCTAGCTGGTGGAAGCCCATAGGGTCCGTGGTGAGTGTGTACTATGGCTGGGATAAGAACAGCTGTTTTGAGACTGGGTCTCAGAGTTTGGGGAGAGATTGGGGTGTGGAAACAGTGTAGAAGTACAGAAATGTCCTACGTTTCATGTCAGCCCTGGAAACTGTTTTGATTCCTGGCTTAATCCTTAAAAAGTGCATTAATTGGAAAGAGTGATTGTCCCTGGGTATGTGCGCATTTTTTCTTTACCCATGAGAAAGGTGGAATTTAACTGCAACATTAAGCATCTTTAGGCACCATCTTCAGTGGGACTGGCTCCCACCAGGGGTTCTGGCTGTCTCTCAGGACTGAGCTTCAGCCCCCCTTTTTTAGAGAAGCAATTCACAGGCAATCGTGAGCCACAGAGATTCATAAATCTCTGTCAAGATGTGGCACATTGGAGTAAAATAAAAGCAGACTTCTGATTACAGTAACAGTTTAGTCTTGAAAGGGTTTCACAAGTATGGAGTTAGGTGTAGCATTTCTATGATGTAACTAATGCGCGGATAGGCAACCGGAAGTCTGTCCTCCCCATCACTCCAGAACCTGCCAGTTTTGCACCATCCAATGGCCAGGCAATTGTAGTATGATTGTCAGAGGATTTTGTTTTGTTTTTTTCTGCAAAGTAAAAAATAAAATAGGTATGTTCAATCTTCAGGGACTGAAACTGCAACCTTGTTCCCCTCCAGTGACACCATTGCATCACTTCCATACCACCTGTTGATGGGGCAAGAGAGGGACTTTTTTTTTTTAAAGAGTGGTTCCTGTAGCTGCAACAATTGTCAGAGATGTGATAACTTTTACAAGAGCTGCATTCCTTAGTCATACAAATTTAAGGAATGCAATTAACTTCTGGTAAAGCAAAGGAATAGGGGGCTTTACTTATGCAGAGAGGCTAAAACCTTGCTGGTGAATCAGAACTGCTGTTCTATGAGCAATTAATTAATTACTAAACAGACCATATTGCTCTGTCTGCTCTATTAAGGCCTCTCTTTTATGTAATGGGCATGTCATCAGCATTATTTATTTTTTTGTTATGCGGAAGTTATATAATGAATTGAGTAAAAAATGGACTTCCAGCAGGGAACTCAAATTTGAATAACTTTCACCCCTCGGGGCTGTTATCCTAAAGAAAGATATAGTTTAAAGGCAATGGTACCCTTCTACTTCTGGCTGTGATGTTTTGAGTAGAGTTTAATTTTTAATTGAAAAATGTACTTAAGAAGCTACATGTATGGGCACTTGCTACAAAATCCTACTTTTCTGTTTTAAACTGGAAACTTTTTTATTTCCTAGTATTATGCAAGTAAAGGAAATTAGCCAAAAGGAGGAATGTGCAGTTGGATTAAAAACACCAGGTAATATGATAGAGCAAGTGACCTTATTACAGTGGTACCTCGGTTCACAAACTTAATTCGTTCCACAACTCTGGTCGCGAACCAAATTGGTCGTGAACCGAATCAAATTTTCCCATAACGTTCAATGTAAATACGGTTAATCCGTTCTGAACCATATGTACAGTGGTACCTCTAGTTACGAACTTAATCCGTTCCGTGACTCTGGTTGCAACTCGAGTTGGTCTCAAGTCGAGGTAAAGTTTCCCATAAGGTTCAATGTAAATACGGTTAATCCGTTCCGCCCTCCGAATTTGGTCACACCACGAGGCAAATTTCCCCATAAGGTTCAATGTAAATACGGCTAATCCGCCCTCCGAATTTGGTCGCACCCCGAGGTAAATTTCCCCCATAAGGTTCAATGTAAATATGGCTAAACAGTTCAACATATGCATTTTATTTTTAAACCTCAAAAACCTTCCAAACGCCACAAAAACTTTCCAAACGCCACAAAACACACCACAAGCCTCACCGAACGTCTCCTTGCTACTGCGATCTCGCCCACAGGAAGCCGTGACTGCGTGGCAGCAGGGAAAATGGCCGCGGATCCGGTTCGTATCTTAAGGTAGAGTTCGCATGTCGAGGTAAACTTTTGGGGCCGGAGCTGGTCGTATCTCGAAAAATTCGTAAGGAGGGGCATTCGTAAGTAGAGGTACCACTGTATTTTTTTTAAAATATATTTTTTAAAAAAAATATGTAATTTTTTTAAAACCACAAAAATATGAAACAAAGTACAGTACAGTACAGAATGAAGAGAGAGAACACTAACCTTGCTTGAGGCGACTTCTGGCGTGGAGGACAGGAAGGCGGGTGGGGTCTTGTACTCCAAGGCCAGATCAGTCACACGAATACCACGCTCATGCTTTTCTACAATTTCCTTCTTCAATTCAATGGTAATTTTCTTCAAAACCTTATTCTTACCATTCTTGCTCTGTACTTTCTTTTTACCACCATGCTTGCTCTGCACTTTCTTTGGAGCCATGCTAAAAAGCACACCAAAAAGTTTCACAGCCAGTGTCTGTCTGCGACCGCGATCTCGCCTACAGGAAGCCACGACCACGTGTCAGAGCAGGGAAAATGGCCGCGGGTCATGTTTGTCACCCAATGCAGAGTTCGTGAACGGAAGCAAAATTTTGCGAATGGTGCTGTTCGTGAACCGAATTGTTGTGAACAGAAGCGTTCGTGAACCGAGGTATTACTGTAGTTATTTAGAGGGCCATTATCTGTACTTCTACCACCTCAAAAATGTTGAGAACAGCAAAGTTCACTGTCTGCCCTTGAGGTGCCACAGGGCCTTAGGCAACAAAAGAACCTTCACCCCATCTCCATGTTAAAATAAATGTGAAAATAAGTGCATCCCTTATATCCTTCTTTTGTATTTCATTCATTCATCTGTCTGTAAATAAATCTCAGTGGTTTCCATGAGGGTGAGAGCTGAAAAGCCATCAGGCCACTCTTACTTTGAAAGATACGCTAGCACAGGTGTAGCCCAGAAACAGGCAGGCAGGCTAGCCAAAAGATTCCACAATGGGGAGAAGCTCATGGACAAACTCTTAAGAGCAGTGACATTTCAAAGACAATTTAGCTGAGCTGGAAATTGTTCAGCACACACACAGATAAACTCAGTTGTAGAATAGGAACATCCCTGTCATTTCATAGGACACAATCAATTTCGGAGTTACACAAATGCCACAGGTGGAGGTACCCTGTGTTCAAATTGCATGTTGGTTTGTTTAATAGAACCAAACTTTATAAAAACAATATATCAGTGCAACCATTATTTCCAAGTGAAATCAAACTTGTTTAATATCGCTTTTGCTTTCTTTCCCTGTTCTATTAAATAAAGGGGAAAAAATAACGAAGAAAAATAATGCAATAGCAACAAAAATAATTGTATACATGAGGACTTCTCATAAATATATAGATGTATATGTGGTATACACAGACACACACCGCCCTATAAATTCTGTTTGTGAGATTTTTTAAAATAATCCTTTCAATAAAAGATTACATATGTCACTGTAACCATCCATGCATAATCTGTATCTACGGGCAACTGATTCATAGAATGCAAGTAATTTCAGGTTTTCAATCCACTGGGTCACTGGGGCCATAAATTTGTCTTTCCAATGTTGAAGACCTAATAGCTTGGCAATAATAAGGGCATGGAGAATCTATTTCCTCTGTGCAGCTGTCAATTTCCATGTCATGGGTATGTAGTACAAAATAATATGTGCATTCAAAAACATTCAATTTTGTCTCATAGTCAAATTAATATATGAAATTCTTTTCGGAACATCACTTTAGGACATTGCAAAATGTAAATTTTAATGAAACATTATTCTTGGTTGCATCTCCAACAACATGATGATTTACTCATTTCTTTTCTGTACGAATTAAATGGGGTCCAACAGGTAAGAAATACTAGTCTTGGTTGTATAAGCCGTTTTAATGTCATTTACAGCACTGAAATTCCAACATTCTCCCATTGCTTAGGTAAAACAGAAGCCTCTAGTTTGTTATTCCTTTAAGTCTATAAAGTTTGCAAATCATATTGATAACAGGTATTTGTAATGACTGATTGTGGGCGTTTTGATACAAAATGTAGCAGAGAAGCAAATAAAATATTGCAGTTGCAGAGATTTAGCAAGATTCTATGCCTTTGAAAAGCTTCTTCTCTTGACTGCAACTTCCCTAGTAAAATCTGGATAGACTGATATTTTCTTAGGAATCTACCCCAACTGAGATTTCACTGATTCCTGTCTAGATCTATGCAAAATCTCGTACAGTAACATGCAGAAATTGAACAATAGCAAAATTTGAGCCAGTCCCAATAACAGTCTTCACATAATGAGGATTTTGTTCACATGTTCAATCTCATTTAAGGAATCAGCAAGCAGAGAAAAAAAAATCCCCTTAAATACTGCCAAAGTGAGTTTGATTAAGAATATTTACAATGCCAATCACACAGTTTTATTCTGTGTAGCTGAGATTCCAAGAGAATAATGCAGTTTTCAAAACACTGTGATTAGCATTCACTGTTGTCTCCTAAGCTTTCATTTGATCCTCCAGGTTAGAGACTTTCTTTTAGATCTATTTAAGAGTGATATTAGTCTCTGTAGTGACTGGGTAAAGAAAGGAGACTATTGGATTCATTTCAAAACCTCTAATTGGCAAAGAATTTCTTTTAATAAGATGACTGAAAGGTCTTCTTCTCTGGCTTCTGAAACCACAGAAAGGGATGAGGCAGCTGATGCTAGAGCTCCAATGGGAGCTATCTTGGCCCCAGCTGACATGTTTAGAGCAAAAATAATTAGCTATAGTTAATTACATGTAAATTGTATCCATATACCCTAAGGACTGGATTTGGCCTCTGGGGAGGAGGAGACACTGGTGGATTGGGGTCTGGAGGACACTGGTGGGTCCTCCATTTCCCCAGGTCTGAGTGTGGCATTGCTGAGACTTTCCTCCACCAGTTCAAATTCCACCTCAGCGGACATGAATGCCAGGCTGCTAGGTAGTCCACCCCAGCCACAGCAACTGGGGAAAAGGCTCTACAGTGGTGTGAGGCCAGTGGGAAAGTATTTAAACTCAGCCCCCACCAATTGGTGGAAACAACTTCAGCATCTGATTCCTTGTCCTGTTCTCCTGGTTGCAGTTACTGTTCTGTTCCTCAATCCCAGCTTCCTCCAGACTATAATTTTGGCTTCCTCTTTGACATTAAGAAAATAGCTTTCCACACATACTGTCTTTCCTTTTGGTATGCAACCAAACACACCACATACTCTGTGTTATATTTACATAACAGCTTTCACAAGTCTGGAGAGTACTGGTTCCTGGATCACCAACTTAATGAGCAGGTAAAGTAAATTGGTACACTATAATTTCATCGATGAAATCAGCTGTTGTACAAGAGTCTAAAAAAGTGAAGAGCTGAACTTCTGTGCCTATGGGGATGTGAAAAGTAAAGGGATAATAAAATGTACTTTCTTGCTATTGGCTCTCAGAGCTCTTCTTAATTGTCAGAGGGTCCCCCTGCTGATCTCTTGGAAGGGGAGCTTGCAAGGTTGGAGTGATTCAGGCATTTACTCACAAGATCTGCATTTCCACGGGAACAGCACTTTCCAAGTGACTCAGATTAGGAACATTAGTGGGATCAGCTATTGCTCGGTGTTCAAGAACTCCACAGTAAAGTCACAAACTTTCTTCATTGTTTCCCCACTACAGACAAGGATCTTTTCATCACACATATTTGCATGGGCTTTACAGTACTGGAGTCCAAAGAGATAATAGGAAGAGAGGAAGGGTTTGATAAAAGGCTGTAAAACTTCCTCCCTTTATTATGGCTCAATGCCTCCACTCACTCATTAATTAATATGCAATGCTGAAACAGTTCTTCCAAATTTTCTGATGTGTTGTCTTGCTAATTCATCCCTCAGTTCTGAAAATCCCTCCCAAAATTGGTTTATCAGGGCAAGATCATTCTAATGCAGTCAGCTACTTACCAACAAACTTGGTGATTTCTTTGGTTCAGCTTGCAAATCTCCTGATTTCCCAGTTACTCTGGAATCAAAAGCAACTCTAAATCTTCCATGAAGTTCTGGTCATTACCTAAGGCTGCATCATTGCTCTCAAGAGCAGGATTGCCCGTTGGGCTGTCTTGTCCTTCACTAGGCTGAGAACAAAGATGACTTTAGTCCAATCAGTTGGAAATTCCATTGGCCTGTTCATCATGGACAATTTCACCCTGAGTTGTGAAAGTCAGGAATTGATCTTGAGCCTCCCCTCAACCCCCAAATTTTTCTGGTAGACTTTCAGGGGAATGGAGCAACACTGGCTGTACAACAAATTGTGGGGCCTCTCCTGGCTGAGTTTGGCCTTGTCCCACATGCTGTGCTAGCTGTATTATGGCATTATTCAGGTTCTTTATCTGAATAATAAAGAAATATTTATTTAGAAAAACTAAATAAATAGTAACTACCTATTGTGGGTGCTCAATAATGCCTTGGCCACTGATACTTTCTGGATCAGTTGTAGTTTCTGGGTGGTCTCCCCGACCCCAAACACTGACTGAAAACAGCTACAGTGAAAGGAGAACCACCACAAAACAGAACTTCCTACTCCCGGTCCCCGAAGCTGGTTCAGAAGGATACCATGGTCAATGGTATCAAAAAGTTGCTGAGAGATCCAGGAGGGCCAGGACAGCTGCACCACGCCCTGTCCTGAGCTCTCCAGAGGTCATCTGCAAGTGCAACCAATACTGTCTCAGTACTGTACCCCGGCCTGAATCCAGACTGAAAAGTGTCTAGGTAATCTGCTTCATCCAGGGCCGTGTATAGCTGAGTGCCAACCACTTTCTCAACAACTTCCCCAAAATGGAAAGGTTGGAGACTGGATGAAAATTGTCTAGAACAGTTTGGGTCCAAGCATGGCCTCTTGAGAAGGGGTGGACCACCATTCTTCTCAATCTTCTCTCTTTCTTAAGACTAAATAATGTTTTCTCCTCTCTTAATGGTTCATTGCTCCCTTCTCCTTTCACAGATGGGCATGTTTTTTTTTTAAATTAACTGTTGCATCTCTTACACTCCCAGCTTGCAGAGCAAGCAAGATGATGTTTTATGACATGAGTCAGAATATTTCTTACCTTGCAACTTTCTTCCAATTTCCATTTTGCATCTGAAAAACATTAACTCTGCTTTTTTGGCACCTAGCCCAATTTGTGAAACTCTTGGGTTTGGAAGGAAAGCTCCTTTCTTAACTAATTAAATTTGTGTTTAGCAAGAGCAAGGGCTGTATGTGTGGGCCTGTATAAATAATCTTCAAGAGGACTCTTTGTCTTTTCTGTCCCCCTGTTCCTGGAAACAGGGAGAACACCAAGTTTTCCAGAACCATGATTCATCCAATCATCTGATAACTGATGAAAGCTCGCAATTCACAACATATTTTTGGAAAGCTGAATTTCAACTACTGGATATAAAACTCCACCTGACCTCTGCCTGTCTTCCACAGTTGATGAGAAGTACAGATGATAAATGCCACCTTGGAGCAACACCTTTGTTGCTATGTTAACTACTAGCAAGATCTTTTACTAGGCCTGATCTTTTATCTATGGCTGAGTTTGTTTGTAATGACTCCATCCCTCCATTCAGATATCACTATTTCAAGCCATCTATCACCACCATTTGCACCTGCTGCCAAATACTTCTTGTCTTTCCCTTATTCCAAAGGTCTTCTATTGTTGCTGCTGATGTTGTTTTTCAGGAACCTCAAGTTGTTCAGCACCTCCTTAAAGATCAACTAGAATGCTTCAAGTCCTCCTATAAACATTCTGCTGACCATGTTAATCACTGATGGTGATCTAACTTTCTATCACACAAGTATTTATGAAGCTGGAAGCCAAGTTTATTGGACTATTCCCAGTAATAGCACAGCTCAGTCCTGTGACTTTTCATCTGTACATTCCACACATGCTGAAAAAATATCAATTTTCCACGGTCCTTCCTTGTCCTAAAATGCCCCCCTCATGCACTTCTGCCTCATGCTCACATCTCAGTTAAGGGAGGGGAAAAATTCAATGTTCTATTACATATATGGATTCTTGGTACAGGAAGGATAAACCAAATTACTGATTCACCGGAAACGATAAATGGATGTTGAATATTCTTGAAAGGTGGCAAATGAGATACAAGTACTTCTGTAGTTTGATTTGTTATGCCCTCCTAATTGGTGGCACAAAAGCAGTTCTGGCAGATGCAAGTCACTTTTTTTCTTTCTTTTTCTTTTTGGTGATAATTACATATACTTCATAGGGCAGAGGAATTAGGTGAACAGACAGAACTTGGGGAATTCTAACCCCCATCCCTCCCACTGGCACTGACATGGTATCTGCAATACCTATAATGCATATTTAGTAAGTAAAGTTTTTGCTGTGGCTGCAGTTTTTTATACCAAAAATACTTTAAAAATATAACTCTTAGATTAAACTGTTTTGTCATTGAATAATAACTTGTTTTATCATTTAACTTCCAATCCTAGTATACATTGTAAGAAGCTGCAAAGATCCACTGAGAGTTATTAATCCTGTCATAGGTGCACAGAACACCATTGGATTGTAGTCGCTTAACAGCCCTCCTTCCTGAATTATTCCTTCTGTTTATTTAAGGCAAGGGAGGGAGCTGATCTGAATGCCCTGTCCCTGATATTTCTGTCACTGTAACTTCCACTGTGCAGAAGATTTTAAAAGCACAAGCAGTAAACCTGGAAGATTATGGTCCATGATCACGTGGAACATCCTGTATATGTGTATGCTTCTTCCTTTATATATTCTTAATTTTGGAATGAAAGGAGTGGAGCCTTCTATGACAGGGACACTGTGAGGCAGGGCCCATGCACAGAGTCCTACACGTTTTTTGACCACACGGAGAACTAACTCCAAAGGCTAGTAAGAAACATCCACGTGTGAGATGCAGCTGAAATGCATGCTCTTGAATGCCAGATTTATTTCCTTAGTGCTTTCACTATAGAGGTTTGCTATTTGTTTTTTCGTTTCTAATGTAGATCTTAAGGTATGCTTCATTCTGAATGGACTACTCATAAAAAAATCTCATGAGATGGGCAAAGGGACAGTGTGAGTCTTCTGCTTGATTATATCTCCTTGGGTTTCTTTTGGGGGCATTTTTTAAATTGGCCTTTGTTCTTCTTAGTCCATTGAAATAGCAACATGGAAGACAGACAACCTATTTGTCATAATCATTATCTGAGTGTGACTGACATATAAATCTCCCTTACATCAAAGTAAATGACATTCACAAGTCAAACCTATGCATTACCTTTGCTCTGCTGCCCAACGTTACCAAAACAGTCTTCTGCAGTACTAGATCATGTACTCATTGCCACCAAGAATGAAGGCTGGAAAACTAATGAAGAAATACTTGGCTAAAACAAATTTATATATCCATGAGCTTAGCAAATTTGGTGGATATTGAAGATATAAAAACACCTATGACACTACCTAGAAAATGATGTACAGGATGTTAAGTCTGGACTATATATGTTGCTGGAAAAATAAGGAGGTTGATTTGATGTATACTCTTTTCCCACCCCTCCCTGATAAAATGATTGGCAAGGTAGTCTCTGACACTTTTCTTGTAAGGTGTCTTTACCTATAGGAATCTCTAGCTCATGATCAGCTAGTACATTGTATTGTACCTTGTGAACTTCTGCAAGACATTCATGGCAACAGAGAAATTTTTGAGAAGAGCAAGCAACAAGTAAAGAGGGAATATTCTATATAATGTAGACTAATGAAACAGTTTTAGAAGTGAAATACAGTCTTAGGAGTATTTCCCTTGCCTTTCACTTTATTTTGCAGCACTTCCTGTCACATTTCAAAATTGATCCTAACCATGAACATTTTGAACAGCTGCCAAGATTGTTACAACAGGGAACATGCTAGTTTATTGGGGGGGGGGGGAAAGCAACTCAAGGACTTTGCATAGGTTTAGACTAAAATGCAGTCCATCTCTCTCTTCTTCCAACACTTTCATCACAAGATATGCATAGCTGTTAGACTTGAACAACATTCCATATTCCATTGTGCTGGGAATAAGCAGCACTGGTCACAGAGTAATCTCAGTAGTGTTAGATTATATATTTATTTCAGAAGATTATACCTGAGTTGGGATACAAAAATATCTAGAGCAAACTAGTAAGGATTTGCCTTCAGAAACTAGGAAATTAACTTGAATGCTAAAAATCTAGTTGTACAGGTCTGTAACTAGGAGTCAGAAGTAGAGGAAACAGGATTCTTGGATGCTAAAGTAAACTAGAATAAGCCAAGGTAAATAGATTCCAGGAAGAGAGAAGGAATTTTTTAGCAGACACAGTGGGATCCAAAAAGAAAACAGAATCTGAGAGCACTCGAAGGGAGGGGGAAATTGTTTTGAAGATTTCAGAGGGAAGAAATGAAATGTAAGGGTTTGGGAAAGTATATACAGTACAAGCTCTAAAGCTATGGATGCAAAGTACTCCACTGGACACTAACAGATGCACTGAAGAGAAGGGAGAGAAGCAAAAATTAGCCTGAAGGCATAGCTAAAAAAAGAAAAGCAAACGGTTAGTCCAGAAGAAGAGGCAAAAGTTTCAAGTTAAGGGAGAGGCAGAAAGATTATTCATGAGTAATTAAGAATATAAACCTTTAAAGCAATGGCAAAACAAATACTACTCATGAGTAAAATAAAGGAGGCAAGGCAAGAGGTAGCTTGACTGGTGTGGAACATGAGAAGCTGGATGTTTAATCTGTGAGGGGTGGCCACTATATGACGACTGGAAAGTTCTCAGGCCGGGAGAAAGAGGAGCAACCTGTGAGTGTGGGGATGGAGTAGACTGTGGCTGACTGAACCAATGGCAAGCAAATGGGATTGAGAGGGGCCACCAAGAAAGGAGTTCAAGGAGGATCAAGTAGACAAAAGGAGCAAAGTGAATAACTGTTCTGTGAGAGTTTTTCAAGGCAGCTGAGGCTTACCAAGAAAGTGGGGCGAGTGGAATTGTTTGAATATGTATCATACTTTTGAATAATACAGTACACCCTTTTAACAGCTTTCTGGTTACTGAGTAAGAGAAATTGCTACTCTGAGCAAGCCTCTTATAACAGATAACTTGGAATATTTCCTGGGGCTTATTTATACACAGCTGCTGAAGTATGACTCAGAATCCAAACAAATCAAAGACTGCATGATTAAATGAATGTAGAATTTGAATGCAGTAATAGAGTTGCAACAATGGAAATTTCAATGGAAGAAGAATATTACATTTACACCCCTGAATATTATACTTGGAGAAAGCTGCTACAAGATGTTTTATAGTTAGTGCATTATTCCAGTCCTGATTGCTCAAATGGACAATTCTTTCTTTAAAAATTGCTGGAAATGTAATGACAGGTTGGATTTTTTTTTTCATATTTTCTGACAATGTTTTAGAACTCAACAGTTCTGGAAAATGATTGATACTAGAATGAAACAAATCTTAAAAACTGAATTCCCATTTCAACCTAACCTGCAATATTTTTCTTAACTTTACTAAATATATATCCCTTCACAGTACATTGAATTAACTTTGTACAGTATATGCTAGCTGCTGCAAGATTACATCCTTTTTATATGAAAGATAATTGGATATCCTCCGTGGAAGAATGGCTAACTAGGTTGTGCAAGTGTTTTGATGTCTAGAATAACTTCATACTTTAAAAGTAAATCTGACATAGAATTCAATTCAAACTGGAAACCATTCTTAGTCCACAATTAATGGATTTGTGCCACATCCAAAAGTTGTCCCCTCCCACCATGTATATATTCCAATTTTACAGGATACTTAAATCAGAACAGACTCTTAGTAATATGGATTGAATTTATTATACCTTACCATAGTGATTTATACTGCATTGACACAGTCATTTATATTTATTCTTAGCTAAGGATTTAATGGTGATTTTTAGTCTTATATTAATCAGTATTTATTTATTCATTTCAGATCTCTAGCTTACGTTTTTGCGATGGGACTGGATTGGAAATCTATCCCAAAAGCTTGAGCACAATGATTTAAACAAGTGAGACAGTGTATTTCCTGTAAAATTTTGATCTGTCCTTCCTCCAAGGAGGTCAGGTAGCATATGCACTTCTCCCTCTTTCCCCATATTATTTGCATAAGAACCCTATGGGGTTCGTAAGCCTGGAGGCTTGGCCAAAGTAAGGATGCACAAACAGAGATGTTCGGCTGTGGAGAAACTATGCTTTTTACGAGCATTGCTCTCTCATGCTTTTGCAATAGCTGAAGGGCCTTTTGAACTGTTTATCAAGAAATAATACTTGCAAAACAAGCAAACCCCAAACCCCGTGTTTGGCTCTAACTGCTATGTTTGGAGGTGTTGTTTCTTAACTGTTCAAAGCACTTGAGAGCAAAGATGCTGCAGCTCTGAAAATGTTGCTGATTTTGAAGACTTGGCAAATACCTGATAGTTCACTGCATCTGGAGAGGAGGTCAAAGCGTCTGGATTTAATAATTAAGACTTAATTCTGCAAACCTGAGTTTTACCTCCCTCAGTTTTTCTACTTTTTTATTCCACATAGCTTGATTATTTGTTTCAGGGCTGATGATAAATACCAGGGTAAGGATAAGATTAGTGGCTCCTATCAATGATTTAACAGAGGGCCTGCCCATATTGCAGACATCTACTGTATGTTGCCCTTGTTTCCAGAACTGGCTCTCCATTGTTTGACCCTAACCTTAAATCTGACATTCAGATTTCATACCCACTCAAACGCTTTCAAGGTAATACATGCAGTGAGCTATATGATTGGAAGAGATTGACAGAATGCCATCAGAAGCACCAACAAAACAGGAACTATTGCTACAATCGATTATTTAAATGGAGTTTTAAAGATTTCAAACCCATTCTCATGCTGGATTCCCTTAAACAATTCTGTAAGGTTAGTGATATTAAAAGATAAGTATGCCCTCAAGTCAAGCTTAACTCTTGGTGACTGGATCCACGCAGCTTCCTTGGCAGTATAATGAAAGAGATTTGCCACTGCCTGAGTTTGGTGACATTAGCCTTCCCATATTGCTGATGGGATTATGCTGAGGGCACATACCTATGGCCATAGCCCATCTTCACATAAGGGGTATCCTATTGTATAGCTCTTTTACATTACTTCTCAATATTAAAGTATTATATCATGGACTAGTATTTGAGCATCCAAGGCTGTACATGTGCCCACCTTAATTAATATGAACTGCATCCTGGTCATGTAGGGCCTCTTTGGGGTCAATATAACTAAAAATACCACACAGGATATACACTGTGTAGAAATTGAGAATTTTCTCCCCTTCCTCTAAGGGGTGGTGGTTGAAGTCATATAGAAGATAATGTAATAAAAGATAAAACTTAATGTAACTTCCTCATTTTTCTACTCTGAGAGGGTAGACTGTACCAATAGAGGTGAATATGTGTAGCTCAGGGTTGAACTGTGGAGTCCTTGGGGTTCTCTGAGCTTGGTTCTTTTCTTGCAAACGTTTCATTACCCGGCTAGGTAACCTCTTCAGTACTGGAATGGGATGGGGTTTGCTCTCTGTTTATATACTGTGGCATGCCCTGCCAGTGTTGGTGGGGGTTATTTTTGTCCCTCTGGTAGTTCCTTGATTAGGGTATTGTTCACTGCTTGATTGTGTGTCTGGTGGTAACCTCTGCTTATCTGGGTGGTGATTACTGATGAGATGTTCTGGTCTTTTGTTTTCGATTGTCTCTTTTGAACAGTGTGTAGATGCTGTTTATCTCTGTGTGTCTGTTAATTGCTGCCTTGTCTGAATACCAAGCTTCCAAGAATTCCCTTGCATTTTTGGATTTAGCTTGGTCTAAAATGCTGAGAGTTTCCCAGTTAAAACTATGGTTAAGGCTGCCCATGTGTTGTGAGATTAAGGAGTTTTCATCATGTCTTCTGACTGCTAGTTGGTGTTCGTGGACGCCCTCTGCCAGCCTTCTGCCTGTCTGTCCTACGTAGTGTTTGTTGCAGTCCTTACACTGTATTTTGTAGATGACTCCTGTTTTTTCTTCTTGTGCTACTGGGTCTTTTGGTTTACTTAAGATATTTTAGAGGGCTTTAGTTGGTTTGTGTGCCACGGAGATGCCATGTGGTTGTAATAGTCTGTTGGTGGTTTCTGAGACGTTTCTGATGTATGGCAGTGTGATCCTTTTCATAGCTTGTGTTGGTTGTCTTGTAGTAGGTTGAGTGGTCAGGTACTTTTTGATAAAGTTGCGTGGATATCCATTTTGTTGGAAGATGTTGTATAGGTGGTCTCTTTCCTTTTTCTGCTGTTCTGGGTTGCTGCAATGTGTTTGTGCTCGCTTGAATAATGTTCTTACACAGCTCCTCTTGTGGGAGGTTGGGTTGTTGCTATGGTAATGGAGTACTTGATTAGTGTGGGTTGTCTTCCAATAAACTTGGGTTTCTAGTTTGCTGTTGTTTCCTCTGCTGATGAGGATATCCAGGAAGGGTAGTGTGTTGTTGTTTTCTTCCTCTCTGGTGAATTTTATTCCTTTGAAGACGTTGTTGATGGTTTCATGTGTCTTCTCTAGTCGCTCCTTTTTTATTATAACAAAGGTGTCATTTACATACCAGATCCACACTTTAGGTTGTATGCGGGGAAGTGCTATAGCTTCTAGGCATTGCATTACAATATCTGCTATGAGTCCTGACAGCGGTGATCCCATGGGTGTGCCTCTGATTTGTTGGTATATTTGTCCATATCACCCAGATAAGCAGAGGTTACCACCAGACACACAATCAAGCAGTGAACAATACCCTAATCAAGGAACCACCAGAGGAACAAAAATAAAACCAAACCAAACCCATACCCCCACCAACTCTGGCAGGGCATGCCACAGTATATAAACAGAGAGCAAACCCCATCCCATTCTAGCACTGAAGTTGTTACCTAGCCAGGTAATAAAACGTTTGCAAGAAAAGAACCAAGCTCAGAGAACCCCAAGGACTCCACAGGGTAGACTGTATATATCATTCTGAGATATTTTATTTATTCTTTCCTACAGGCCACTGAATGCCAGGAGTTGGATAGCTTCTAGGGCTAATGCATTGTATAGTCAGATAACGTGTATTTCTCCATGAGTTCAGCTTCTGATAGAGAGTTTGAGCCCCACAGAAAAAGATCTGGCTGTGTATATCTGATGAGCCCCAATAAGGAAGAAACAGGTCATGTACTGCCTCCTGGTGGCCAACAAAAATGCAAACAACATATATGCATCCCATCACACACATATTATACTCATTCCTTTGAGCTCATGCTTTCCTAATCCTTGCTCCTCCTTCCTTGCAGCCCACTCCAGATCACCATTTCCCTGCTACTAGTAAATGCTTCCTACTGGCCATCTTCTGCCAGCCAGCTGGTTAACTAACCCAGAGAAAAGGCAAAACCTAAGTGTCAGTTTCAGTTGCCTACATATCATTTGACTTAGTAACCCAATACCTAGCTAAGAGACAGCAGTTAGCCAATCTCAAAAAGCTAAGCAGAGATATACCTGATAAGTACTTAGATGGGAGACCACTGAGAAATACCAAACTGTAGACTAAACTTGGGAATTTAAAAAAAACCCTAGAAGGTGGTGGTGGCAGCGAACTTCTATAATGCTAAAACTGCAAGGATGTGCCTATGATGTCAACAAGAATCAAGTTCAACTCTCAGACTTTATATTAACGATCTGACTGTATATACTATAGAAGGATAGCCATGTTAGTCTATGGAATTTTATTAAAGGGCATAAGCTTTTGTGAGCTGTAGCTCACATCATCAGATTGATGAAGCTTATGCCTTTTAATAAAACGTGTTTCTCAGAAAAGATGCTTCCAGATTCCTTCGGATTCTTAACCATCTCATTACTGATATGCAAAGCAAATACATGAAAGCCAAAGGAGGCTAAGCATGAGCAAGGTATTGGGTTACTAAGTCAAATGATAGGACTTCAGAGGAAGTGACAGCAGAAACAGAAATATATATGAGCTACACTGGAAACTGGTAACCTGATTATATTAATCAGTATTGCCATCAGGGATCCATATATCTATTGCGAGGACATAGATAATGAAAGAGAAAATCCAGCTTAGAATAAAAAAGAACTGCTCATCTATTGCTTCTTCTGTATGTGGGATAGAGTGCACTGATACCCAGCCATTGATCTTTAGGTTGAGTAGTAGCTCTAGTAGAGCTTAGAAGAGACCCATGCTATATTCGTCTGTGTCACCTGAGACCTGCTGGCAGTACACAGAATTGCATCTATGCTGCCTCCTCTGAAACCTTTTATGAAAGCTAATTATGTGCTGAGAATGCTTCCATACTTTCATGTAGAAATTGTGATGAAATGAACTCCCTCATGCACAAGGGTTCCTATTTGGTCCCACTATCAATAGTACATGTTGGGAAGCATTAAGAGGCTTTACGTTGATATGCATATAGTCTTGCACACGAGAAAGGATCCTAAGGGTACAAAATGCCTCCTTGATGGAGAAGCCCTCTAAATATAATTGGTAAACCTGTAGATTCCATTCTCCTAACCTTGACTCATTTGCCTGCTCACTAAATGTACAGTTAGGCAGAGAACATGGCCAGCACCTGGCTGATTTGAGTCAGGTCATGATAAACTGTAAGTGGAGCCGTGTTTCTCCCAATGTGTGAAAAGTGTTTGAACATCTGTGATGCTGAATTTCTAACCTAAGAGTCCTTTTCTTTGGCATATTTGATAATTCTTCCAGGTGGCATCATTATTACGGATCATATTCAGTAGGACTCACACAGTGCAATAAGGGCAAGCACAGAAAGTCTTTATTAGGCGTTGCCCTGCTTATTAGACAGTCCCCAGCTGACAAGAAACGTCTCCTCTTGCTATGGGGAGAAGTTTAATTATCCTGAAGAAACAAACAGCATCAACAGAATGAGTGGCCACTGTCATTCTCAAACCATTGCCTCAGTGCAACTCTGTAAATACCTTAATAGTGTCTCAGCGAATCAATCAAAAACAACAAAAGGTAATTTGGGCTAGGAAAGCAGGACTTGAATGATCAGTCTCTAAAAAATGGGATATAGGTTGGCACAGAGAAGAGCTACCAGGACTCATTAATTATAGTCCTCCTAGTAGCCTGATGGTTCACTTTTGCAAGATTTAAATGCTATAATGCATGGGTAAGATTTTATTTAGGAAATCCTACATATGCTTTTAGACATTAGTCCTAAGAAATATATCTGTTAACAGTGATAAATGTGACATACTATTCTTGCATGGTTTTGTTTGAAACCAGTGACATTTCAGTTAGAAGTGGCCAGTGAAGGTTTGATAGCTTCCTCCTAATAGCTATATTGAAATGCAAAAGAAAGAACACAGGTTTGTTGTCTGAGGACAGGAGGAATAGAATTGATGGGTAGAAATTGCATGGAAACAATTCCCAACTAAATAGTAGGAGAAGTATAGAGTTCTCACGCTTCCCACCTCAAATTAGATGGTGCGGAATGAGAGGGCTCTGCAGAATGAATGAATGAATGAATGAATGAATGAATGAATGAATGAATGAATGAATGAATGAATGAATGAATGAATGGTGTCTGCATGCAAGCCTAAATCGCTTATCCTTGTCCTAGTTGCTTCCTGCGGTGAATGGGGTAGATGTGAGTTATTTCTAAGATTCTTTTCTTACTCTAAAGTTACTGCCCTGTCAGAGGCAGATATTTCTCATCCTCTGCATTACCTCAGTGAAAACTATACCACATTCAGCAGAATCAGACGGTGTAATTCTTGCTTCTCTATTCCACTGTAGATTGCACATGGCAACAGGTGTCACATGTTTGAAAGCTCCTTGATATATAATTCTCTATCCTGGGACAATTCACATTTCCATTACAGGTGGTCCTTGTTTAGCAACTGCCTTGGACAGTAACCATTCACAGTTACAATGGTGATGAAAAAAGTAACTTTTATGACAAATCCTCACATTTGCGACCTTCTGTAAAGCAAAGGAAAGCTGAAGGAAGATTGTAAGCACAGCTGCAGCTTCACTTAGTGATCATTTCACTTAACGACCTAGTTGCCAGTCCCAGTTGTAGTTGCTAAACAAGGACTACCTGTAAATGATTTTTTCACATTGAGATAAAACTTCCCATTATTTGTTAATTATCATTTAAGCAACTCTGTTAATTGGAACTAAGAGCACATAAAGGTATCATAAATTTTTAAAATTGATAGACATATACAAACAAAAGCATAGTGAGACAAAAAATAGATTGTGGTGAGATAAAGGGCTGTCACTAAATGTTACAAAGAATACAGTGAAATCTTTTCTTCCCAGGGTAAAGCAAATAATCAAAAGAATGAAAGGTAAGAAAAATAATTATCTTTGAAGATGATGTGCTGACATCTCTGAGTATTTAAAATGTCTGCAATATTTCTCAGATTTATTGAAGACCTGGAGTAAACAAGAATTGTCAGAAACACTTACTGTGATATACTTGATTGACATATACTTCTTTATACTGCTTGCTGCAATTATTGCCTTAAGTAACTCTTATACTATGATGAAAATTTGTTTAGGAAGATTTCCTTGCCTATTTTGAACAAAATTAAAAGTGCCAAAAATATTCAGGATTAGATTTAAGTAATTTCATTTCTGACTTCCTAGAATATCAGTTCTGACAGAACCTTTGGTGGGAGAAGGGAAGCAGAAAGAAAATTGAGGCTATCCAGAATATATAACAGTGTTGGAGTCCTCTGTGATACAAAATGTATTATTTTGGGAAAATACTCCCCACACCATGGTTGCAGTATTCCAGTTGCTTAAATTTAATATATAAGACAAAAACTTCTTGCATTGTAAATCTAGGATTTGCCAATGGGGCACAATATTGCTCCTTGGCCTGCCAAGCCAATCTGTGAGTTATAAGATGCTGATGCTGATGCTGATGCTGATGCTGATGCTGATGCTGATGCTGATTCTTCTTCTTCTTCTTCTTCTTCTTCTTCTTCTTCTTCTTCTTCTTCTTCTTCTTCTTCTTCTTCTTCTTCTTCTTCTTTTCTTCTTCTTCTTCCTCCTCCTCCTCCTCCTTCATCAGCATCAGCATCATGTTTAGAAACAAAAGAGCCAAGAGGAAAAAGGGAGGAGCTGGAATGTCTCATTTCATATCTTTGCAGCTTCTACTTTCCTGCAAAAAAGACATCTAGTTGAAAACCTGAACAGAAAATGATTTACTGCAAAATTCTTCTGCAGTTTCCAGGTTTTCTCTGATTTCATCTTCTATTGCATTTGAAGGAATGCAGACTGGAACTGAGTAGCACATCATTTGTAATCTATAGGGAGCATCCTTTTTATTTATTTTACTTCTCCATTTTGTCCATAGATTGAGTGGCAGACTCCCATGTCTGCTTAATGAGCAACAGTAGTTTGATAGGAAGCATGTTATGCTGACCTCAGAATCAAGGCTGATTTTCAGAACTAGCATGCTAAGAGAAAGCTGAATCTAGTAGGATAGCTGTTTTATCTGTCAGTGTACCCAGGCTATGTTCTCTGATATAAGGTGTAAGTGGTTTTAGAGCCTCGCAAGATAAAATATTTAATTGCTGTCAAAAATGTTTAATTTGATGATCTGATCTTACTTTAAATGATCAGGAGTAATTTATCCTAGCTCAGTGAAAGAATTTGGCTAATTATCCCCTTTGGCTATAAATACAAGGGTTATTGGAATATGTTACC
The DNA here is from genome assembly GCF_059951505.1 of Python bivittatus. Classification (NCBI taxonomy): domain Eukaryota; kingdom Metazoa; phylum Chordata; class Lepidosauria; order Squamata; family Pythonidae; genus Python; species Python bivittatus. Next base: position 45,243,682 of record NW_028277030.1, on the reverse strand, counting down.
ACTTTGGTTGAGTAATTGACTCCACTCCATTTTTGTGTTAATGATTCTCTCATTAACTAAAGAAGTTTAATGATAAAAACAATTAACAGTGAGCATAAAATGAAATGTGAACAACAACCGCATAACTGAATTATTGAACTGAATAAATTTATCTTGGCAAGAAAATGAAAGTTAAAGCTACAAGGATCACCCAAGCCATGGAATTTCCCATGGGTCTCCAGATGTTTGGATGCAATTTCCACCAACACCTAAAGCTGCCACTCTAAACTTTTGCTGCTGTCAGTGGTTACCCTGACTTTTGTAGCCCAAATAGGACAACTGTCCTCTCACCCCTGTTCATATTGGGCAGGACTGATGGGAAAGATAGTTCATCATAAGACACAGGCAGTTTGAAATGGAACAGAAGAACACTGAAAAGCAAAGAAGAAATGAGGTTATGAGAGACAAAGTGATATGTTCTCTGATAGTGAAGGCAAATATTGGAAAGCTACCACAGAAGATAGAGTGATGAGTATCAGCAAATGAATGGTCAAAGAGTTTTGTATAAAAATCTGTCTTTAGCAAGTTGATATACCATATATAGACTCTAAATAGGGGGAAATGTTTAGCCTGCAATAATAAAAATCCACTAATTTCAGATTTTTTAATGCAAATAGTTGCATTATTTTTAAAAGCCATTCACATAATTGCTTAGGGTGAGAATAGTGTTGCATCTCTCTTGTCCTTTATTCTCTGCTGCAGTTTAGGTACCCTCTTATAATTTTAGACAGCTAATTTTAATAGAACAATGCCTTCATTCCATTTTTCTCATTAATCTTGATTAATTTTGAAATGGCTAATGGCTAATGTACACATACTGTATGTGGATAAGCTGCCTGAAAGATCTTTTTAAAAACAGCAGAACTGCCAGCTATTCAGAAACTTACTTTATACTGCCTTTGCAAAAACTGGCTGAGGCATCGGGTCCTTCTACTTAATAGTGCAATCTATGTGATACGCTTCCACTAGTTATGGGGGATGTCTGGAGTAATAGAGGGTTTTGATTCAGTAGTTGTAAAGTGTAGATCTTTCCTAGCTATGGATATGCCAGTCATTTATTTCTTGGAGAAAGAGGGGAAAACGTTTACTCTTTTGACCTTGTGTTGCAATTTGAACTTAAAATGTCCTTAAACTGTATATCTCAGCTAAGAGTTAATATTCTCTAGAGACTTGTTTTGAAAAGGCAGTAAATTGATGACTGCAGAGAATCAATCAGAAATGGAATTTACATCAAAAAGCCAAACTGTGGCATAATTAATTATGCTCAGTTAAGGTACCATTCTGAGAAATTTAAAAACAGAACACTTGATAGAAAAAAAAATCAATTTTGAATCCACATTTATATTGCTTATCACAAGATGTTTTAGGATACAATTCCTCATCCAGTAATTAAAGTTGAAGAGGAAGGCCATTACATACATACATATTCAGCATTCCCTTTCTCCATCGTAGAATTATCATTTTGGATGACTCAATATTAGTTATATTAGAATAAATTGCAATTTACACAACTACAGTTTATTTATATATATGAGTAAAAAAGTATTTTTATTCAAAACCATTCATAATGCATACCAAAAGAAAAAAAAATAGCTAGTGAAACTTTTTCACTATCAGTCTTGCAATAAAAGTCATATAGTTACATAACTATAAATACCAGTCTAAACATCAGCAAGGATTACACGCTTGATTTATAAAGTAAACAATATGATTGTCCAATTGTTATACCTTGTAGATATTTAATGGTCACATTGAAGAATGTGGAAAAGTACTTAGTGCTTTCCAATAGAAAATAGTTTAGAACTTTTTCCTGAAAGCCGCTGGGTGGGAAAAGATAACCTACAAGTAACAGTTCCTAATCAAGAAGACTATTCAGAAAGCTAAAACTTAACTGTATGGGGGGGGGGGGCTCTTAAATTGGTGCCCTTCATTGCACTACAATTTTAAATACTCTAATCTTTAATATTTGAGCTCATAACTTCAGAGGTAATTTTTAATATCAGAGCTAATCTGCCTTATTCAAAGGAACCTTTATAAACATTAAATTTTAGCCATACAAAAACATCCTTTACCTTTGTCATCATGAAACTGCCAAACACCCACTCAAGTAATATCTGACACCAACAGAATGAAAAATTGTTATCACTTTTGCTACCAAGCATCATTCTCATTCACTGGAGAATTTTTAGTTGCTGCTTGCTTCTTTCTTAGCTGGAATATGTACTGCTGAAAAGCTGGTCAGTTTCTTCCTCCCATTTCTATCTGTGCTGCATTCAAAAGTGTACCTAGGCGCCATAAATAAAGACAGAACAAGGGAAACTCCTCAGAGAGATGGAAGATAGCTTGATCAAGGTCCTGCAAAAACTTTTTCTTCTCTTTTTCCTCATAACCAAGACTGGTTTTATTCTTTTGCTCTGTGTGTGTTTCAAGAAGCTGTTCCAAAATGCTACATAGAAAAAAAATATTTTCATATTGTACACTGTATTTGGCTTGAATCTGGGATGGGAAGAAAAAAGACGAATAATAGGATCAGTATAAAAAATATTGTGTACAGTAGCTTGGAAGAAAAGGAACAGGATATATGATTACTTTATACATGCATTATGCAATATGATGATATACCACCAATAGCATGTACAGACTGCACTGAAAAACACTGTGTGAAGTAATGTTTAATCTATTGGTGGTATTTAATTTATGGTGGGTCATTCACCAAGGTGGTACTACTACTCAGTGCTGTTGCAATCAATGATAATAAACAAATGCAGATTTGAAACAATCTCTAGAAAAAAATATGGTATAGATACAGTGCATTAATTAAACAAGAAAAAAAATCACATTGATTTACAGGAGACAGATCACTAGATTTTCTTTCTTTTTAACAGATTAATGAATATGAACGAAAATGTTTGGCCACATCAAATTAAAGTAGTAGTATGAGGAAACCACAAGTATCTTCATTAATTGATAATGCATACATTTCTTCAGCCCCCATTTCAACATAGCTTTTTTACTAATGTAAATGCATTGATTTATTGAATAGTGTCAAAGTGTGCTTTTGTTGAATAATAATGAAGCAAATGCTTTGAATATGGATTTCATTTTCTGAAAAGACAACCTAATGGGATGAAAATGGGGTAGAACACCAACATTCTGAATTTATTTAGACTGAAAACCGGGAGTTCATCTATTTTTGTAAGATTAAGATTTTTAACAATGTCTCTCTTGACAGATAACTTCGTAAACTTCCAAAGAAAGTAGTTACACAACTTTTCTAACCTATTATTGTTTCTATATTGTTTTCTACAACTGGAGTAAATCTGCTTTACTCATGTAAGAACCACATATATTGCAAGTTATAAGATTATAACATTATAAGATTACTCTTACAATGCTGGGATTAACTTTTTCCCAGTATATAGTCCCTCTTCTGAGGATGTTTAATAATTTTCCCCTTTGGTTAATTAGATCAAATTTAATTTCCCATGATAGCTGTTGCTGCTCTTCCTCCTCCTCCTCAAAATAACATCAAGAGATACGATTATACAGCTCCTACAGAAAGTGTAATTAATTTAATTCAATTATGCCCTCTCTGATACACACTTGTACAGGTTAAAACATTTTCCCCTAAAAGTGTCATTTTCAAATACAGAAAAAAAGTATGGGCAGGATGAATATATTAAAAAATGCTGTTTCTCAATTGTTAAATTGTTAAGTTTTGTTTCCAGTAAGATGGGTCTTTAAGATATCAATTCATAAGAAGAAAAAAGTGCATGGACATAAAAATGTTTTTTTGTAACAGCTCAGTTTCTACTGAATACTTTAAATAGTTTTAAAGTTAATGTTTTTAAATGAAATTCTGAAATGTATTTTGATGCATATGGAAAAAATATTGATAATAGTTGTGCAGGTTTGACGTTATAGAGAGTAAAGATGACGACCCTGATGGAGATATGCAGGAACCTTTACCTAGGCAAAAGTGGCTTAAACATTTTTAAAGTCCAGAGTAACAAGATAACATTCAGAAATGGCTCAGGCAGATGGTTCCCTAATTTACTGGAATATACAGTAAAAGGGGAATTAGTCTTGCAAAATTCTGTTATTATAGCCAATCTCATTAAAAGTAGTTTAGTTTTTCTGTGGAGTTGATTTCCTTGCCTGGTCTACCTAATGGGGCTGACACAGGTTGTGCCTTGATGCAATGGTGGATACATGGGTACAAGAAAGTGAGCCTTAACTCTGATAGGTTAGAGATCCTATAAATAGGTGTATCTGACTCTGGGAAAGAGCACGCCTGTTCAGGGTACAGTTGTACTCCCTGGCAGAATACGTAATTCACTGGAAATGCTGACAGAAACACGATCATAGAGGTCTGGGTGGCTGCAGTGGCAGTGACACTGATTGGTATACTAGCTATTGTCATTCTTGGTTAGGAATAGCTTAGTGACAGTGACCCATATGCTGGTAACCTATTGTTTCAGGTACAGTCATGGGATACATGGGGGGCTACCATTACAGATGGTATGAAACTGTAGCTTCTGAAAAATGCAGCAGCAAGGCTCTTGGGTAAAAGCATGCAGCTTCTTCCATACAGCACCACTTATAAAAGAACTATATTGGATGTAGTTTGTTATTAAGTCAGGTTTTAATTAATGAGGATAACTCAGAAGCCCTAAGCAACTTATAGGATCAGACTATCTTAACCTCCTCCTATAGACATATAACCTCCTCCTTCACTATTCTGAGAAGCATCAGTGAATCGTCTGGCTGTGCCACACACTGCATCAGTCACAAAGATGGTCTTTTCAGTTGTGGTACCCACCTTTTGGAATAATGTCCCCCTTTGCATATAAATTATAAACCAATTTAATTTCAATTCAGATATACGTTAAAGACAGTAACATTGAAATGATTGAAGCCCACAGAAATTCAGCAGAATGGGTCAACATGAATAAATGGGAAATACAGTAAAATGTTACATTTCAAGTGAAATATGCTCTGTTATGCCCACTTCTGACAATGAAAAATACTCTTTTAAGTATTTTTTTTTTTAACGAGCAAGACCAAAAAGAACATCTCTATTTTATCATAGAACATAATTTAAAATACAGTGGCTAACTGGGATGTCTGTAAGGTGTGGTCAAGAAAGAGAGTAGCCAGGAAGGTGTGATTGAAGCTCTGCCTGTTTTTTGTGTGTGTCACGTGTGCAACACGCATAAAAAAGGGGCAGAGCCTCAATTGGCCCACTGTGGCTGCTATCTTGACATTCTGACCATGTGGGCAGCCCTGCTAGCTAAGACAAAGTATAGAAAAACTGAAATACTATATGGGAAAATGCTAGCATGCTTGAAGTGACCATCTTTCCAGCATGTCACCCTCATCCTGGAGAGCTGATGCAGACCTACAGCTCTAGCAAGAAGACGGCATTAAATTCTTTCTTGTAGTACGGATCGAGCAGCTTACTAAACAGACTAAGTATTTGTCCACTATATACTTCTCTAGCCGTTTGTGAAAAAACAGAGAGAATTGCTGTGGCAGCGTGTCAAATTTAAGGGGGGGGGGCGTTTAAAATTAGGTCAGTAGGGAAAACACTATCGCAATGCTAAATCAAACCAAAATTAGTCAGGTGATAGATGGCTGGATGAACTAAACATGTATTACAAATACTGTCGATTGTAATATTACTTATCATTACACCATGCCTCTTAGGATAACTCCTTACAAAACCACTTACAGAAACTGAGGTATGTATAAAAGAATAAAATAAAATAAGATGTCAGCTTCTGCCACTTGGCCTGGGGTGGGGAGGGAACATCTCAAGCAGGCAGATGGCTAGCCCCATAGTGGCCGGCTGTCCCCGCCCTGATTTTCCATCTTCTTGGATTTTTTGTTTCTAGTATTGTTTTAATTGTATATATGGGATGTATTTTATATATATTTATAGTTTTAATCTCTTTGTAACCCACCCAGAGTCCCCTATTGTAGGAAATCCAATAAATAAATAAAATAAAAATAAATAAATATGGTACAAAACCTAGCGTGCAACACAAATAACAAAAGTAACAGCACCAAAAAATACTTATCATTATGCCATCCACTGTGTATTACAGTGGATATATCTTCAGTATGGATACAGCTTCATCCCTTCGTGCAATAAAGACACTAATATTGCTGAGTCATGTTTGTGAGCTTTCTCTCCTGGTAAGCGAATTTCTCAGGGTTCTTAATATCCGGAAACGTGAGATTTACAGTTTTGTCTCTGTGAAGCCTGATAGGAATTATCCAGCTGCAAATGCTGTAATATGAGCAAGTGACTAGACCGATGCAGAAGAGACTGAGAAATCCACCCCATGCTGCTACTACTTCTATCGCTTCTTGATCTCCCAACAAGCCGGCATCTTGACGAAAAAGTTGCTTTGAATTCTATCTTCTGGCCAGCCAGAGATTTTAGTCAGGATGTATTGATAAATCAGTCATAGATGGAGGGCGCGAGTTTGATTAGCTAGTAGAAGGAACTAAGCAGAACTGATTGGACAAGAGGCATCAATACAGTGAAGAATGGTAGCTTTCTGTGACATTTGAATTGGACCAAACAATGGACAGTTACAAAGTACACATTAGTGCAGCCTTTTCTTTGTATTTTGGATAAGAGTTTTCAGAAAGCAAAGCTTGTTTGCAGTTTATTGTTATATGAATATTTACATCTTTGTCACAGACAACAAATCGAGTCCTCAGAGGAGCTAATAGCTATTTCAAACATACTCCCCTCTGCCCCCTCCCCAGCCAGAGCAACCTGAAATCTAGAGAGCAAAGTGAGGAAAACGTTAACTTGATGTTAATTGTTTCAAGCTATGCTGCTTTCTCATTTATTTTGTGAAGATAGTAGGCAGGGCAGAACTCACAAGCAGGTCGGGAGGGGGGGAAGCAACCCATCTTATCAGCATGGAAAATTCTATGCAAAATATTAAGATTCTAAGGGAAATTACATGCAGCTCAAATTTCAAATGTATGGATTAAAAAAAGAAGAAGAAAGAAACAGGCTGAAGTTCCTCAAAGATAGAGCAGCCTAGGCAGTTATACCCAATAATCTCAAGACGACACGCCCTTTATGCCACTATTCTAATGTAATTGTTTTCAAGATTAATGAAATTACTGTAATGCTTTGTTAATAAAGCATTAAAATATTTCAGCATGGGATGTCTGAAGAAATATCTAAGCAGGACAAGGATATTTATATTGTTCTTTTACATTATTTGCCTTTCTAACAATGTATTTTGCCTAACCAGAGTGGGGCAAGGCAGAAAATGAATGTATGTTTTATGACCTGGCTTATCAAATAAAATAACCAGTAAAATATTTATCTAGTATTAAACATTTCTGTCATGATAAAACAAAACATGCAACCATTAACATGCACAGGTATTCCCTGGGTTAAGAATGCCCGGTTTATGGATGACCCATAGTTAAGAATGGAGCCTATTATAGCAGAATTTGAGTTAAATACACAATGGTTCTAGTTCATTACACAATACTACTTATATAGTATTATATAATACTGTAATATTGTTCCAGCTTACCTACAAATTTGACTTAAAGACAGACCTTGGGAACGGAAGCCATTCTTAAATTGGGGACTACCTGTACCACGAATGTAAGTTAGCATCTAATATAAGAATGGACCTCTGATGTTTTATGGCTGATTCATGCGATTATCTCCCCTAGTAGAAGAGAGATAGGCAAATGTTTGGGGCTGATAGTTTCATTTCATAGGTTGTGGGTAGTCTCAAAAATTGTGAGGGTTTCTCATTCATAAAACAGCTGCAGTGGTAGGTGTAGTGAATTCCATCCAATCTTGGCTGCTCTTGAAAAGCTAGGCACAGAGATCAGCAATGAATACCGGTGCCAAAGGATAGATTGGGAGGCTGAACAAACCTCCTGGAAGAAGGCAACGGCTTCTGTATTGTCACTAAGTACATGAGCTTGCCCAGGAAGCTATGAGGAATTGAGCTTAACAGAAAGAGACTTAATTTTTACTATGTTTGGGCAAACTGGCAACCTTCCTGCTTTGCTCTCTGGTAACCACTGCAGCTCACAGAGCAAAGGTGTTAAAAGGGGATGACAAGGCATGCCCAAAATGGGCTGTGCTGCTGCATTCTGGACGAACTGCAGCTTCCAAGTAATTTTCAAGGGCAGTCCCATATATAGAGCATTGCAATGGTCCATGCACAAGGTGAGCAAAGCGTGACTGCCTGCCTGAAGGAGCTCCCAATTCAGATAAGGGCATAATTACCACACAAAATGGAGTTGTGCAAGGGTCTTGTTAGTCACACCTGCTATCTACTCCTCAAGCAGGGATTGTGAATCCAAGATGACTCCCAAATTACACACTAGTCCCATAGCAGGAAGTGCAACCCACTCTGGTCTAGAGATGAAGGATTCTTGGTCCTGGGGGTGGGTTCCAAAAACCCACAGCCACTCAGTCTTTTCAGGATTGAGCTTGACTCTGTTCCTCCCCATCCAGTACCCACCACCACCACCTCCAGACACTTGTACAAGACCTTGACAGCATTGCCTGGTCAGTCTGGGACTGAGATGTGTAATTGGGTATCATCCCCATGTTGATAATACCTGACCCCAAGTTGTTGGAAGACCCCACCCAGTGGCCTCATGCCAATGTTAAACAGAAGGGGGTGAAATTGTAGAGCTTGGACTCAATCTCTTCCATAATGTCAAAACTGGCTAAACCTAACCACAGAGAAAGGTAAACCACCGAAATACTCAAGTTCCCCGCTCCCAATCCCTGCAGGTGGGTCAGCAGGATACCATGGTTGATGAAATGGAAATTGATTGAGAGATCAAAATAACCAGGATCGTTGCACTATCCATATTTTGGCTCTACCAAAAGTCATAAACCAATGCTGTCTCAGTATATGTTTGGACCCGAAAACCTGACTGAAAGGGGTCCAGATAATCAGCCTAGTCCAGGGCCCTCCATCTTCTGGATGAAAACTGTCCAGTACAGTTAGGTCTAGCAAAGTCCTCTTGAAGAGGGGGCATACCACCACTCCTTCAGGAAAGCAGGGATCACCCCCTCCTTCAACAAAACACATATTACAGCATGGCCCAACCACATGTCTTCTCCTGGACTGACTTCACCAACAGGAGGGACATGGATATAATAAACAGATGGTTGGATTAGCAGACTTGAGGATCCTGCTTACTTCCTCAGGAGTTAACAGGTTCTAACTTGTCCCAGCTAACCACAAAACACTGCCTCAAATTGACTTGCCCAGTTGGAGGCCAACTCTTAGTGAATCAAGGCAACTTTATTTGCCAGATGCCTAGAATATTCTTCACAGTGGCCCTGTAGATATTCCTGAGACTCATGCTTCCCTAGCAAGGTAGGAGTCACTTAAAAAGGTCTGCTGGATAGTGGAAAAACAACTATTTTTTGCCCCAATAGGGGTTTTATTGTGGCCCACTTTTGCCACAATATAACCCCTAACATGGGGTCTTACTTGAGTTCCATTATATTGCTTATCCCTGCTAAATAAATTTTATTATTTGAAACAGTTGATTGCCCTCTGTCAATACAAAACTGCAGTCTTTTCCTATACTCACTGTAATTTAATTCCCATGGGTTAACAGACCTTTTTCCTTGTGCTTTTTGGCCTTGAAGCTGGGTGGCTACTGGTTATTGATATAACTGACATCTCTGCCCTGAGAAACTATGGCTTTCAATTTAATTCCTACATCCTGAACCTATGGTAAAGAAAAGCATAGCTACCCACTTTTCCATAACAAAGAAGATCAAATAGGTAAGTATTAAAGGAGACAGTATCAAGTAAATCTGTATGGAATTTACTCCGAACAGGATAACCAGAATATCTTGCAGATCCTGAAGTCAAGGAATATATGTAAGTCTCATAATTAAAGATAGAAACTATAAAGCAAAAATAATTTAAAAACGAAATATACACATTATTAGGTTCTGTTTATTTACAGTCACATTGCCAGACACTATTAATTTGCTGTTTTAAATAAAACATTGGAAGCCATTTTAAAATGAAACAAAGCTCATGCAATTTAACATGCAATATCCATTTGCTGAGAACAATTAACCTACTTTTTGACACAAGAGTTTGAATTATACACCAAGAATACTGGAGGAAAGGCATATGCGGCACACCCATATATTTATAGCTGAAGGTTTGGAGTGTATTCAAGAATGCTGAAAGGAAGGTATGATTAATCAGCCCACTGAACAGATAGAAATGAAAACAGTCCCTGTGAAAATTAATATTAAAGCTTCCTGTCCTCCTGATATTTTCTTTATTAAAAGATTCCAGGTGGTTGAAAGTAGATTAAAGTTCTAATTCCAATTGTTATTTAACAAAAGCCTGACACAGTTTCTGCTAGTCATGCAAAATCTCTGCTGACTTGAAAAACCACTTATGCATATATATGAAAACATTAAGGTAAACTGGTAATTTCTAACTGGGCTATATCCCAAGGCAGCTATTTTGTGAAAAGGTCCATTCAACAGCCATTTTGTGAGTGCACCCATAACTTATCCTCAAAACTTCAAATATGCCCACAAGCCTAAATAGGTTGGTGACTCCTTTTATGAATTTTTTATATTTAATTGATTGCTGTTGAAAGATTGCTTAACTAGATAGGCTTTTGTTTTGATTTAACAGAACATTTCAAATGTTTTGTAATTTGTTATGGCTGTCAAGAATACTTGCTTTTTCCATCCTAAGAAGACTGTTATTTATAACAAAATAAAACAAAATTTGATAATTCCTTTCTTCTCAATAAAGTTCTTATGCATACCATTATACCCCCAAGAGGGGGATTTATGTGCATCTCTCAATAAGTACTGAAATAAGTAATGCACTATTGGTAACAATGGTGGTTCAGTGTTAAATAATGATAACAATAGTAATAATGATACCAAGAATCATATGATCTAGCTACCCATCAGCCTATTTTTTGATTACCTGGAATTTCTTTAAGTATCAGGTTCTTCTCCAACACCCTTCCCCTTCACATTGTTTGTCTAAAACATTCAAGGCTTAGCTTCATTTTTAGTGCATCCAATATCTAATATTAAGTAACTTGTTTTTCTTGTGGTTCAAGGTATTCTCAACAATTTTTGTCAGCACCACAGTTCAAAGGCATCAATATTTCTTGCTTCAGCCTTACTGATGGTTCAGATTTCACAGTATATATTACAACTGGAAAAACCATAGCTTTGACAATATAAACCCTTGAAGAAAGGGATGATATTGTTCTCTTCCATTTATGGAGCACTTTCCCGTTGTCCAGGATTTTCTCAAAAATAATACATTAAAGTTTGACCAGACCATTGCTAGTTCCTTCCGTACTCTAGCTTGCATTTTATGTGGCCACGAAGATTCAACTCATTCAGTGAAACAGGTATATCTGCATCCATTTCAAATTTCAGTCCAGTCCCTATGAAGAGCAATGTTGCTCTTCATAATTTCCTGACAGACCATATACTTTCTTGTTGAATAAGACTGAAGCGAAATAGAGGTTGAACAGTTTTGCCTTTTCTTTGTTACCTATTAGCATTTTTCTATCTTCACTGGGGAGCTCATATATTATTTTCTTCTCCTTTTCTTTTGGACTTACTTAGAGAGATCTGTTTGTTGTTGTTAGCAATCCTTCATGACCATCACCTCACCACTTCTGAACATTAACTTTCCAGACCCGCTCTCTACAGTTTATACAGTTATACAGGCTACTGTATTCATTCTTCCTTGGTGACCTGGCTTTCTTTCAATCTCCCATATGTGTCTTTTTTTTCAGATCTTCAAAAAACATTTTGTACATGCACACTGGTTTCTTCTGCTGTCCTCCATTTTTTTCTCATTTGGATTGCTTGCAATTATGCTTTTATTGTTTCTTTTTTAAGGAACTCTATTCAATCTTGAGCTCCTTTTCCCATTAGTTTCTTCCCAAGTCCTAATCATCATTTCTCTTAGTTTATTAAAATCTACTTTTTCGAAGTCCAAGATCTGTATTTGACTATGTTCAGCTTTTGTTTCCCTTAAAATTTCTAATTCAAACTGTTAAGCATCATCTTTATGGCACAGCATTGGGATACATCAGGCAACAACTTGTCAAAATTGAATCTGCCCATTCAGTCCAATACTCTAGAGATTGCCTGCTATGGTTCCCTCCTGTTGGGGGCTTCCATTTTATGCAACATTTTCCCTTTTGAGGTACAAAGGACCCCCTATTGTATAAGTATATTATATCAAAAAGAAGCCAAAATAGCATTATTCCAGTGGGCATTTGATCCTTAGCGTAACTGAAGAGCACCTTTGATGCAGTCATTTTTTAATTGTTGATTTTTATTATTCATATTTTTTAGATGTCTTTGGACTTTGCTGTACTCCACTTACAGTCCATTTGGCTTTGGGTAGGCTATAAATACTGTAAAAAGATACATTAAATAAGATCAAGAGATCCAACACTGTAGTATTATTTTGCCTTGATGTTCCTGCTACTTCCGCCATTAAGTGTTCCTTGCCATGAACCAAGGATAGTTGAACTTATTATGCCTTCTTTTAGCCCCTGAAAGAGAAAGTATTTTTCAAGGCAAGTTAGGAATTTTGTGGAAATACATGCCTGGCAGAATTTGTCTCCCAACAGATGCCAGGATAATTAAATCCTCCATCACTGCTACCTCATGTCTTATTGAAATATATATAGTACACTTTTGGATGTCACCATCCACATTTGCTGCTTGGGCAAGTGACAGTAGACAACAACAGTATTGTTTTTACTTGTTCCTTCACTTATTCTTACTCCACTCTATTACATTGCCAAATTGATTCACTTGCATTTTTTAATAATAATTTTATTAATCATTACAATTAAAAAGATAAGAAATACAAACTAAAAAAAAAAAAAGAGGAAGTGCAGAAAAAATAGAAAGAAAAATAGAAAAGAAAGAAAAATAAGAACATAATAAAGAAAAAGAAAATATATAAAGAAATGACTTCTCCCTTCATCAACAAGATATTTGTTGTTGCCGTACTCTGAACATTAGCAAACAACGGAGGCCATAAACTTTATTAAGGGTGTCCGATTTTTCTAAAGGTAACTCATTTTTATTCTAGTATGATGGTGAAATTCTTCATGGTACAACAGCCCTGGAAACATTTTAACATAGAACCCCCCCCCCCCCCCGCCACTCCACCAAGAAAGATAAAAAAGCATTGTCAATCCCTGCATTCTTAGTGAACCTAATGTAATCCTTCTTTTTTAAAGAAAAACTTTTCTAGGGACAAAGCCCAGTCTTCCTCTCAGATAAATGCAGTATTAAGCATTCAATACATCTTTTCAATTAAAGGCTAATTTAATTTAATTTAATTTAATTTAATTTAATTTAATTTAATTTAATTTTCAAGATAAACTTCACTTTTCCTAATAATGTACTTGGGTTCCTCCTCTTTGTCTCCAGAATTATATATTGTTTTGTTTTTGCTTCCTCTTGTATTAGCAGAGAAAAGGATACTTGGTCCTAAATGCAGAAGGCAAAAAAGAGTACAGATTTATTTGCTTTCCAGATCATGCGGAAAGTTGTACTCAAATTCATATAAATGGAAATACAAATACCCTTTCAGACTTTGTCTCTGAAATTGCATGTGTACTCACATTCATATAAATGGAAATACAAATACCTTTTTAGACTTCGTCCCTTAAAGTGTGTGTGTGTGTGTGCGCGCGCACATGCATGTATGTTTGGAGAGAAGCAGAAGAGTGGTTCTGTACGTGTCCCCTTTCTCTCCCCACTTTAAGTTGTTCATGTGTTCAAATGAATACCTGAATGAGATTAAAAAGCATGTTACAATAAGAACTGGTAAAATACTTATTCATTTATTTACTGTAAACATGTATATGCCAGCTATCAGAGTTGTTCTGCTTATATAAAAGTCATCCATGAAGGATTTGAGAATGTGTGTTTGTAGGCATAATATCTAGTCAAATAACCAACATTTGAACCAAAATATTTTATGGTCAGTTTAAAGATGATAAACTATGGTTTTTCATTATATCAACCAGCCTGCTTGATTCTCAGGCTTGAGTGTTCCCCTTGAGTGTTTATTCAACTGATATGTGCTGGAAAAGGAATCTGTCCTTCCAAATTTAAACTAATCATTTGACCTTGCCTTTATACATGAAAAGGACAAATTTAAATTATGCTAAATCAAGAGCAAACAAAACATCTGCTTTTATAGCTGGTTCATTCCAATAAATAATAGTTCAAAAACTAAGTTCAATTCCTTGTTTGCATATAACAGTAAACCACAGCTTAAAGCAGCAAATGAATAGTTCTTTGATCCATTCTAAAGAAGAGGAAGTAATTCAACAGCCGAAGTTTTAGGCAGGCTTGTTGATTTAGTGCTAAATTAAGGTTGCATTTGATCATTATGATTAAAAATAGGCAAGCTTTTTCCACTTTAAATGCACTGGTAATATATGATATAATGCTGCACTGTTCCTCTTTCTTTCTGATACAATGAACATAGAAAAGTGTACCCAAATGTTGTATCTTTTTGGAGTACAACCAAAAATGCCACATAAATAAGTTTCACTTGAATTAACTTGACAAAATTATTAATATTTATCAAAGTACAACATTTTCATTTGTGTCTAAGAACTAATAGATATTATCAGATATTATTATTATATTGCAGTAGTTTAGAATCTAATAAGTAAATAAGCAAATAAATATTAATGTGGCATGGAAAATCAGATAAATGACATACACCACTAATAGATTAGCTTTGCTGAAGCTGTAATTATTTCTCAAGTGATATTTTTTAAAATCTTCCAACAGACATTAGTTATCATAGTTCATACCCAGGCAGTGGAGTACAACGGGCAGATATTAAAAACGAGAATATCAATTTCAACGTTTCGTTTATCACTTTGGCACTGAAACATTTTTGTATGAAGAAAGTATTTCTAGCATTCCCCCAAAGCAGATTACATTATTCTGCTGATGTTTCAGTGATTCCACAATGCAATAAACTCTACTAGTGTTGGGCCTGAAATAAAAATCCTAACGTCAAAACTGAAATTATTCCAACAAAAGGAGAATTCTACAAAGGGTGGATTTTAAGCAGCAATTGTGTCCCGCATGCTATTTTGTGAGACTTATAATGTTGCTATGTTGTGTTAGATGCTGTGTTGTGGGGCTTAGATAAATACAGTGGTACCTCTACTTACGAACGCCCCTACTTACGAATTTTTCGAGATACGACCAGCTCCGGCCCCAAAATTTACCTCTACTTACGAACTCGCCTCTACTTACGAACCGGATCTGCAGCCATTTTCCCTGCTGCCACACGGTCGCGGCTTCCTGTGGGCGAGATCGCGGTAGCAAGGAGATGTTCGGTGAGGCTTGTGGTGTGTTTTGTGGCGTTTGGAAGGTTTTTGAGGTTTAAAAATAAAATGCATATGTTTCAGAACTGTTTAGCTGTATTTACATTGAACCTTATGGGGGAAAATTACCTCGGGGTGCGACCAAATTCGGAGGGCGGATTAGCCGTATTTACATTGAACCTTATGGGGAAATTTGCCTCATGGTGCGACCAAATTCGGAGGGCGGAACGGATTAACCGGATTTACATTGAACCTTATGGGAAACTGTACCTCGACTTGAGACCAACTCGAGTGGCAAGCAGTCACAGAACGGATTAAGTTCGTAACTAGAGGTACCACTGTAGAAGATTTTTACTAATGTGGCAATGTCTCATTTGAAAACTGGTGATGAAATATGACTGCGTGTTCATTAGCCTTTTTTATATATATAATCAGAAGACTTGTAAGATACCTTGCAATGAACTATCAACTTCTTTCTCAGTGCAGGGTCTACAATAGCTCTGAGAGAAAGTCATATAACCTCTGCTTAATGTCTCCAGTGAAGAAGAAGCCATCAAGTCCTGAGGCAGTCTGCTCCACATTCAAACCATCTTCACTATTTGAAATATTTTTAAGTCTAATGTTTAGACATTTAAAACGTCTATACTTTATTTTTAATGTTGTCCTTTCTTTTGCATGGCAGACGGATGGACATATCTTAAAACAGTCTGCATAATTGCTTCTTACGGAGTTTTAGATCCCTCACTATCCTTGATGTCCTACCTGGGAAGGGGATCAGTTTGTCAATGTCTGTTTTAAAATATGTTCCCAAGGACTATTATTTCTGTCCCCAACAGTATACTTCTGTTGATGTAGCCTACAACTGTATTTGGTTTTTTAGCACCTGCATCATAACACTGGTTCATATTATTGTGTGCTCCATTAAGACACCCAAATCCTTTTCAGGTATAAAGCTGCCAAGACATGCTTCTTTCTGTTAATTTTGGCTTTGTATTCCAGCTCAAGAAGACCTTTTAAAATCCCAATGCTTTGTCTTTTACTGTGCTAGCAATCCCTCCAACTTCTTTTGTATCTATAATTTGATAAAAATTCCTTCAACCAAGGCGATGACAGTGATTGTGTGCCCTCAAATCAATGCTGACTCTTAGTGACCACATAATCTCCAGAAGGATCTGTTCCCAGCCTGATCCTTCAGGTCTCCAACAGAGCACCCATCACTATTGTAGTAGAGTCCATTCACCTTGCTGCTGGTCATCCTCTTCTTTTCTTTCCTTCCACCTTTCCCAGCATTAGAGACTTCTCCAGAGGTCCTCACATAACGTATCCAAAGTAGGATAATTTGAGCCTGGTCATTTGTGTCTTGAATTAAAGCTCTGGGTTGATTTCTTTGATGAACCATTTGTTTGTTTTCTTGGATATCCATGGTATTCTCAGGAGTCTTCTCCAACATCAAAGTTTAAAAGCATCAATATTCTTTCAATGCTGCTTCTTCAAAGTCCAACTTTTCCTTCCATACAGTGTCACAGGGAAGCCACTGCCAGCACAATTCTGATCTTTGTAGGTACAGACATATCCTAGCATCTGAATATCTTTTCCCAGATCTTCATGGCTACCCTACCAAGTACTATTTTGAAGCATATTTCCTGACTGCTGGTTCTTTGTTGATAGCTATTCCTAAAAGGCAGAAGCTATCTACCACTTCAATATCTTGATTGTCAATTCTAAGGTTAGTTGCTGTACCTGTGGTCATTAGTTTGGTCTTCTTTAATCTTAGTCCCATTTTTTTCATTGTGCTCTTTGACTAGAGCTTGCAGATCATTTGCATTTTGAGCTATCAGATTAGTATCATTAGTATAGCACAGGTTATTGATGTTTCTTTCTCTAACTTTAAAACCACTCTCATTTCCTTCCAATCAACCTCCCTCAATATATATTTAGCATATAGGTTGAAGAAATAAAGAGGCAGTATACAGCCTTTTCTTATTCCTTTCCAACCTGTAACCAGTCTGTTTTGCCATGTTCTGTCCATACTGTGCCTTCCTGAGCTATATATACAGTAGGTTTCAGATGAGGACAGTGTGATGTTCTGGGATTTACATTTTTCTAAGCAGTCTACAGCTTGACGTGTTTGACTCAATCAAAGGCCTTTCTATAATCAGTGAAGCACATACTGATTTCTTTTTTTGCCTTTTTTGGCTTTCTCAAGTATCCAACATGCATCAGCAATAATGTCTTATGCTCCTTAACGTTTTCTAAAGCTGCACTGAATATCGGACATCTCCCTCTCTGTGCAGGGAACTAATCTGTATTGGGATCATTCTAAACATTATTTTGCTAAGATGTGAAATTAAAAATATTGCACACTGGTTTACACATTCCATTAAGTCTCCTTTCTTTGGTATTGGTATGTAGATTGACTTCGCCCAGTTTGTTGGCCACTGTGTCATTCTTCAGTTTGTTGGCATAGTTTGGTTAGAACCTTTACTGATTCTTTTTCTGTTGCTTGCCAGATATTCCATCAATTTTTGTAGCCTTCTGACTTGGTAATGACTGGAGTGCTCATTTCATCTTTAGTACTAGAGGTTCTTATAAGTAGGGAAGACTTATAAGTTATTTAGGATGGTGACATTTCTACTGTCAGAATGTCAGTATACTCCTTCCATCTTTATTTGATCTTTGAATCAGTTACTATATGTCCACTGGTGTCCTTTAGCATACCAATTCAAGGCCAGAACCTTCTTCTGAGTTAAAAAATCTTTTGGAAGACTTTCCTTGTTTTTCTGTGTCTGTTTCCATTTTTGATGTTTACAGATATTGTAATACTGCTTTCTGTCTCTTTAACAGCTCTCTAAATTTCTTAGTTAAGTTCCTTCCTGAGATATTTATCATTCTGGGCTTTAGATTCTCTTCTCTTCTTGGAAATTTCCACTATTTATTCTGACATCCAATTTGCTTTCTTCTGTTTCTTGATCTTTGGCAGTCTCTTTTCACATTCATTCTTAACAACTTCTTGAAGTTCATTTCACAAAGTTCTGATTCCTGATTGAGGCACAGGACTTCAAAGTGATTC
The DNA here is from genome assembly GCF_059951505.1 of Python bivittatus. Classification (NCBI taxonomy): domain Eukaryota; kingdom Metazoa; phylum Chordata; class Lepidosauria; order Squamata; family Pythonidae; genus Python; species Python bivittatus. The sequence goes on along the minus strand of NW_028277030.1, from coordinate 45,225,147 downwards.
CTAATGTTCTCCTTGAAAATGGTGAGCATATGCTCAAGTTCATACTGTGGAAACTGGGTGGCTTTTTTTCAGCTTCTGGAGAAGAAATGGCAGACTGAAGATGGCTCCACAAAAGCAGAACTGATGACCATGGCGGAATGAAGAGCCAGCAAGTAGACCAGCTCTTCAGTCATTCCTCTCCAGACAAGGACAGGACTTGAGATCACCCACAAGTGCTCTAGACAGCTGCTCCCCATGAGGAGACCGCAAGACAGCAGTCTCTGGTGGGTTTAGAGCTCTGGGAGATAAGGGATAGCCATCTTGCTCAAACCGTGGTCGGCACCTTTGAAAGGGCACTAAGTTTGCATACTTCCTTTTCTAATCGCTTTTGAAAATTGCTTGTTAACTGCTTTTCAGCTATTAGGAACCTTTGGATCAACATGTTTTACAGGAGTATTCACATGTAATCATGATTATTAACACTAATTTGGCAAATGTCTTGCTAAAGATTGTACAAGCTATCAAATTCTATTATGGGAAAAGTCTATTATTAGTAAGTAGGGTAAGGGTTTTTGTAGAGCAGAGAGAAGGTTGGTCTGTCATAACATACACTTGATAAAACCTTGCTGTGAATAAATAGGGTTTTTTTCAAATGTTCACAGAACAGTTGCTTAATCATCTGTTTTGGTATTTTTAATTATCAGGTTGACTGTCCTGCAGTTTTCCAAATTTATCTTTCCCTCCTGTTTGGAAGACTGAAACAATAAACTTCCAGTGCCTCATCTGTTCTTCAGCACTTCTAAACATTATACCACTCTAGCATGGAATTAATCTAGTCGTGGTGATTTGAACTTAAAAATTCATGTAGATATAGTTATTCATTACATTAGTTATATTACTTACTCCAGATTGAATACCACTTCTCTTGGGGGGGAGGGGAATAAACCGTCTTTCCATCACTGAAAAGTTACGTAGTATTTCCTAGGCAATGGACCTAAGGTTGGGATTTATTTTAGAAATGAAGATAGGTTTAGGAAAACAGACTTGAAAACTGTATCAGTGATGGAATTAGATGAAATTATTTATTCTTTCTACAACCATCTATACAGAGTTACCGAAATTACTAGAGACAATCTCAGATATGGACTATTATTTGAATACCTCACACTAAGCCTATTTGAAAACTAACCCACCTATTCCCCTGTAGATTACTGAACTTTCATCCTCTGCAGCAATGGACTATTTTTTCTTAGAACTGCTAGGGTGCCTAAGTACCTTATAAGAGAATAAATACTGTTAAGGTACCAATTATAAAGAAATAATTTTGAGACACTGCATACAGTATAGTGAGTTATTGGAATATCTGAATACAGACTTTGAAAAAATCTCATGTTCTTTCTTAAGATATGCTTTAAAATGTAATAAACTAAGATAGGAGTGGTCCGTACTATGATGGGTATGTTTTTTAGAAATAATGCCCTAATATACTGACATTTAGCAAAGGGAAAGAAGTCATTCATTAAAGGAAAATTATTAGTGTATATGCACAGGAGAGGCATTCTTTTACTCCAAGAAAACTGTATTATTTGCATTCTCCAACTTCTCAACTTTTCCATATATTATGAGCTATCATGATTGATAACTAACACCCTTTAAAATGTTCTGTTTTCAGATTGAGTGAAAGAAAAGCTCTTTTCAGTTCAGTTTTGCTAAATTCATCACTTGTATCTAGACTGTTACAACTGAAAATACTGTTTTTTGGTAAAAGTAGAGACTCAGGATTTTTAGGTCAAAAAATCTGCCCCTAGCTTGAATGGCAGATATTGTTCATATAAAGAAGTATTTATTTCTTTGTATGATTTATATTGCCGTTCACCTCACACATGAAACTCTAGGTGGTGTGCAAGAATTAAAAGCATGAACCCCTCCCCTTGGTGCTCAAAAGTTAAACAATGACCTCACTGACCCCTTCCCAAAAAAGGGAAGGGAAGGGAAGGGAAGGGAAGGGAAGGGAAGGGAAGGGAAGGGAAGGGAAGGGAAGGGAAGGGAAGGGAAGGGAAGGGGAAAAAAATCAACACCACCATATCAACATCAGCAGAGCTCACCTAATTTCCTAATCCAAATACCTGGGGAAACAGCCAGGTATTTTTTTCCCCCCTTCTCTTAAGGGTTGATTTTTTTTGGGGGGGGTCTTTTTGGGTAAAATGTAATATATAGGGAAGCCATTCTTGCTTAAATTTAGTCCAACTTCTATTCTGGATATATACTGTTAATTTTGCCATTACTGTATATTTCTCAAGTTTGGTTTCCTAGTCTGATATTGTTGGCAAAGTATCTCTTTCAATGTTGGGCCAAATTTATCCTCGCAGCTGTCACCATAAAGGGGGGGGGGAGTTTGAAAAAAATGATTTGTTCTGGAAAGATTCCTAATAGGAAAAACTGAGGTTTCAATTCAAGTTTGTTTTTTTTTAATTAATGATGCAGTGTACTTTTTTATATAGTAATTTTATTAAAGAAATAATGCTGAATACTTCTTTCCAGTACTTTTGAAATTTTTTTACATGATCAGCATATATGATAAAATGTTCCTTTTATATCACAACATATCCAAAATCTATTATATGATTTATCTATTTTTGCAATTATGGATGGAGTTATGTAACTTCTGTAAAAAAATTATTTGAACTCTCTCTTAAATTATACCTTGGGGTAAATTGTATTGAATTTTTCCATAAGTCCTCCCACTGTTGTAATGTACATTTTTCTTTAAAATTTTGCATCCACTTTATCATGCAGTTTTTATTTCTTCTGTCTCTGTGTCATATTTTAATAGCAATTTATATATATATGACCTAATAGGTGGTCTTGATTCTATATAAGTGTTTCAAATTCTGTCATTTATCATAAAAAACCTCCTTTCCTGAAGTCATTTTTTATTCTTCCAGCAATTTGTAAATACAGCAACCATGGTAAATTTCAGCCTTCACCAAATAATTTATGCTGTGTCTTTAGTCTATTTCTAGAATCTCAATGCATCATATCCACATATATAATTACACTTTTCTTACAATAATTGTCTCCAGAATAAAAGGTTGATTGAAGATCACCTCATTTGAAGAGATTGCTGGATTTAATATTACTTTTGTTGAAATCCATGTTCTTATCAAGCTGTCTTATAATATGTCCTTTTAAATGTTTAGCTTCTTTTGTAACTTTATATCATAAGTATCTATGAAGTCCATTCGCTAAACTTGCACCTTCTAATATTGACATTCTGATATTTGAGGATTTTACCCATTTGACTATCATAACAAATAGTTTGCCCAATAATTTAAAATTTGGGAGAGCAAGTCAACCTTTATCTTTTGAATTCTGTAAAATTACTGATTTTACTGGAGTTTTTGTTTTCTTTTCCAAATGAATTTGTTAATTGTCCTTTGCCAATCTTGCAAAAATTTACCAGGATTAAAATGAGCTCAATTTGAAATAAAAGAATAGCTAGATCTTCAGGGCCTTACAAAAGGGTAACAGGGTCAGGGCCATCTGAATATCTGATGCGGGGAATATTATTCCATAGTGTAGGTCCTGCCACTGAGAAGGCATGACCCGGGGGTCCAACAAGATGACATCCGCTAAATCTAGCAGAGAGGGCACCAGATCTCTTATATCAAACAATAAGGATCTGGAGCATGCCCTCTCTGCTAGATTCGGTGGGGCAAGCAGAGACAATGGGAGAAAGGCCATCCGACAAATAGCCTGGCCCTATGCCATGTTGGGCTTTATAGGTGATAACCAATATCTTGAATTGCATCTGGGAATCTACTTGGAGCCAGTGCAGCTTGTGGAACAGTGATGCATAATGAGAAATGCCAAAAACTGCCAGTGCTGCTGCAATCTGGACCAGCTGTGGCTTCTGAGTACTCTTCAAGGGCAGCCTCATATAGAGCACATTACAGTAATCCAAACAGGCATGAGCAAACAGACATGAACAAGGCCTCTGGGTCGATGAATGGGTACAATTGGCATACAAGATAAACCTGTACAAAGGCCCCCCCAGCCATGGCTGCCACCTGCTCTTTACATGGGAGCTGAGAGTCCAGGATGACCCTCAAATTGTGTAGTAACTCTGACAGGGGAAGTGCACTCCCATGCAGAGTTAAAGGTGGAAGATCTCCAGAACCTGGAAGCCTTAAAACCCATAGCCTTGTTAGGTTGAGCCAAAACAGAACTTTTCTCAAAGTGTTCTAATTTGCCATGGAGGGAAATCCTCCAAGTACTGATGAGTAGAACACCACTGGCCTAGACAGAAACTGGAGGGGCAGGGAGGGTGTTGGCAATGAAGTGATTAGAGAAACTTGGTTACATAAACAAAATAATTACGGTGCAGAGTAACCAATAGTAAAGGATAAGAAAAACATATTAATAAAGAAATGCGTGTTTCATTTGCCATGGTATAACTGAAGGCCATGGGGATTTCACCACTTCCTATGGTAAATACTTTGTATTAAGAGAGTGGAAAAAAACTTGGTGGTTTTGTACCTTGTTCTCTATAAATCTTGCCTAAGGTTACATATATAATAGACACCTTTGGAATAAATTAACATATTTCAGTATTTTGCATTACAACAGACAACATACTTTGCTTTCATACTGTCAGGCCTAGCCCAAGGAACTCCAAGAGACCATGCAAATTCAGTCCAGTTATGTTTATTAGCTACAACCTCTAGCAAGAATCTTCCCAGACTAAAACCCCAGTTCCCAAAGTCCTCCAGCCACAACAGTATGAATTCCTCAGGGAGGTGTCAGTCTCATCCTTTTGTTCCTCCCATGCGGTTCCGGTGAGCTAAGAAAATGCTTATCTCCCTGAGCTTGGCCTTCATAATTCCATTCCATCACACATACCTATCCAACTTTTCTTCATTGACCTTTAAAAGTTTAACTTGTATTATTTGATATGTCTTAAAAACAGAGATACTATTACGTTTGCCAGATGAATCTTACATGAACTCACAATGTGCAAACCTATACCCACCATGGTTTCAGATTGTGGTCTATAACCAACCCCGAACCAAGTTTAGATCTGTACAGACTATAAAGGAATGTTTATGTCAATTCTTGCTCCCTCTTGTTTCTCTGGGACTTATTGATAAGGTGCTTTTAGTGAGCAATGTCCACCTAATTTGGATGAAGCAAAACAGTACATAAAAATAATTTAATACTTTCATTTAAACAGGACTGAAGTCTGGATTTATAATTACCAATACAAGCAAATAGAAAAAAAAAAGAATAAATATGAAGTCAAGATTATTTGCTTGCTAAGACTGTAATTGGTACCAGAGAGTTTTCCATTTTAACATCATCATTTCTTCTATCAAGAGCTTAGTATTTCAGCTGCAATTTTTTTTATTGAGATGGTGAAGTATAAATGTCAAACTAAGTCAAGTTTAATTTATTTGTTTGACCATAAGCCATAACATTCAGGGTGGAAGAATAAAGGATCAGTAGGTCATCACATATACAACATTCCATTAAAACTTTAAAATGCCATTTATACTGACCACACATAAAAACTCTGGGTTCTAATGTGAAATTACAAATTCCCCAAAGTTGTTTAAACCATAATTATACAAAAAGTTAAACAAAATTATGCATAATATTCAGAATATCATAAAACCGATAACCAATTATCTATTTAGATATACAACCAGAATAATGCTTTATTAAAACATATGTGTGTCCTAAAGTTATGACTGGGGAAGAAGTAATTATATATATTAATTTGACTTGACAAATATACCAACAAATCAGAGGCACACCCATGGGATCACCACTGTTGGGACTCATAGCAGAGATTGTAATGCAACGCCTAGAAGCTATAGCACTCCCACAAATACAACCTAAAGTATGGATCTGAAATGTAGATGACAAAGGTAGTTGTTGGTATATTTGTCCATCAAACTGAAAATAGGTGGTGAGGCAGAGGTTGATGAGGTCCATGATTCTGGCTATTTCAATCTGAGTGTATTATAACCTTTGTTATAATAAAAAAGGAGCAACTAGAGAAGACACATGAAACCATCAACAACATCTTCAAAGGAATAAAATTCACCAGGGAGGAAGAAAACAACAACACACTACCCTTCCTGGATATCCTCATCAGCAGAGGAAACAACAGCAAACTAGAAACCCAAGTTTATTGGAAGACAACCCACACTAATCAAGTACTCCATTACCAAAGCAACAACCCAACTTCCTACAAGAGGAGCTGTGTAAGAACATTATTCAAGCGAGCAAAAACACATTGCAGCAACCCAGAACAGCAGAAAAAGGAAAGAGACCACCTATACAACATCTTCCAACAAAATGGATATCCACGCAACTTTATCAAAAAGTGCCTGACCACTCAACCTATTACAACACAACCAACACAAGCTATGAAAAGGATCACACTGCCATACATCAGAAACGTCTCAGAAACCACCAACAGACTATTACAACCACATGGCATCTCCGTGGCACACAAACCAATGAAAGCCCTCCAAAATATCTTAAGTAAACCAAAAGACCCAGTAGGTCAAGAAGAAAAAACAAGAGTCATCTACAAAATACAGTGTAAGGACTGCAACAAACACTACGTAGGACAGACAGGCAGAAGGCTGGCAGAGTGCATCCATGAACACCAACTAGCAGTTAAAAGACACAATGAAAACTCCTTAATCTCACAAGACATGGACAACCTTAACCATAGTTTTAACTGGGAAACTCTCAGCATTTTAGACCAAGCTAAATCCAAAAATGCAAGGGAATTCTTGGAAGCTTGGTATTCAGACAAGGCAGCAATTAACAGACACACAGAGATAAACAGCATCTACACACTATTCAGAAGAGACAAAAGACCAGATCAACAATTCTCACCAGCAATTATCACTAAGATAAGCAGAGGTTACCACACGGCACACAAGCAAGCAACAAACAATACCCTAATCAAGGAAATACCAGAGGAACAAAACAAAACCCCCACCCCACCAACACTGACAGGGCATGCAAGAGTATATAAACAGAGAGCAAACCCCATCCCATTCCAACACTGAAGATGTTACCTAGCCTGGTGACGAAACGTTTGCAGGAAAAGAACCAAGCTCAGAGAACCCCAAAGACTCCACAGTTCAACCCTGAGCTACACATATTCGCCTCCGAAGTTTGCATTATCATATCCAATTTTCTAATAAACATATTTTCTATCTAGCTATTCTTAATATAAGCTATGTTTAATATATTTATGTTCCCTGTATGAATAGTTTCCCTCCAAATGCTGTGTTATTTGAAATGTTAGATAAATAACAGACACTACTGCCATCTCCACTGTGACAAAGTCAGTACTGACAGATCACATCACTTCACTCTAACAGAACTCTGCAACAGATTTTTTTACATTTCCCAGCTAAATGTGTACAGGATTGTGCTTACTAGAGATTCAGATTCACATAAAAGAACAATCATAATATATTTGTATATTGTCTTTTTATATACACAACTTTCAGAGATTCATGATGGATTATATAGTCACAAAACACATTGTAATCTCTAGCAATACACTGTTATCAAAGTAGTTGCACAATAAATGCATGCTAAAAAAATCACTGCAAAAATAATTCCTTACTGACAGAACAAGCCTTGACCTAGGAGATAATTCCAGAAGAAGAACTCCTTTTAAACAGTTGCTGATCAAGGTAAAGCTAGTCCTCAGTTCTAAGTTCTTATATGAATTATGAGAATACAGGAAGTCCTGCTTACTGACCACTTATTCAGGGACTGTTTGAAGCTACAACACTGCTGAAAAAATAACTTTACGGGTAATATACGACCATTTATGACCTTCGCAGTGTCCATTAGTCACATGATCACCGTTACAGTCAGTACACATCCTGTGCTTGACCTGTGTTTTTTTTCCCTCCCCCCTTGCACAGAGATTGGCGAGGAAGAGAGTTCAAAAGAGTAAGCTGTTTGCTCTTCTACACATTGAAAGCAGTGGAAAGGATCATGCAAAGGAGAGATCGCCTACAGAAATTGCTTGCTTTTTTGCTCTCTCCTCCCCTTACAGAACAGAGAGATTGGAGAGAAAGGGATTTCAAGAGAGTAAGCTGTTTGCATAGTGCGCCCGTGGCTCCCAGCCCTGGGCTGCTGATGCAATTGCATTGCTTTTGATGTGTATAAGACAGCAAGCAGGCATTTGAGCATTCCAAAGGGCAAAGAAGTGGTTAGGAAGCAAACAAAAGCCAGAGGTGTGAAACTGAGTAGTCTCATCTCTTTCTAGCCAGAAAGCACAGTTGCAGTCACGTGATTTCCACCTAGCAACCCCACTTCACTTAGGGTGGAGTTGCCAGTCCCAATTAGGGTCATTAAGCAAGGACTACCTGTAGCCTATTTCTGAGCAAAACAGTAAATGGCAACTTTGTCACAGAGGCCAGAGTCAGTAATAGCAAGCAATTCATATAAGGCCATTAAGAAACTGTTGAAAATTTGTTATAGCTCACAGGTTCCATTATGGAAAGTCTGCAGCCTTTCTCAATCTTTTTATGCTGGAGGAACCCTTGAAATAATTTTCAGGTCTCTGAGAAACTCTGCATAAAAATCACAAAAAATACAAGAAGTTCACAGGACAATTCATTTCTAACCTATACAATCAATGTTTTACAATATTTACAACAGCAGCAAAGCAGCAGGCTGGCAGCTAAATCCAGATATGTAAAAATTCCCACCACTGTGAGAGCTAGGATTGAGTGGTGTGTGAAATCCAAAAAATAATTTTTGTTTTTAATCACAATCTCTCATGGAACCCCTAGTGACCTCTCATGGAACCCTAAAGCTCTGCGGAACCCCAGTTGAGAAAGACTGGTCTATAGAACTGTGATAAAAACATGATACTTCAGTGAGGATACCAAATATTTAGCACAAATCAAAATCAGAATTATGGTTGAAGACTTTACCTAAAGTCTTATTTCTCTCTGTAGCCTGATATAAAACAGTGGGCCCATGTTCTTTGATAATTACTCATAACCTTTCCATCTCCAGTGTTATGTAACTAGGGAAGGCACACAACTATTTAATTCGATTTTATTGCAAAAAAAGGAGGATAATTAAATCTGTTCTCCAAGATCAATATAAGTGGATATTAGGCAAGCCAAAGATTAGACCAGCATGCATAGAGGGCTGCTAAATATATATTTTCCTTTCATAATTATTACAAGATAGATTTGATATTTAAAGTATTATTGGTGCTCCTTATTCATACTCACACCTGTGTCCAAGATGTTTTTTTGGGAAGAAGGAAACAGGAGCACTGTAATAATTCAGCTGACCCAAAGTGATGTTCTCTTGTTAATAATTAGCTCCAAATATGGAAGTCTCAACTGTCTCTTTTATATCTTCAAACCTCAGAAAGTGTCAGTGAATTCTAGTTTATTAACTAGATTGTGCTGTATCCATGCTGGCACTTAGACTCTTGAATGGTTCCCTTCAGACCCATGAGCTGGTCAGCAAATTTGAACCTGCTGTTAATGCACATGTCTTTGTTTTGAGTAGATTATCTCTTGTGTTTGAGAAACCTGTAATGTCTGGGATCCATCTCTGCTATGAGATTCTTGCTATCTTCTTTAAAACACATCTTTGCCCATTCCATGTAGCATTAGTTTCTCACAAGAATCTGGACAATATCTGGTTGTTTTCATTCCATTAAGGTCACGTGCGTCTAAATTGACCTCTCTTTTCCAGACTTATCAGCTATCTGTTTCCTGCATAGACTGATGGAGAGATTATTCTAAACAAGTCTGAGAAACATTTCTTGGGCTGACCAATAAATGCACAATGAATGTTTCTTATATTTGGTTCTTCCTTGTAGTCTTGACTTCATTTTTGTTACATTATTCAGGATCTTCCTTGAAGTACTTCCAGCCTTCCAGTTAAAAAAATCCACTCATTCTCTGATTCAGTGAAATAGCTGCTTACAGCTCATCCCCTTCCATATCACAAAAGTCTCCTTTCAGGTCATTGGTCCTTCCAGTCCTTTCCCCAAACTGATATTAAACTTTCGAATATTTTGCTTGTTTCTTCTATCACATAGACACATTAGTGCAATACAATGGAACAGTTCAAGAATGAAAGACAAACACCTCAAGCCTGAACCTTTACATTTTTTTCATTCCTCAGGGTTGATTAGAACATTGTCAAAAACTACAAAGGAATCATGCCTTAACAAAAAAAATTGCACTATACAGTTCAAGCATTTCACCTCTTTTGCTTTCCAAGTTAGAAGGTGAACCAGTTGATAATAGCATGTGACCTTGCTTTGTTTCCAGAAAATCAAACACATCTGAACTGCAATCCATTTATCTGAAGTAAAGGAAATCTGCTGAAATTCTGATATGTGATTCAGTTAGAAATTCTTTTCTATGGCATTTCCGGCAATCGCCTTTACAATGTAAAATAAAAAACAAGGATAAAAAGGAAATGGATTTTTGTGGTACTATAACTCTAGTGGTTCTCCAGGGACAAAAGAAAAAACAAAACCCTTACTCTTCAGCAGCTGATTTATTAATTATCACTTTGCTACTTGCTCATCTGTATATGTTAGCATTGTATTTCAGAATAAATAGTAAATTCTATATCTCTAGAAGAGTAACTCAAGGGTAGCTATATTCATATTAAATTCTGGATTATAATTTTCCCTGACTGACTGGCAGTTGGAAAAATCTAGAGGGACATTTACTGTTTCCAATCAACACACCCTCCCCTACTCTTATTCTCTTTAAACACTTTGATGTGATGATGAATCCAAACACAGATTTCTGAACAAGGCCCTTTTCAAATTGTTTCAACTGTAAAACATGCCAGGAAAAATACAAAATACGTTTTTAATCCATAGGATACTTACAATGATTAATTCTGATAAAAATATGACAGATGACTCTTAGCTCCAGAAAATTAGTGTTTGCTCTAATTCTTACGAATGTAATAAACTACACAATTGTCTGCAGTGCTTCATGTAGGGATTCACTTTTTATTACTTGAAGTATTTACAGCCTACTTTGTATCTGTGGATTTCAGGACAAGTTACAAACCAATACAAATGATTTTTAAAATAAGCAACAATGGAACAAGAATAACTCAAAATAAAAGTCACAACAATAATAAAAACATCAAATTCTATAATCCAATAAAAGAGAAAGTAAGAATAAATTATGGTTCCTAATGAGAAAAAAGCTTGGATAAATAGCCAAGTCTTTATTTGGCCCTGGAATGAAACTCATATAAGCATCAGACTAGCCTTGAGATGGGCCATTCTATTACTATTATGAACAGCCTATGCACACACATTTTAAAAGTAGCACTTCAGGGAGAAATATAGAAATATATGCCAGTAGTTCTCATTTAGCAACTGCAATTGGGACTGGCAACTTGGTCATTAATTGAAGCGGTTGCTAAGTGAAAACCATGCGACTGTGACTATGCTTACGATTTTACTTCAGCTTTCTTTTGCTTTACAGTGTCAGAAGGATATGACCTAAACAACCTGGTGAGCCTAAACGGTGGGGAAGCTCGATTCTTGGGGAAGCTGGGTAAAAGGGCAAATCTTATAGCCCTTTTTCCCTACTCCCTGCCCTCTGGAATGCTCACCCTGGTGTTGGGATAATTAGCAAGAAGAGAATTAAGTTTATATTTACATTCATTCGAGTGGAAAGGATTATAAGAAAGTAAGCAGAGACACAATGGGGAATACACATTGAAAGGAATGTGCTAGTGCTGGCTGTTTGCCTAGCATGCTCCTGGCTGCCAGCCACAAGCTGCTTTAGTGTGAAACTGATTAGGGTCTTGTCAATTTCAGGTAGCAGCTGCCAGTGGGCTAATTAAGGTCATAGAGCTGAGGTTGTTAACTTGCAGTATTATGGAGAAAAGCAACTCAGGAAAAGATAGCTTGTTTAAGCAATCTCTCCACTGTGTGTGTGTGGGGGGAAAAATAACAAGTCAGGCACAGGACAACTGACCGTAATGGTGAATATGTGATTGAGAGAGAGATGCTGCGAAGGTAATAAATGCAGGCATTGGTTGAAAAGTTACTTTTTCATCATAGTTGTAACTGCAAACGGTCACTATCTGAGACAGTCACTAAACAAGGACTACCTGTAGATGAATTTGTAGTGTAATGTCCATGGATGTATCAGATACAAATAAGGCTTAGTTGAACTAATGGCTGTCATTCTACTGAATACAAAATGCAGAGGGTCACATTTTAATACTCTAGGTTGCTTTTTGGATGGTAGAGGAGTGAAAAGATGTGTCAGAAATCTACATCTGCATTTCTAAAACACATGCTTGTCCATTCCATATGGCACTAGTTTCTCACACCGATCTGGAACAATATCTGGTTGTTTCCATTCCATTTAGTTCACTTGCATCTAAATAGATATCTTTTCCAGACTTGCTATCTATCTGATTCCTGCGTAGACTTAGAAAGATGGATGTACCTCTGACTTGCAGGTTCAGATTCTACATCTGACAGTTATTATCAAAGAGATCCTATGGGTTTTAACTAAAAATACTGATTCAGCATGATTGGCCATCAGCATTTCAATTTTTGTAGAACATAATGTATTTTATAGACAAACTTCCCAAGGTTCTGCTATTTCATGCCAAAAATGTTACAAAATTAAGTTGCACCTTCCATGTAAGAATGGGACTATCAAAACTGCAAAGCAACTAGACAGCTTCCATTTATAATGAACACATTCATAAAAACATGCTTTACTCAGAGGAAGAGGGGAACAGTAAAAGCAATTACTTTAACAGCTGATATCCATGGGAAATAATTATCCGCTTTTATCTGATACAAGTGGTGGCCCATAGTGACCACACATTATAAATGAAGTGTACTTCAATGTGCTTTTTCTGTGACAGGAGAGGTACATACCTACTTAGAGGAACAGCTCTAAAACAAATGAGTGCTACTATCATATTATCATGAGGATATCATTAGGATCTATTTTTTGAGTGTTAGTATTCTTTAGCACAGCTTCAAGGAATTCTCAGGCCTCGCGCAGACCTTCTGCAGCAACCTGTTATTTGACAGCCCACAGTAAAGTGTGAATCAAGAGCTACCATCAGTCATTCTCCTGACAAGTACCTTATCTCAGCATGTTTCTTCACAAGTTAAATTGTCTTCAGCAGAGCATATCTGATTTTCTCCAATAATATATTTCTGTTTGTCTTATAGTTCTGTGCTGCTTTTTAATATTATAATCCACATTCACTGCCAATAATATATTGGACAGACATCCTAGTCTGGATGCCATTCTTTCTGTGCTTGGTCATTGGTTTTAGAATTCTTTCTTCATCAAAGTTCCTGGCTTCCAGTAAGTATTCCTAAAGCCAATCCCATTGGCTCATCATCTTCTACACCACAACAGAACTCTCTAGGTTGCAGATATAATTTCTTCCTGGAACCCTGTTGCTATAATATTTTGAGTGTGGAATGGAGTTGCAAAGACTCATGCCTCCTAAATTACAATTACAATCCTACAGCATGCATTTTCTTAATAGCAACAACCTGTTAACTAATGGTCTCACTTCCCAAAGCGTTTGGAGGCTCTTCTTTCCTTTTCAGGAATGTACAGAAGACTAAAAAAGTTCAAAAAACAATCCAGCAATATCTCTCACCATCTTTTATCAGAGAATGGACTATTATTCAATTGTTACTACAGGGACTTGCCAATTACTTTTACAAAAAGACAAAATGGGGTGTCTCTCAACACGCAGATAAAAATGCTCTAACTGCATTTTACTATGAATCTTCTTATAATAATTATTTCATATTCATGAAATCAATTTCATTGCTTATTCAGCTGAAGAAAAAAAGACTTTTGTTTTCTGATTGTCATGCTTGGTTTTGTTGTACAGTAAAAGAAAAGAGCAAGCACCTGCTCCTAATCTGCATAGAGCTGGTTCTTTCTTTAAAGACATTGACCATTCTCCAGGGTTGACTGGAAGATCACATCATTTTTGTATTTTCTTGCCATTTATAGAGTTGACCTACAGCCAATCTAGGTTCTGGTCAACAAGGAACTATTATGCCATAACTGAGACAAACAACACAGAACTCATTTAGCTAAAAACCCAGATTCAAGTACATATGGAAGATTTCTAGTACTCCTGGTATATTTCTGCTCTTGCCAGAGAAGATAAACAATCCATGATTTCTTCTGCATTATTTATTTATATATCATCTATGTGCACATTTTACAAAGAGCATGTTACAACAGAGCTCTACCCCTACAAGCTCAGAACAGATACAGGAGCACAACAAAGGGATGAGAGATGGAGGTATGGTAACAAGGATGAATAAATAATTAATTTAACTAGGAAAGGAACTATCTTTCCATTTCTTATACTATATAACCACTGCCAAATGTTTTGACTCTAGGAAACAGCTTAGAGAATCTGCTCCATTTCTCTTGGGAATCAAACCATTTTTAACAATACCTAATCATTTCATTTCATTTCATTTCATTTCTGGATATCTTTTAATTTCCCTGTCTTAAAGGCACTGAGCCCATGATTTGGTTATCTAAACACTTCCCCATTTTGGCTTATGGAACTGTACAAAGCATTCAAAAGAACCACTTTGCAAAGCACGATGATGTGAGTGAACCAACTCATCTTGAAGCATTAAAGCAGCCATGTCACTCAATGAAGCTGCTTCAAAAGTTTTCCCCAGAAGTCTCTGGATGCATGTGCATGCATGGCTGCTTCCCCAAGGTTCATTACAGAGAATGGTTTAGATGAATTTCACCACTGGCTGTATAAATCATCCCTACATACTGTATATTGAAATCTGGTGATAAATTACAATTGAAAGTCAACAAGGAATACTTATAAAAAAAGAAAACTTCAGGAATGTTAATTCTCTAGTGTCAAAGTGAAGTCTATGCATCTTTATAACAGCATAAAATCTCAAGCAGAATGGTACCTTGTTGGCATGCTGCAATTTATTGGCAAATTGACTGACTTCTCTGAAAAGGAAGGATATTGTAGAGCTTCTTAATAGGCTGCATCGCCCAAACAGAACAAGGGCGTGGGAGATGGAATCCTGAACCTGAAACTGAATAAAAATATCAGTAAGTTTCATCCCATTTTAAAAATAGTTTTAATTAATGTAAAATGTGCGGATATATTTAGAACATTTATAGAGCATCTAAAAATATGGGCTAGTAGAGACTGAACAAGCAAGTCAAACACATTTTCTTGAAATGTATCATGTATCTATATAATACTATTTCTGTATACTTTACAAACAGTAAAAATATAAGTAGATATACATAGAAGTTT
Organism: Python bivittatus; assembly: GCF_059951505.1. Lineage (NCBI taxonomy): Eukaryota > Metazoa > Chordata > Lepidosauria > Squamata > Pythonidae > Python > Python bivittatus. Next base: position 45,209,790 of record NW_028277030.1, on the reverse strand, counting down.
ATTTGATCATAAACAGCATGCTAAATTATTCCTTTTCATGCCAATGAAGCAATTTTAGAGCAGCTTCCATCCAGTGAAGCTATACCAATTCACTAAATATGATTTATTTATTAGATTAATATCCTGCCTTCAGGAACCCAAGGCAATATAGATAATGCTCCAACCTCCTATTTTCCCCACAATAACCCTGTGAGGTGCTTTGGCCTGATACAGTGAGACTAGCCCAGAGTCACTCAAAGTGCTTCTGTGTTTGAGGGGAGGTTAAAATCTGGGTCTCCCTGGTGCCAGTATAATTTTAAAGTTTATGCTGAGATTTAACAGGAATAAAGTCAGAATGCAATAAATGCTTCTTCTATAACCTGATTTGGTGCCTAAAGGCTGTAGGCCCTTGGCATATCAGGGCTGACTACCACATAATCCTCTATTTCGTTGATACACAGTGTGTGTTCAAATATATTCATTATTCAGTAAACAGTGATTCTTGGAATGCATGTAAGTACATGCAAAACCCAGTTCCAATGTATACAGAAGTGCAATCTCTTTCTCCCCCGACCCAAGATAGAAAATTTCAAAGGGATACCTTCAAATTTCATTCAGTCAATATACAAACGCTACTAACAAAGTAAGTCCAAAGGATATTTTAAGAGATGTAAGCTTAGTACTTTCTGAGTAATCACAGACCATTTATATGTATAATGAGAAGATCTGAAATTTTAATAAGTAAATTTATTTTCTTCACAGAACTAGAATTACCAAATTATTGAATACTCACTTTCAAGGGTCATTATAACCCTTTCATAGCTCAGTCCAACAAATTGCTGAACAATCAAGGCATACATTTTGATAAAAGGATTTCAGAGCTATACAAATAAGAAAGTTCAGTTCCTGCCTTCAAGAGTACCTAGCTTCTTTTCCTTGCACAGGATTATATGGTTTTTTGTTTTGTTTTGGTTTTTTTTGGAGTGGCCAAAACATTATATAATACTGGAAGGATAAGCCTACAACAGACTTGTAGCAATGCATAGCCAACATGTGTGGTTTGTCAGCATCAGAATTAGTCTTTTTTCTTGTTTCTTTTAATTTCAGTTTATATATGAACAGTTAATAATACTATTATTAATTTAAATGGCATGGCTTGCCAATGTTTGTATCTAGTAACAGTGAAAGATACGCAGTATATGTTGTGTTATTTGCACCATATTAATATGTTTGTTCCTTTAGTAAAGCACCATTTTTTTAAAGCAATCTTCATATTTTCTGCTAAGCACTATGTTGATGACTACAACACTGTGTGTTAATTTTAGGAAGTGTACTATGGCTGTGCATTAATTCTGGGTAAATAAGAAAAATGGAACACAGTGGCAGAGTCCTGCTTCTTTACTCATCTCCAAGTTGATTTTCAGAATCTCAAAATCTTGGTCATCTTGCTATCATTCATTTATTTTTAATGGCTATATATTAAAATACCATTATGAAAGATCCTAAGCTTCTATTGTTTAAACTGGCCAGGCTTTACACATTTCTATACATATAAAAAAGAAGATATACAAAAATGATAAACATGGAACAGAAATCTCATTAATTCAAATGCCCCTTCTCATGGAACATATCGACAGAGCAGGAACTTTGTCCACATTTAATCTGCTGTTTGATACAGCATTATAATTACTGTGCACTTCATTTTTATTATTGCCTAAAGCAGTTATGGTTGTCTAGAACCTCCAAACCATTTCCCCCAATTTTTTTTTTAATATATTCAATCATGTCCAATTCTTGGAGACTGCCTGGACAAGTCCCTGCAGTTTTCTTGGCAAGGTTTTTCAGAAGTGGTTTGCCCTTCCTAGGGCTGAGAGAAAGTAACTGGCCCAAAGGTCACCCAGCTGGCTTTATGCCAAGGCAGGACTAGAACTCATGGTCTCCCAGTTTCTAGCCTGATGCCTTAACCACCTCCAAACCATTTTTCCCCAAATTAGTTTTACTTTAAAAACACATAAGCAGCACAGCTATCTAAATTAATGGTGTTATTCTAGATTTCTTCCTATGCAGACAACTGACCTGTATAATTACATTATTTTCAAGTCGCTAGGAGTCAGGCATTGTACAAATTTAATAATAATACTTTTATTTGTACTATTCATAATTATGTCTACTGATTTCAGTGAGATTTACTCATGCTGTAAATAAGATTATGGGAATCATCTAGACATAAAATGGCAGAAAGATTCAGACAACACTTGTTAGGATGGGGTGCCATGCTTCTGGTGTGGTATTTCTCCCTCCTTTCTATCAGTGGCATGGTTAAAAATAGAAAGAGACAGCAGCAACATTAGTCTTTTTTTCCCTATTCCATTTTTTTCTTTAAACATTTCACTTAATGAAGAGTCTAGATTATTTGAAACCTTGCAGTTCATATACAGCTTCAGTTGGCCTAATAATTTATTAACACTGTGAATTCGTGAGTTGGACTATTAGTTCTATATATGTTTATAGGATAAAGTAAAGTAAGAAACAGTTGTAAAAAAAATTACATCTCTTGAAAATCCTTCCCTAGGCTTATTTATCTATAAACAATAATAGAACATAAGTTAAAATCTCAGCCCTAAGCATTTTAGAGATAGAAGCAATTTGGCATTCCAGCATAGCTGAGTGCTTACTCAGGGATATGGAGGGAGAACAAGAATTACCAGGTGAAAAGAAATGCTTCTAAGTGATTTTTTAAAATAACTGCAGAGCTTTAAGGAATGGCCTGAAGATGTTTAAATATCCAGAGTGCCCTGGGAACAAATTCCAGAACATCTGAAGGATCTTCCCAAACCACAATCAAGGGGGGAAAAAGGAATGCCATACCTACGCACCCCAAAGCATGAGAAAGCAGAATCAAATATATTTAACCCTGAGATTACTGTACCTAACATTTTTCATCTTCAGAATGTCATTGGAAAGCTGGAGCATTTAAAAGCAATAGTGGGAACCGCACAAACTATGCGAATATAACAATAAAGGAGAAAAAACAAATGAAGGATCAAAGACAGGAAATCAGAATACAGGAAAGGATGATTTTCTAAGAAATTATTTCCTTGTCAACAGAACTGTAAGACCCAGATTAGGTCAGGTTAGGAAACAAGGCTTAAAAAAATCAACTGAAAGAATTCTGGAACTATGGGCTTCAGAATCATGTTTGTGCACCATGTCGTGTTAGTAGGCCAGATCTTTGATTGTAATCAGTCATTCTGAGCAGGCAAATGCATCCTGTGTTTTTACTGTGGTTTCAGATGGATCCCATGTTTTTGTGTCATGGGAATACAAAGAGTGCCAGATCCACCCATGATTATAGTGGCACAGTGACTGCAGGCAGATGTAATTCGTAACTGAATACTTATGAATAATTGATGGTTTCAAATGGATGCACCGTAAAATTGTGAAGTTCTAGGAGGATCCACATGGATCCAGTTTTTACCCAGACCCGATTTTGAGGTCTATATTCCAATACTGAGGGGGCGAAAAAATAAGAAAAAAGAGAGGCATTTCCAAAATAAGTAGGGCATTATTACACATACCTTTCAAACAAATAACTATTCAGAAATAAGGTAGAGCATCAGTTAAATATACTTTTCCCTGCACTTGTATTCAAAAATAAGTAGGTTATTTGTTGAAAATGTTGTTCCTCTACATGCTGATTCAGGAGACTTACTAAATTCAATAAGGCTTACTTCTGATTAAACTTGTATAAGCTTGTAGCCATGCAAATAATATAGCAGCAGTTCCTTTCCTTTTTTTCCTTTTCTGGCCAATACAAAATCATACACAGAAAAACTTTTCTCTTTTTTTTTTTTTGGCTGGGGATATACTGCTAATCCAAAACATCTGTAGACAAAAATGGACCAAAAGCTTTACTACAAGTTACTGTCTAAAGCAGTTAAACATAACTTTCTATGAACTTTTTTTTTACAAGTGGTACTATTATACACTTTGACAAAGAATAATGTTTAATAAAATGTCAGGTAGCAGAAACTAAACATTGTAATGATAAATAATGGTTAAATTTCTACAAACAAATCCTTTCAGTGATGCTTATAATTAATAAATGAAAAAGATCATGGAAAAGTACAAAGAAGAGATTAGTTGGGGGTAGAAAATATAACAGTTAATATCCAAATAATGAAATAAGGCATGAAGAGGATTTGAGAGAGAAATTCAATAAATACTGAGACCATGATACATTGCCTCTTTTATATCAGTAAGCTACCTAGCAAAGGGCTACTGACAACTGCATAAATTCTTCCATCTGGAATAAAGTTCACTCACTTGACAATCTTATCTGGATTGATTATGTTAATATATTTACATTCAATCCTTTGAATGCTTTTTAAAAATATGCTTGGAAGTCTACAAGAATTAAGTTTTCAGAACAGAAGTGTTTCTATTATATGAAATGTCAGATACAACATCTGAAATAAAATATCTTGCGTAAATTTTTTTTCGTTAAATTCTATTGTTCTATTTTTAAAAACAACTTTGGGTCTCTCCATACAATCACACAGTGTTGGCTCAAGATATCTGACTGCTTGAGGAAACAGATAAAGTGGCACTATAATCTCAATTTCACATTTCTGATAGTTGAAATTTCAACATTGATGATGGCAAACTTTCTTCCTATACAGTTGAGGGCAAGAAATTGAGAGCTTAAGGGCACGGAACATACCAAGTATCAAATACTGACTCTCCTAATATTGCTGGGAAAATACTCCTTGCCTAGGCAACAAGAAGGGACCAGAGGCAGGGGAGAGAGACTGATTGCTCACAATCATGAATTATAATCTGCCAAGTGCTTGACATTGAGTTTGATTGGCAATGTTATACAGGATAAATCATGGTTTTCAATTGTTTAGCTTTCTGATTTCCAGATGTATTTCCTTTTAGTGGATGTACGAAGTACAGAATAATGGATAGGATTCCAACCCAAGTGAGAGAGAAACAGACAGAGAGGCTGTAGTGGCAGAGCAGTTTTCCAAAAAATGTTAAGTCTCATGTTACTCTCCTTTTTGTTTCAGGACCTTCATGAGATTGAAATGAATTGTCCAACAGGATAGTTGGGCAAATGCTGACAACAGAGTCCAGTGTAGATTGCATTTACATGCCACTGCAACCTATTGAAAAATATCACATCTGGCACATGCTACTGGCATTCATACAAGCAACACAGCATGTAGCAACTGGACCTGGAAGTAAGCACAAACTGAAACCTACTTGTCTTACAAGAAACAAGTCCCATTATGTGTCTTTAGGGTGGGCCAGTTTACTTCACAGCTGTTTGTTTTCCACAGCTTAGACAGACAATGCCACCAGCCAGATTTCAATTATAGAAATATATTCCTACTATTCCTTATTGTAACTTCAACACATATGTATTCAAATATTTTAGAAATATTTGTATATCTCACAAATGCTGCTCCTTTTGTCAAGTTTTTAGTCACTACTAATGCTGTTCTGTCAATCCATAAAACATCATTATTGCTTAATATTAGCCATGTTTTTTTTCTCCCTTTTGACCATAATATCATATATTCTGTTTAGTAAAAAAGACCAGAACAAATGGACAAGTGTTTCAAAATTCTATATTATATATTGAGACTATATATTGGAAGTGACACTTATTTCCTTGCTCTTGCTGAACACCCCAGTTGTAAGTGTAAGCATAGATGTTTTGTATTCTTGTGAATACAACTTCTTAAATATATTTCACCACTACTGAGAATTCTAGAATGTCAAAATATTACAGCTTCTTAACTCTGTACGTGACCTCTACCTATGTTTTCAGCATCCATATTTTAGAATCAAAAGCATCTTTTTTTCCAGAGGCTGGTTGGTAAAGAAATAATCTTCTAAATAAGCATTCATTTCCCTCCCTCCCTCTTATATATATATTCTGTGGGCCCTTATGATAATAATGATTCTGAAGAGAAAAAGGAGATGCTTAAAACCCAAAGAAGTTATATAAATCTGATGAAAGCCTCCAGACTTCCTGGAAATTCAAAGTCACTTAGAAAACACTGAGATACCAGACTGTTTTCCAAGTTTGTCTGAAATCAACACAAGGTGAGAGATAGATTACGATTCTACTAGCTCCAAACCATGAAGGAACTCTTCCCTGTTCAACTGTGCAACTCTGATGGCACTCAGTGAGACAACCTCTTGATTCTGAAGTGTCTCTGGTACTAGAGTGAGAAGAGAGTCTCTGACCCCTCCTGATTTGGAACTTGAAGGAAAGGCAAAACTAGCTCTGCACTGTACACACCTGAATTTTTTACAGTATGAATGAGACACCTCTCCAGGTTGGAACTCAAAATGAGGACTTAGCCCAGGAGTCACAATGAATCTTAAAGATATATTTAATATGTTGCCATATGTAAGACTACTTTTCCTTCTGATTTAGCTAGCATTCCTGTCAAAATTTATGGACCAAATCAATGAGTTTGAAGATGGAATGGGTAGTCCATCTTCTGTTCTATCAAGGTATGCTATGAGGAGTTGATATTTCCTTTGGAAGGTCCAATTCAGTACAAGTAGTCCCCAGTTTAAGAACAAATTCTGTTCCCAAGGTATGTCCTTAGGTTGAATGTATATGTAAGCCAGAACAGTATTATTGTATAATACTATATAAGTAGCACTTTGTAATGAATGCGAACCATTGTATATTTAACTTGAATCATTGTGTATTTAACTCGAATTTTGCTACAACAGACTCCATTCTTAACTATGGATTGTCTGTAACTTGGGTGTTCTTAACCCAGGGTCTATCTGTATTACAAACATTGCTCTAAAAAGTGTTGCTTATGACATTAAAAAACAGGATTATCTCCTGGAACAATAATCACATTTACTTTTTCAATAATAACATGAGGTTGAGAGATAGGCAATGTCTAAAGTCACGTACACCCTGGCCAATAAAGGATTTGAATCATGATTTCACCATATACTATATCTGCACTACTCTTCCTACATTACATGTGATCTAAAGAAAGGGTTAATCATATGTACCTTTCCCTCTGCTGTTGGATTACAATTTCTATGATTCCAGACTATTGGCTACACTGATAGTGTGGTGGTAAGTGAAATACAACTTTCACCTACCCTTGCTAAAAACATGACAAAGTTATTGTTTGCTTCTACAACACAAAGATGTAAAAGACCGTATAATCTTAATTAGATTGAATGTTATGATTAATAATCAATCATATGGAGAGCAATTGCCTGTTAACACAAGTAAGATGAATTTGATTAACATTAAAATATTTTTTGATTAAATCAGCAAAGCCTAAAAGCACAACTAGAAATATTCCACTGGTTTGCATTTTTATAGAGGGTCAACAGCCAAAGAGACTTCCTTGTTAACTACACTGAGCATTTTGGGTTTTCTTCCCAGAAATGTTGTTCTTAAAGTTGTCACTCTTCATTACAAGGAACAATTCTATTTAGATAGATACTGAACCAAGAACTTGCAAAATTAATAAAGTTATCATACAAATTAAATCAAACAAGAATAACTTTAACTACTTTTCAATTTCATGAACTGTAGAACCACCACACATTTTTTTAAACTGGGACGAAAATGAATCACATCTTTTAAATGTTAAGCACTAGACTAGATCATTACAGAGATGAAAAATATGGTGCAGAAAATGGAGAAAAAGTATACAGTAATCATTTCAAAGTTTATGGGGTGTAAATAAATTATTTTTATTTACTATATTTATTTAGTGGATGCAGTTCCTAAACCTATTTATATTTAAATTCCAGGAATCATGACCTTAATGAAACAAGATTTCTCAGGTTTCTTTTCTCTAGCTCAAATGAAGTAGGAAAGAATAAAAGGTTAATGCAACTTTCCGCAACCCTAGTGCCTCCCATCAAATTCTGGTGTTTTACTGCCTTCATCTCCAGCTAACAGTTTAAGGAAATCTAGGCTGTGCTAGTGGCTCCAAAGAAGTTAAACAATTGTATTGGCTTTCAAAAATACTCAAGAGATATGCTTATAATGATTTACCAGATGTAATCCAGCCATGTTTTGTTTTGCAATCTCACAAATTATAGCTAGCATATGATTTCAAGGGAATATGTAATGCTTACGGCTTTTAATTTCAGAGTTTTACCAAAGAGGCAAGCTATCTCCTACTCACGCTGGTACTGTAGAATTTGCTTTACTAATCACTACAACATATTCACGTCATTTATAAACATGATGTAGAAACTGATTGCAAACCAGATTAAGAAGATACAAGTATAAATGACCTCTTATAATTTGCTCTTATATAACAGAGCAAATTCTATTATATTCTGATAGTATATGACTGAGTTAGACTATCTAAATTTTATTGGGAAACTACTAATCTGCAACTTCAAATTGCAAGATTGCCGATCCAATGACACTATCACAACCATCCAATTCATTGGTGATTATTTTCATAAATTAAAGCATACATGGGTGTCCATAGCCACATATTTGCAACAACAACAAAAAAAGCCTTAACACATATTCATTAACATTTCCATTCACTGTAGCTTTATATAGTACTTCATGGGCCTCAGCATGGCGCCCAGGGGCATCAATGACTCTTTAAACACATCAGGTGCTGTCCTTGGTATTATTACGTATCCTGTCCCACCAGACATTAACACACCCTCACACACAGAGGAAACTTAATAATACCCTTAATAAACCAATTTTACAGGAACAATCTGTTTTTGTTTTTAAATTCTACTACTAGGACAAATTATATATTTCTGATCATATTTGCCACTAGAAACGAGTGCTATTTATGAATAATTCATTTTAAAATTTGTTTATTCTGAATACATTAAGAGGCTTCTCTTGATAAGAGTGATCTGAAATTGAAAATATTAATCAAGCAGTGAGACTTTTGAAAAAGGCAATTTAAGACTGCTAGTAGTGTCCATATTTTTACTATTCACCAGTCTAGAAAAATGTTCTGTAGTTATGCAAATTGTTTCCCCATTTCCTTTCTTTAAGAGGCCACAAAAGGAATGACAGGAATCTAATCTTTAGTTTTTAAAACTTTCTTAAAATCATACTACTCTTCCATTATTTTCATATTTATTTCACTTGCTTTCTTACAATTTTTATTTTTTTAATACGTTCTTGTCATGATATATTTTCATGGAATGAATGAATGTTTTCCTCTACATCAGCCTTTTCCAACACTAGATAAAATCCTTATACGTTAAGTATATTTTGTGCAAATTGTCAGAACGCAATCTTTAGACTGAGTGCATAGGTCAAAAGCACAAACCCAAGTGGATTGAGGGACTACATACATCGCTCCCTCATTAATTGACTAATAAAATCAATCTGACCTCAGAAACAAGCATTTACAAAGCTTTCCTCCAGTGTTTTTATAATTAGCCACAGATTCTTTGTCCAGACAATTTATATCACACAATTTAATAGTTTAATCTGAACCAAGAGTACTTTGCTATCATTTCACAATCAGGGTGGTTCTTTAAGGTCTTATTGCCTAGAATTAGCTGATATGTCCTATTACTGTGACTTGTGGTTTAGATACTATATTTTGGTCACAGACCTATAGTACTCCAAACAAACCAAAACCAAGATCTAATTAAAGCCTTGTAAAGTTTTTATGTTCAGGTAATTTTATATTAGAAATTAACATAAGTGCCATAAAATACTTTTTCAAAGTTTCTCAAACACTATTAGTATCATCCCACTTAATAGGTTTTTCAACTATTACCTGAACTATGACTTTTAAATCTGTGAATAGTTAATACCAAGAAAAGGTATTTGCTGGAAATGCAAAGAAATTAAATTTGGTAATAAATTGTTCAAAAGTAATTATCCTACTTAAGCTATAATCAGGAAAGCTGGGAAAACCTATAAAGACTACACTAGCCTGGATATTTCACAGATTCCCACTACATTCCAACACATGCTTTAAATTATGAAAATATTTTCAAATGCTGAAGTTCCTTGAAATTCTGTCCTAATCTGAAAACAGAAGCCACCTGGATATATGTTAGTAGTTATTAGCCCCTTGAGCTCATTTAGTGGGAAAGAGCTGGATTCTCCTGTACTACAAAATATTTGAATTTAGATGACTCAGGCTAATCTTCAAAATGCATGCATAATATCCTCCTTGAGCACTTTTCAACCAGACTATAAACTGCCAGCATGCTTACTGAATATCTTGCAAGTTTCACCTACACCTATCAAAAAGCATCTGAGCAACTTTGAAATGTAACATGAGCACTTCTTTGTTATGAAAGATAATTTTTACAAGCACAACAGATGTGGAGCATGAACCAGCCTCTGCTCCATATTTCTCAGCAAACTTTCAATAAGGAATGCTCAGATAGAATCTGTCACTAAAAAAGACTGCTTAAAAGGTCCATGAATCCACTTGCACAGGATCCACTAATCCCTATGCAAGCAGACCAAATTTGTCCCCATGCAGCTTTGGGATGCAACCTATTAAACTGGCAATTCTCAGCGAAGAAGGGCTTGGCAACCTGCAACTATAACAAGCTGACAGTAATAATTTTTAAACTGCAGATTTGGATTAAACTCCCATGTTATCTTTAGGTAGAACTGTTCCACAGATAATGCTAGATTAGTTGGACCAGAGCTATGATTTAAGAAGAAAGTCGTAAGTTTCTTCAAAGCCCAGCCTGGCTCTGTCAACAGACTCTACACACTTTGTAAATACAGGTTGTCCACTAAACAGTAATGTTCTATTTTGATATGCCTGATCCACATATATATGGGTGTGAACCACACTTTGTACCACTCACAAGCTCACTACCCTCCATGTTCTCATTCATGCAAAAGGTTGGAAGCTCAGAATTTCCAGCAATTTAAAATGCTTAACATCATATAAATAAGGATCATACAACTATTCCTGGGAGGTATTTTACTTACTCTGTTGAGATAGCTGCTGTTTAAAATAATTTGTACAAGTCTTTCCACAGTGTCTTCCAGCTTTTTAAAACACCTTCCCAATATCTGACAAGAAAAATCAGCATCATTTAATAATTTAGTTATGACAGAAACAGCCTGAGTCATAAAATCTGGAAAGGGTTGTTCAGGAAGGTTATATGATGTAACCAGACCATCGAGTAACTGAGAAAAAGAACTGGACACAATGGAGCAATCCCTCCCAAGTTTTGTCAAGTCTATTTTCAGACTATTGGACTCTGACAGATTTCTTAGTTCAATGAAATTTTGTAGGAACTGCATGTGCAACGTCAGAGACTCACTCTTGCTGGGAGTCAATGTTGGAAGTACATTTGACAAAATGGCAGGGGCCGAACTGTTGAAATCATGCCCCCTGAGGCTGAAAGCAGGGAGGGTTTCTACTGGATCAACTGTGCAGTCATTTGAGAGATCACATCCAGAATCTTCAAAAAGGTCTGTGCACTCTGCTGTATTAGAAGCTGCCACAGACTGGCCTTCAAGTGGTCTTTCAACGCCTGAAAGACAAGAACAAAACTAGACAGTCAGTATACTATAATGGATGGAGAACTGGACTTTAAGTCGAGATAGCTGGGCTCAACTACTCATTGAAGTGTAAAGCTTTAGGCCAGGCCACTAACAGGGTTCACTTATCATGCAAATTCATGGTTTGCTTAGCCATGTTTTTTTTTTAAACTAAACCACAATTGGCCGGCTTCATACAAACTGCTTAGACAAAACCAACTACAATTTGCTTAGTACATTGTTTGAACCTTGTGTGAGGAAAATATATCTTTGGGTGAATCTTTGGGTGAAAGAAGCAAGTTTTAGAGGCCTCAGATGAATGGGATCGCCTTAATAAAATTGAAACTTAAAGGAATGTGCAGCACCCTTGAAGTTGACATGAACTAGGCTGATTGTAAACCCCTTATCACAAACACTCCCATAGCAAGAGAGGATGTCTTTGTCCTGGCAGTTGGCACCTTGAACTATTTGTTTCTTCCCCTCTGACACTATTGCTTTCCTTATAGCTAGCAGTTGTTCCATCCTTGTAGATAGCGGCCAAGAACAGGGACAGAAAGTAATTTGAGAAGTATTGCTCATTTAGGTATGCCTGCATCATCATATGAATATGTATACGTGTGTGCTCTTTTCCCTTCCCCTTTCTTGTAGAACTGTATAAAAATCAGGGTATCCATTTTGCCTACGGGGAGTGTCTCCCACTAACCTTTGATAGGGTCCCCCTCCAGTACATACTGCCTAATAAACACTGCAGTGAAGCCTTGATTATTTTGCCTTTGAGTCCTGCGTTTTGATTCCACAGAAACCGGTGTCAGAAGTGGGATCCACAGTCTTTGAGCTGCAACCGGGGACGACAGCAGGACACCCTACAGGGTGAGTGTTGTGGTGAGCCTGATCCCATTTCCCTTTCCCGCTGCCACATAAGGGCACCTTTTAGATGTGTGTGTCAGGCAACAGTCTGTGTCTAAAAGTCTATTTTGGCTAGGGAGGATTGTTGGATGCATGGCCATGCCAAATTCTCAGCCGCACCTGGCCTTCCTGCGAGCTTAACTGCGATGACCGGATGTGTCCAGAAAGCAAGGAGGAATTTGGTCTTGGCAGAGTAATTGTGTTCCTTTTGTGTCGAGCAGAGGCTGACCCCGAGAATCTGCTCAAACTCCCTTTTCCTGCTGTTTCCCTTTGAATGAAGTTGCCTTAAGCTGCTAATAGGCAGGGAAGGAAGTGTTAATGGTATCCAAGCAGACTATGAGAGGTGTTTGAGTGCATTCATGAAAGAAAAGGAGTGAAAGTGTCAGGGATCACATAAAAGCTGATCCTCCCGGGTCGAAAGCAACCCGACATGTGGATCCAAGGACCAAAATAATCAACGCAGGAGAAGAGAGACCAGTAAAGGAGGAACCTCCAGATCCCGGACGTGGGCAGAGATCAAATATCAGATAAGTAAAATCTGAAAGGGTTAAAAGAATCTCTGGGAGGAAAGGAAAGGAAAAGAGAAAATGGGTAATTTGCAAACAAAGCATGCTTTGAAGGAAGCTCTGCAGGGAGCTCCTATTAGGTTATAGCTGTACTCAGTACTGCTCTGGGGGAGTTGGGAGAAAACCAGATTAGATAGAGTTAACAAATATATTTTGAGTCTCCCACCCAAAGAGAAAGCAGTTCTCTTTGAAGCAGTTTGTTGTGTAAAAGCAATAAACTAGAGGCAGAAAGCAAAGCCAGCATCTGGAAACATAATTATCAAAAGTCAGAAACAAAAAGCAGACAAACAGGAAAGAGTTAACAGTTGAAAGCAAAAAGACTGTTAGCAAAACATAAACAACAGAAACTAAAGGACTTTATCCCCAATTGTCAGCCTACAAAGTAACAAAAGAGAGTTAACTTTAACACAATGAGAAGATCCTCTCCTGGAAATTATGCTGACCACCCCTCCTAATAATCAACAAAGGGCTCAGCCCGCTGTGCATTCCCCATCTGGACCGGCAGATTCCACCATCAGCCGCCCCGTGGTGAGTCATACAAGATCTCACACTCAGTTATATCCAATGAGGCAAGTACCTAATGGCACTGGAGAAATCACAGAAGTACATATTCCCTGGGATCCCCTAGAATTAGAAGCCTTCCGAAGATGATTTCCACCCACCCATGAGAACCCAACCAAATTCAGGGAAAAATTGAAGCTATGCATTGACACTTATTGTCCAATACATGCTGACCTTAAAATGTTAATTTCTCATATTATGCCAACAGCCAGAATTTACAGACAATCTAATTGGCCACCAGAAGCTCCAAAAGTTGATAGTGGAACAGAGAATCTTGCACAATCACTTGTGAATGCACATACCTTTGCTGATGCTATTGCAATTGTTTATCCAGCTGTGCTGGACTGGACTAAAATTACTGATGCAAAGCAAAACACGGATGAAAATCCTGGCGATTTTTTATGAGAGACTGATTACTGGCTTTAAGAAACATGCGGGAGTTCAGGACCCTGAAACAGATATGCTGAATACTGTTCATCAGCATTTTGTAAACCAGCTAGAGCCATGGCTAGGAAACAAAGTGACAACCCATCTCCGGGGATGGAAGAATAAGTCACTCAATGAACTGAGGGAGGAAGCCTGAGTTCATTGGCATCAGCGAATGCATCATGAGAAGAAGGAAAAGCATAAAGTCAGATTAGCTGCCTTGTAAGTAAATATGGGTCAAGGGCCCACCAGAAATTCCCAACAGAAAGGTGTTTATGACAGGAGAAGAGGATGTGTATGAGGACTGCAAAAGACGAGAGGATCTGAATGGAAAGGAAGAGGAGTTTTTCAGAATCATAGATAGAATTCAGGATGTTTTCTTTGTGGAAAGTGCCAGATTGCTTGTCATCCTGATGTAAATTGGAATTGTTGATTCCAGAAGAGGGTGATGTTAATGCATAACAGGTTCATGAAGCAGTGTTTCAGTTTTTATCTGCTAAAGTTGTCACACTGTCCCTGCCTCCGGCAGGGCGGCAGAGCCTAGTCTGCTGAAGGGAGCTTGTTGGGCCTGGCTGGGGAGGAGGCAGCAGGAAGGAGTCGACAGAGGAGGCAGGGTGGTGGCTCCCTGGGCGAAGGTGGCAGCTGTCAGCGCTGTGCAAGGCCTCGTGAGGGCAAGGCTCTGCTGCTCTGCTGTGCATGTCCTGGGGCCACACCCTCCCCCAGCACCTGGATCCCAGGCCAGCAGCAGAAGGAAGAAGATGGCAGTCAGCTGGGGGCAGTTGTGGGGTGGCAGGGGCAGGTGACAGTGGAGTGCAGGGTGGCCAAAAGGGTAGAGATGGGGGCAAGATAGATGGGTGGAATCAGCTGAAGCAGAGATGAGCACGGCAAGGCGATGGAGCCTCATCTGCCAAAGGGAGCTCACCAGGCCTGGCTGGGGAGGAGGCAGTTGGACTGAGCTGGCAGTTCGCGTGGGGCAGAAGCGTGAGGCCCTAGCCTAATGATGGCCACAACCAGGACCTCCAGAGCCGCATGATCACATGATATTTCGCCTAACAACTGCTTAACACTTAGCAATGGAAATTCTAGTCCCAATTAGGGTCATTAAGATAGGACTACCTGTAGTGACAATCCTAGCTGATTCCTAAAGCCCAACCTAACAAACAGGGTCTCGTATCCAGTAATCTGTGGAACAGTGCCTCTAAACACCACTGTCTTGGATAACCATAACCACTCTCCTGCTCCTGTCCTGGGTTCTCACCTGATGCCACACCTGAAATCCAGGTGGGTACTTGTCCAAGAGGGGAACGCCACTCTCAAAGCCCAGCCAGGTTTCGGTAACACACACAAGGTCAGCCTTCTCATCTGTGATCAATCACAAATAAGGGCAGCCTGACCTGGCATTCAACAGCAACAGCCAAAAGCCAGGGCCTCTGAAGGTCTGTTGACTGGGAAATGGGGTTGATCAGAGGGGGCCAGAACATGACATAAGAACATAAGACACTGGGGTCACATTCCTCAAGAGTGGCCTGCCCCCTGTCTCCCACCATACCTTCCCCTACCTGTTATCACAGAGATGTTCTGGCCCACCCTTAACCCTGCAGAGATCCCCTCTTCCCCCAGCCCATACTGGCCTGTCCCCAGGTCAGAGGGCCCAACCACATCATCTACCAGAAATGCAACCTCCTGGGGGCTATCTGGGTTCTTAGGGTAATTGTGGGTTCAGCACTCAGCACCTCACCTGCCCTAGATAGCATCCCTCCTAACAAATGTCCAACTCCCACTAGGCACTCCAAGCCAGCCCCTTCTCACCAGACTCCTGGAGATGCCTGCTCTTCCCTGCCTACCTGAGGGTGATTCAGGTTGCTATCCCTTTCCCAGCTGTCACCCAAGGAAAGACTCAATGGCACCCAGCTGTTAACAGAAAATCACCCTCCACAAATCCACAACCAACAAGAGTTACTACTGAGACCATTGTTACAGAATCACTTCAATGTTTATTCCCAAGAAAACTTGTTTTGCCCAATGCAGAACCTGACAGCTTCCAGACATAGCTTCATGTTGTCTGTGGTATCCCCAGCTCAGCGCAGGGTGGTGATGAAAACTTGACCATCACCTGCAAACTAGTGACAATTAACCTTGAACTGCAACGAAGCCTAGCAGCTTAATATAGATGTTAAGTAACTTAGGAGAGGTAAGTATATACTGAATCTAAAGACTGACAATGCCTCATTAAAGGAGAGGGTATATCTTAGCCCCTAGCACCGCATATTGGAATGGCCTCAGACTCAAGCATTACTCCCCTATGATTACTGAGTGGAACTATCCACTCAAGCAGGAGTAGAACCATCATAATATGGTGTCTCCAATTCCCAACCCAATTCCCAATCCAGCAACATACCATGGATATTAGTATTACATGATGCTGAAAAATTAACAGGACCAAACAGGGTGTACTCCCCGCATGAAGGTCCCTGCCCAGGTCATCTGCCAGTGGGTCTAGCACTGTTTCCATCCTGTGACTGAATCTGAAACCAGACTGGCATGAACCTATACAATCCATTTCCTATAGGATTCTTTATATTACAATATTCCCTGAAAAGGGAAGTTTGGAATTGGACAAAAGAAAAAGAAAAAAAGGCAGGGTCCAGGGTAGATCTTTTCAAGGAAGGCAATATACCCCTTCCTTTAATGGGGCATTGTCAGTCTTTAGATTCAGCTATTCATGCTCTACTTGGCCACCCAAAGTTGCCAAGAAGGACATGGGTCAAGCACACAGATAGCAAGGTTCACATTACAGAGAATCCTAACCACTTCCTTAGACTCTACAAGTTCAAAAAAATCCCGAATGATCCTACAAGACTCTGCTTTGCTCACCATTGTGGACTGCTCAGCTGACATCCAACTCAGAGCACATATGAGTAACTTTATCCCAGCCATATTTCCCCCAAACAGTCTGGATAATCTTGAACAGGATTGCCAATCGGGCATTTGGATGCAATAAGCATGAAGAAGAATTGGTGCTTTGCCAATAGCCAAATTAAAGGTTTGGAATTCTAGGAATAAAAACAGCTCTTCTCTTTTTTAATGTATCAGTGGCTAAAAATCCAAAGACAAGGTACGTGTTAACCTAAAGCAGAACTGTTCAAACTTCTTCAGGCTTAAATGCCACACTTACCCTCTGAATGGTGTATCAGGAGTAATACTGCAAAAAAAGAAATGTGGTGCAGTTCGAAGAAATGAATAAGGGCATGGGAAAAACTTGACTTGCTTTCATTTCATTTTATTTCATTTAATCAATATAATTACTCCTCATATATTTAATAGTATCCCCCTTCTGTCACATAAAAATTAAAATTCTGTTACCACTTCTTGGAAGAACTCTAGAGAGTACATCCAAGGTTTAGGGCCCCACATGCAGCAAAACAAAAACAAAAACAGATTATGATCCCAAAGGAGGAGAGGAATTTGTAACCTGTTATTGCCCAATCAAAGAGGTAGTGAAACTACCAAGGGATTTGGGCATCTCATCACACAGACTCCCATGCTGGCTAGCTATGTGTATTCCTCTTTATTTCATTTTAAGCTCAAATAGTAATGGCAGGGCAATTCATAATTGCCCAAATATATGAATAACATAGACTTATTTTCAGAGGAAGAGCATGATTACTAGAAATACATTTGAAACTTACTGTTTTTTACACTGATTCCTGAAAAAAATTTACTCAAAAGGAGCTGTTGCCTTAAACGAAGAACTTCCATTTCTAATGCTTCAACTCTCATTTTCCATTTGGAATCCTGTCCAGATGCTGCATTGGCCAGGTGCACTGCATATTCTCTGCTGCTTTTATCTGGTGGCTTGGAGCGGATAATAGCTAAAGCCAGTGCCAACTGCAATGCTTTGAAATACCATGTTGCATCTTCTTTATCTTTTATGTCTGTTAGAATGAAAGCAAGGCCATATTAGGTACTTCTCTCCAATTAAAATGCTGCTTTATGTTTTATTTATTAATTGATCTAAAGGAAATAGTCTAGCCCTGGCAAGGCTTATATTAATCAAAAGATTCAGCCATCCAAGACAAGAAAAATTAAATATTTACAAATTGCGATGACATATTGTCAAAAATAAATTGTAGTCTCAAGGTTTGAAAACAAGAATGTGAATCAAAGGACTCTCATACTATGCTAATGTGTAAGTACTCTTTTTGTGAAACTTTAGATAGTGTCTGTGTAGGTAAGTAATAGACAAAGACAGTCTATTAAATTAAATTAAAGTTCAGAAACTATGTCCTTTTACACAGTGGCTGGAATGCAAAATGGCCTTATAAAGAATTTGGGGTAGAACTTCCATCTATGTTAAGCCTCCCTGAGGCCTAATCTGAAAAAGAGCAATCTAGGAGTTACTCTAAGGATTACCATCCAATTCTGTCCCAAGTACTGGAGTTTTAAATTCTTCAGATGCTGATCCTGAATTCACAGCTCTGTCTCTTTACCAACTACCCACACTGGTTCTTTTTCAGAACTGTCCCAGACAGCTGAGTAGAAGCCATATATGGGGAAGATCCCTGACATGCATCCACACCACGAGCCTTACATCAAGAACAGTTAACCAGGGTTGGCCTTGGTTAGTTCTTGAACCAAGTAAGTCCAGAGCTGTAGGTAGATTGAGAAGTTTAAAAACAACTGTCAAACCTGACAAGAGAATCTTTATGTTTTACCTGATGTGAAGCCACTGATTCAGGTAGAGGTGGTGGCAACAGCTGAGTCCATGGGTGATTCTAGATTCTTGCTCTTTAAATAGATTTCAGTTGAAAGATGAAGTCCAGACACTAATCCTGATTAATAATCAATGAAGCAAAAGTTGCCTTTTCTGAGTTGTTCCATATCCAACCCAACACCCAGGTCTCTGTTGCTAATGATTCCCTTTAAAGGCCTTCAGTTCAGAGGGAATCCAACTAAGTTTGGATTTCATCTAACTATTCAAATGAACAGCATTATGAGCAAACAGTACATAATAGGCCTATGCATGCTTTGAAGATGATTTGGAAGAAGTGCTCTGGATCTCATGTGAGCACAGCATCTCTCAATTATTTATTATCACTTATTATTTTAGGGTCAAGTAGAAGCCTGAAAAAGAATTTGAGTGCTTAATGTACAGGAGAGGTACTGTGTTCGCATGAGATTCAAACCACTTCTTCTAAATAATTTTCAAAACACACAGCTTTATCAGTTACTATAAACACATATACCGTTAGTCCCCGGGTAAGAACACCCAGTTTACAGATGACCCAAAGTTAAGAACAGAGCCTAACGTAGCAAAATTCAAGTTAAATACACAATGCTTCAAGATAAATACACAATGGTTCGAGTTAATTACACAATACTATTTATACAGTATTATACAATAATACTGTTCCTGCTTACATACACATTCAACTTAAGGACAGACCTTGGGAACGGAACTCGTTTTTAAACTGGGGACTGTATTACAAAATAAGTATTTTATGATCAACTGCTTGAAGTAAACTAGCTGCCCTACATAATGATTATTTTGTGTAAATTTATAATTGCTTTGAATTCTGTTGGCCTTTAACATATAAATTACATTATTTGCTTGAAAAGAACTCATTTAATCCCTAAAATAATAACCTTTGAACTGGAGTATGTTTAATGCAAGACAGTAAGTTTGCAAGCAACCATACTCATAGAGGAGAGGACCCACTTAACTCTGCTCACAAAGTGAGTACTACAGACGAATTAATTGCCTGAACCAGGCTTTTATTTAAAAGAAGCTGATATTCCTGAAAGGGAGATATTTATTCTGTCTTAATGAGAATAAAACTCTAGGAAAATGAGACAAAGTAAAAAAGCTCGGCACTAGATAAGATAGGATTTGTGTTTCTGTTTGTCATTGTTATCCCTGTCTACTCTTCTGTATTGGAGGTTTGCATTAAATTCAGCAATTTTACAAGCAAAGCTAATTTCCGTATTCTTATAGCAATCCATAAATTTAGGTGTTTTTAGTGCTTTCCAGGGTTGTACAGATAACTAAGAAAAAAAAAACTAGTTCTCTATTACAGCTGAAAAAAAGGACTTAATTTACTTATTTGGATACATTTTCCGGACCAAAAAAAGAATCTTAAGAAAGTCAGAACATGATGAAGAGTTGGAAAAGTTAGAAATATTCTTTGATTTTTCATACAAACTCAAAATTCCTCTCTCAAATGTCTCACTTCATATTAAAGGACTGAAACATTAAGAATTCTGAAACCATAAAAGCAGAAAATGTGCTTTTAACCCTGAAGCCAACTCACTCCTTTTGTGAAATACCATATCTTACCTATAGGGATCAGACAAAAGAAACAGTCCCAACATGTACAAACACCTTTGGTAATCCTATGTTGAAATATAAGGGCACATCCAGCCAGTTTAATAGGTTTTCCTCCAGCCATGAGATGGCATACTAGTAAGTCAGTAAATAAATCTCTCTGCATAAATCTCACTGCATAAGATGCAGTGTTTGGTGGAATTCTGGCAGGAGAGAATGACATCTACCAAGCACTCTCCCTCATATGAAGTGGGGTTGGGAGAAGAGGTGAGTTCTGATTGATGGCTAGACCATTCGTCTAGGGTTTAGCCATCAGTTTAGTACTCGATCCAGGGGGTGAGTGGGAACGTTCTACCTATCCTGCTTTCTAGGAAATCACCACATCCCATGGATGATCCATGGATTATCCTTCTCACTCTATCACTCTGCCTTTTGTTTGTCTCTCATGCTCTTTCTTGATCAAGTGCTCACTTTACCACTTGCACACTCTCTCCCATTCACTCAACTTTCTCTCTCGACCACTTGTCTTTCTCATTTATTCAATGGTTCTCATGCTTGTACTATTGGTTGCTCATGCACTTTATTGTTCTATCACTTACTCTCATTCATTTGCCCTCCCTTGCTTTCACTTGTCTGTCTTGTTCAATTCTCTCATGCTTGCTTGTCTTTCTTGCTCATCTTTTTTACTTGCTCATCTTTCTCTCTTGCATTTGTCTATCTGTTTGTCTTCTCTTTCCCTTTTGTCCTCTCTAGGTACAGCTGACGGGGGGTGGTTGAGAGGTGCTGGAAGATGGATTCCCCACTTCATCCAGGACCAGGTGAGCTGCCTGTTAGTTTTGGCATTTTTTATATATGTCTAGTAGTCACACATGAGATGAAACCCACATAATGCCTGAGCTGCACTTGGTAAAGCACCACTTAGGCATCATGCTGTCCAAGCCAAAATAGCCTCTCCCATGACTGAAGGGGAGAGATGTTTCCACAGCAACAGAAAGTAGCCAACTGGAGTTGGGCTGACTTGAGCCTCTGACTCATCACCATAATAGTTATGACTGAAGCACCGCATATTGTGCATATAGCAAATCTTATGGTGGGAGAAAACCACCATAACCACCATTAACACAATTATTAATACTGGATTGGATAAATGCAGTGTAGCAGTCTTGGATCTAGGTGAGGAAAAGGTTGCATCATGAGGACGTTTCATTCAAGAATGGTTAGCAAGTAATTATTAAGCCATATTAGGGGATATGTGGATGTGCCCTGAAGTATACAGGGCAAGAGGAATGCATTAAATGATTTTTGTGCATGTCAGAATCAACCCTAAAGGAACCTACTAACTAAAGTATCAGATAAGACACTGATTTGGGATATCAAGAAGAGCAGACTAAGAACAAATACTATCTTAAAAAGTACTTTAAGTACATAGTAGTTTAGTTATATTTAACACATTTGAGCACATACGAAGTATTTAAAGTATAGTCCACAACATATTAAATCAGAACACTAATCAGCTTATCTATGTCTTGGGCTGTAGAAGTCTGAATTTTTCAAACCTTTCTTAACTTCTGAAGTGAAAAGATGGGTGTCAACTTTGCTAATTTGGGTTATTTTATTAAACATTTCCCCCAGATTTAAAAGAACATATATAACCATTTTTAGCAGCAAAACAGAAATATGAATATTTTCTTAGCTACAAGGACTAAAACTTGTTTGCATCAACAGCTAAGCCCTTGAAAAAAGATAAATGTTGTTTATCATCATGCTTTTCTGATTTTTCTGGCATTTAAATGTTCTCTTTTGAGACCTCATTTGTTATTGCTCACTCCTGTTTCACCTTTTGCATCTTCATAAACCACAGACATATACAACAGCAATTTCCAGAATGTAGACAATATTATTATTATTATTTTGATAGCTACTTGAGAATGTGGGGAAAACAAGTGACAACAGGGAAGAATATAAATTTCAGCAGAGACGCAAACAACGAGAGGATGAGAAATAAGATGGATATATTAAAAGAGAAAGAATGTGTATCACAATGCTGTTGCATTCTTAATCTGCAATTCTACTTGTACTTAGCTGACAATTAAGCCCCACTGAAGTTAGTGAGAATTATTCCTGGGTAGACATTTAAAAAAAAAAGGTATTAATTTTGTACTAACACACTAAACGAACAAGATCACTAAAAATAGCATGGTCTCAGGAGAATATTTAGATTGAGTTAGGAAGTTTTAGTTATGGGCCAGTTTAACAAAATGTTTAGGAACCTCTCACATATAAAACTTTTGTAGTGTTCCTTGGGTTCTACATATACTTTTTGCCTTTTTTCCCTGGAAAGGAAACAATGACAGCATCTGTTAGTGGTTCTTAAATTGTTTGACCCAATTACCCCTTTTCCCAGACTTGAATAATATTGTTACCCTTACTCCCCAAAAAAGCCAGACTCTGTGCTTTTACACATGTGTCTTGTCAGCGGCAGTCCCAAACTGGATCCTTGATTCACAAACAAGCAACTACAAACTGCTCCATTACCCCAGGATATGCCCAAGTTACCCCCAGTTTGAGGACATGCCCAAATTACCGTTAGTTTAAGAACCACTGATCTATGTTATGCCACAGCTTCATAGAACTGACTAGTTCATTTTATTATTTTGTTCCAGCTAAGATTAATTTTAGAGGAAAAATGGAATAGATGCCAATTTTCACTTACTGCCTTCAACAATATAGTTGAATCTACTTCTGCATGTCCCAGCATCTAGGAATTTAATCTTGGCGCATGGCACTAATGCCATTTCAGCCAAGAGATGTTTTATTTTAATTTTATTTATCATATTTATACAGCCGTCCATCTCACACAAGGTGACTCTGGAAGGCATGCAACAATTAAATGTTGCACTGAGTTTACCCACCCATTCTTAGGCTCAAGAGGAAGGGACTTGAGAGAACGGCTTCCAAATGGCTTTTCAAATCTTACCCTTCTGCTTATCTGGGTGATTAGCCTTCTTCTGATAATCTCCCTTGAAAGATAACTTATATCCAATCGTCATGTAAAACGGAGGAATCGGGCCCAGCTAAACTCATGAAAAAGTAGCACATTCACTATAGGTATAGATGTGGACTTCATATTTAAATATATATGAGATAATGAAAGCACATAAACTTTAGGGAGCCAAATAAAAGAAAAAGGAAATGATGGTAAATTTCTGTGAGTTGTATGTCTTTGTGGAAGGATGGGGGGAGTGGGAGGAAAAAGAATGGCCCCTCTTTTGTTAAGGCTAAATCAGCACACAACAATGTCAGTGGTGAATTAGTAGAGTGCTAGAAAAGCACAGTTCACATGTTATTAAATACAGAAGTTACTAAATGTCACAAAATGCATTGAGGAGGAGAGGAAAGTCAAGTCCCTTGTCAGCATTCATAACACAAGAAATACCCAACTACATTATGCACAGCGGTGCACACAGACTGTAGAGATAGCTACAAATCCACTGCTGGAACTGGGGAAATGTAACATTTTGCACTACTGAATTATAATCCTAACAGAAAAACAAAGTGTATTTATTACACTGAAGGGCAGCTACTTGAAACATAACCGTCCTTTACTCTAGATTGGCAAATACTGGTAATGTTCTTGATTAGCACTAAATGCAGAAGGAGGAGGAGGATTTGGGGAACTGTGATTAGAAACATGCAAAGACAATGAAGAAAGGGAAATAAATGAGAGAAGTATGATCAGTGTCAAAAACTAAGCAGTCAGAAGAACTGCACGTGAATCTGAGATTAACCAAGCAATTTCTTAATATTTTGGAAAAAGAGAGTCTGCCCATCAGAAATATATTTAAGATGCAATCCTATACTGTATTGACATATCTGGATGTAAGGCCTCTGAAAATTCAGTGAGCCTTCCTTTTGAATGTAAGTCCTTGTGCTTACTTATTTGTCTAAAAATATTTCTGGATTGCAGTTAAACTCCAATACCATGTTAACATTCTTAGGTATTTAATTCTCTTGAATGCAAGCATTTTATATCTTGACAAAATAAATTTACACACAGCTTTTATGCATGGTTATTAAAAAGTACAGGTAGTCCTCGCTTAACAATGGTAATTGGGACTGGCAACTCCATTGCTAAGCGACAGTCATAAAGCGCAACATCATGTGACTGTGCTGACTTACAATGGCAATTGTGGCAGTCCCAGTTGCCATTGTTAGGTGAATCCCATGTGGTCATAGTGTCCTGTGGTAATGTGATCGTCATTTGCAACCTCCTGCCAGCTTCCCTGTTGACTTTATGGGAAGTGAGTAGTGAAGGTCACAAATGGCAATCATGTGACCGCAGAACACTGCAACATCATAATTGTGAGCTGGTTGCTAGGCACCCAAATCATGACGACATGACCGTGGGGATCCTTTGATGGCCACAACTATGAGGACCCATTGTAAGTCCCCCTCGTTCAGCACCATTGTAACTTTGAACGATCACTGAACTGTTCAGTATTTCATTTAAGACATACAATCCCACCATAATTTGTTTACCTCAATTCTGTTAAAATTTTAAATTAGTAATTTACTGGTAATAATTACTGACCTGTATCTTGCAGTGGTGACCCTTTGTTTTACACTACTTCATAAGCATTTTCTTCCTTCTAATATGTTGGATTAAATTATTTGAAGGAGTATACTGAAATTCTGTGCAGTACAGATGTCAACAGCCAAGATAATTCCCTACTTTTAAGAACCTCTAATACCAGAAGATGAATTTAGATCAGCACCACAGTCATTACCAAGTTAGAAAGCTATAGGAATTGATGGAATAATTACAGAAATATGGCAATCAACAGATGAAGAATCTGTAAAGGGTCTAACCAAGCCATGC
This sequence comes from Python bivittatus, assembly GCF_059951505.1. Taxonomy (NCBI): domain Eukaryota; kingdom Metazoa; phylum Chordata; class Lepidosauria; order Squamata; family Pythonidae; genus Python; species Python bivittatus. The sequence goes on along the minus strand of NW_028277030.1, from coordinate 45,184,618 downwards.
CAGCAAATCTGGAGAATGACACAGTGGGCAACAGATTGGAAGAAGTAAGTCTACATACTAATGCCAAAGAAAAGGCACTGAACAGAGTGCAAACTGTTGTACAAAATCCTTTATTTCACATGCTACCAAACTAATATTTAAGATCATCCAATGCAGATTAGAGCCCCACATGGAAAGGGAGATGCCAGATGTTGAAGCTGGCTTTAGAAAAGGCTGAGGAACAAGTAACATTATTATTCATGCAGACTAGATAATTGAGAAAGCCAAATAATACCAATAAGAACTGCTTCATTTCTCACTTTCAATAGGTTGTTCCAATAAGTCCACCACACACTTTTTAAATAAAACCTTTGGCTAACCCCCTAGTTTCCATGCCCTGCAACTAAGCCTACTATTATTGCAATTACTGCAACCAAGCCTAAGACAGTATATTACTGAAATTATTTTCCCCTGTTCAACTCTACCTCTATCTTCCCCTATTTCTCATTTTATTTTCTCTGTGTTCAACTTTACACAATAAGTTACTTAGATCAGGAACTTACCCTCAAAATGCCAGGGACATTAGTGCTATTTATATACGTAATAACATTGGACAGGACAGAACACTAGACTATGGGTATACAGGAAGTCCTCAGGTTACAAGATCTATCTATCTATCTATCTATCTATCTATCTATCTATCTATCTATCTATCTAATGTATCTCCACCCATCTCCCCTAATGGGGGACTCTGGGAGGCTCACACAACCCATTAAAACAATAAATATATATACAATCACATAAAACATAAAAACCGTACATAATGTTAAGAAAAGAAAAGGAAAGGAAAGGAAAGGAAAGGAAAGGAAAGGAAAGGAAAGGAAAGGAAAGGAAAGGAAAGGAAAGGAAAGGAAAGGAAAGGAAAGGAAAGGAAAAGGGAAAAGGGAAAAGGGAAAAGGGAAAAGGGAAAAGGGAAAAGGGAAAAGGGAAAAGGGAAAAGGGAAAAGGGAAAAGGGAAAAGGGAAAAGGGAAAAGGAAAAGGAAAAGGAAAAGGAAAAGGAAAAGGAAAAGGAAAGAAAAAAGAAAAGAAAAGAAAAAATCCAAGAGGCTGATGGTTTCCAGAGCTGCAGATGGCAGGCCTCTAAGGGGCTAGCCATCCCCATGCTTGATGTCTTCCCTCCCCACCCCAGGCCAAGCGGCAGAGCCAGGTCTTCAAATCCCTCTGGAGGCCAGGAGTGAGGGGGCCAATCTCACCTCCGGGGGCAAGATATTCCAAAGGGTGGGGGCCACAGCAGAGAAGGCCCGCCTTCTGGACCCCGCTAATCAGAGCTCTTTTACCTAGGGAGTCCAAAGCAATTGGGACCGGAATTTCCATTGCTAAGCAAGTTAAGGTATCAGGCTAGAAACCAGGAGACTGTGGGTTCTAGTCCTGCCTTAGTCACAAAGCCAGCTGGCTGACCTTGGGCCAGTCCCTCTCTCTCAGCCCTAGGAAGAAGGCAATGGCAAGCTACTTCTGAAATCTCGCCAAGAAAACTGTAGGGGCTAGTCCAGGCAGTTGCCAGGAGGCAATAACGATTCAAAGGCACACAAACAAAAATCCCTCCTAGCACCTTTTTGTACAGTTTCATGAAAATACTAATGAAAAATCCTATAATATGATTGTTTCTTACATTCCCAGTTCAAAATCTAAAACTTTAATGTGTTTTCCTCTTGTGATTCAAGGCATTTTCAGAGATTCAGAATTAACAGATCTAATGGAAAAATAAGTTTCTCAAACCCTTTCAATGGTAGGAATTATGACTGAGTGTCTAAAGCTGAAGGAAAAATGAAGTGAAGCTTAAAGTTGGAGATATGAAATACAGTTTTAGTTATATCCTATACAATAGGCTGATTCTTGCAGAATTTTTATAAAAGAATAATACAAAAGACTCTTGCACTGCATTGCAATACTTGTCCTTAAATTTGTATTTGTACTGGTATTTCCTTGGATAACTAATGCTGCAGTGATAAACCATGCTACAGTGAATCATCCAAGTGGTTAACACTGGCATATGGTGAACATATTTAGCAAAGCTATTATGGTTAACAAAGATATAAAAACTTATTATACTTCTGGTAATTATTCCCTTGTGTTGTTCAACCAAATATTTTTTTTCTTTAGCATTCCTCCTTCACTTCTAGCTCCTTCTTTTAGCATTAGGGTATTTAAGGGAACACTCAGCCATGAGCTCATTGGACCAGATAGTATTATCATATCCCACATACACTCCGGACTCAGGGACCTGAAGGAAATAAACTTACCACAAGCTCAGAGTTTCATTCTTTCTTTACTCATCTACCTATAAAGGGCATGAAAGAGAACTCACACACACCTTGTTTCTATAGTAGAAATGGGGTGGGGGGAAGATCCATGTCAGATTATGAGACATAGAGACTGGTAGGAGCTTCAAGACTTAACCAGTTTTATTAGTGTATAAACTTTCCTAAGCAGCTGTTCATGGAAATTTATATCCTAATAGTTGGTAGTCTTGAAAGTGCTACCAAACTCTGTGTCCACCTTGTTGCTATCTGTCAGACAGCAAATCCAAGAACGCTGTGGATTTAGAAGGCCAAGACAGATTCCCTTCAAAACTAGTACTCAGTTTTCTCTTTGTGTTTTCTTCTCCCTCTTTTTGTAAAAAATAACATGTAACACACGTTCACTTTCCCTCCTGGTTCTCTTCGGGGGAAAACAGGCTTATGCTACTTGCTGGTGGTGACCAACTTTTATTGGCTTCAGGGCTGCATCAGGCTTTGTGTGGCAAAAAAGGGCCATATACCAAAAGTAGGTAGTGCCAGGTTCCAATTTTGCACAGGGAATTTGGGATTTGTCAAAAGGTGAAATGGGCGCCTTAAGCCTCTGCAAACCTAAAGATATAATTTGGTTCCTTAAAATGTGCAAACTTTGGGGACTGCAAAATAGTTGTGGCCTTTGCATCGCTTTTCTATATTAATCTTAATAAACAGTTGAGAGCGCAAAAATTTTAAGACATAAGAGTATATTCTGAATGCTGAATTATCTTTCAATGATAATAGGAAGCAAATAATACATACATCTTAATAAAGAAACTTCTGCCATCAATGGGAAATTATAACTGATTCATAGCTGGACACAAAATGATTCTAGCATGCTTAAAGTTAGGTCAGCAAAATTCAGGATCTCACTTGACAGAAAGTATGTCTGCAATGTGAAATATATGTCATATGCCCTTGAGATACCTAATATGCTGGACAAAGTCTGCTTTGTCATTTTGGTGCGTTCTCCCTCTGTATCTACAGAAGGGAGATACTGAATAGTAGATGGTACAAAATTAGTGTTGTTCTGTAATACATGTGATTTCCTTATCCATAAAGCATTGTTGCCCTTGCTATATTTTCCCCTCTTTAATGTACAACAGTGCATGTTGCTGACATAACTAAGGCATGGGAATAATCATTACCACTCACTTGAGCTCCTTGGCTAAAATAACCAGTAGCAGGAATTGTGCTTTCTTTGACAGCAGAAGAAAAAGTCAGACAATCCATTAACTTACACTGTTTAATTAATAAATAAATACATACATAAATAAATATATAAATAAATAAATAAACAAATAAATATATAAATCTCTCTCTCTCTCTCTCTCTCTCTCTCTCTCTCTCTCTCAGCCCTCTTCTGGTTTCAAGCAAAATCACAGTATTTCTAGGCACTGGTAAGGATGCAGTAGAAAAGACAGGGTAGGTAGAGCATGCAGGGGATTTTATCTCAGAAATTACAATTTAGAGCCAGTTTTGTGTAGTGGTTAAGGCACCAGGCTAGAAACTGGGAGGCCATGAGTTCTAGTCCTGCCTTAGGCAAAAAGCCAGCTAGGCGACCTTGGGCCAGTCACTCTCTCTCAGACCTAGGAAGGAAGCAAGGGCACACCACCTCTGAAATCTTGCTAAAAAAACTGCAGGGACTAGTCTAGGAAGTTACAAGGAGTGAACGCTGACACGAAGGCGCATATATATATATATATATATATATATATATACACACACATATACACATATACACACACACACATACATACACACACACACACAACTCAGCAAATAAATATAAGACTCTAATAGATAAGCTTCACGATAATATACTTAAAATGTGTAAGGTTACTATGCTATATATATCTGCTTGACTTTCAACCCATTAATCTAACCTCCCAATCTCATTTCCTTATTAGGAAAGCTAGCCTCTTCACTGTTGTCTCATGAGGATATTTAACTTAACAGAATCTAGAGTTAGTGAACAGTAACTCTGAACTTCAATAATAGCAGCCAGTAAATTAATAAGAGCACAAAGAGAGAGTCTATCTTACAAAGATAAAAATATCCTTCTCACACCCAAGTCTGATTCCCAAACAGAATTCAATATTAAAAAGTTAGCATAAATGTGAGCTTATTTATAAGCTGCAAGTCATTTGTACTTCCTGATAACTAGCTATTTTACTTTTACTTATATCGAGTTTCTAATAGTATTTTCATTATGCAAAGTTCAAAGACAACACTCAATCCAGGTAGGGATTTCAACAAAGGACAAAGCTCCAAAATTCATACTTCTATCCTAGGATTCTAATCCAAATCAGGCTTCCATGCAGGCTAAAAGGAAAAGGTACCTTGCACTCAAGAGCAAACCACAGACTTACTTTTGTATATTTTGGCCCTTAGCAAAGCACTATTCCTCTGGCTAAGAAAAAGGAGAATGCCTTATTTAAGATTGTGTTCATCATCCAGGTTTTATAAGCATGAAGTAAATATTACAGTGCATTTAAAAATGTTCCACCATTAACAGTGAGCTTTTTTTTCAGTTGATTAATTTTATTGTTTAATCCAACTGATCAGTTGGATGTCACCATCTTTGAAATTATGTTTTTTGGAGCTATATGCTTGATGCCCTTCCTAACATATTGGCAACTGTTTAAAAAAACAAAGCCAGCAGTCTCTTCAGAAATAGCTTCACCAACAGATCACAGTGCAGAGGAAGAGTTGTGCCAACCACTAGTATTGGGGGCTCCCACTTCACTTCACACAACCTGCTGTACATGTGACATGACAGGTGGCCAAACACCCAATTCCAAGTATTCACCCAAACTTGCATGGCTCCACATTGAGGAGAGTGATCGGTGGTTGTTTCTCTGCCAGCAGGTAAGGGAAAGAAGGCCCAGGAAATCCCCTATCTTGTCCCACATTAAACCAGTCAGGACAGCATCAATCAATGGCCTAGTTCCACTGGCAGAATCGGAATCAGCGAGGAAGAGAAAACTGGTTTATGCCAGAATGCTCTTCTGCCACCTCAAGCCCTGGAGGACATTTAATCGGGGCCGTCTGGTCTTTTTCCTTCTGACTGACCTGAGGAAGTATTTTTCCACATAAGTAAACTGAAAGACAAGTTCCAGATAAGTTATTCTGGGAGTGGAATAGTCTTGGGGCATCTTAAAGGCGCCATCCGAAGACGCTTGGTTTCAACAGGTCAGACCTCTTTCCATCGTTTCGTGGCAGAAGCAGCAGCCTGGCATACCTCACCGACTCAGGGTCCCCAGTTCTCAGCACACGTGCCGACTCACCTGCAGGCCGTCCTCCTGAACCCAGCACGTTCCCTGGAGGGCTGCCGTCTTCCACCCAGGGAAAAGCCGGGGCCTCCATGCCATTCCCAGGCTTCACCCCTGCTTAGCGCGGCACTGCTTGCGCGGCCGCAACCACTCCGAGCAACCCCGAGACGCGACACCGCCCCCCGGGGGGCCCACGTGAGGAAGCGCCTCAGCGCAGAAAGGCGCTCGCGCGACGAAGGCCCTGGGGAGATCAGGTTAAACCACTTGGCCCGCGCTTTGGTAGCTCCGTCCAACTACGGCTTTTCCTTTCAAAAGGCTCGTTGTAATTCCCGCAAAATCTGATTAAGCGGTTATAAATGGCAAGGGTTTGCACTTAAAAACCAAACCAATAACTGGCCCAAGGATTACTGGCGCCTGAACTTAACAAGGGACAAAATGCGTCTGGGGGAAGGCGGAAAGAAGCTCTAATAGCTGCGTCCAGTAAACTTCTCTGATCTTCTGGGAAGCCCTAAGGCACCTCCGCAGCAGAAGGTGTGTGTATTTTTTGGGAGGGGGGGGTGTCCGTTCACTTGACGCTAAATCAGGTGATAGCGCTGTAGCCAGCCGGGAGCAAATGTAGGCACTCCGCCTTTATTGGATATTGGTGTTCATTCGACCAGGTTGCGATGATCTTCATAACCACCGTGGAAAGTCTGGCTGAGTGGAGTGGATTTGCTTCTGACGAAATCCCACAGGTTTGTAAAGAAAGGCATTCAACGAAGTTGTCAGTCGTTAGTGGGAAGCAACATTTTGCTCTACAAAGCAGAAGTAAACCTACTATTCCTAAATGGCCGGTGTACTATTCTAGCATATTGTATTTGTGGCATAACAAATAAACTTTTTAAGTTGTTCAGATCATCCTGCTTGTTTCTTAGTTTCTTTTTGCTTCTAATTGACTTTATCCTCAATCACGTGAGGTAGGTCATTTGTTCATTATTTGTTAGATTTACACCCAAACTTTCTTCCTGTATCTCAGAGTAGTGTGTATAATGGTCCTTCCATAGTGACCCCTGCCCCCCCCCCCCATACCACATCTAACAGCACTGGAGAAGATTGAGCTGAGAGAAATTGGCCCAAGTCATTTAGCTTCAGTGGCTAAAGATGGATTTGAACCTGGGTTGTCTTAATCACTGTAAGAGGGTGTATTCAGAAGAACTTCCACCAGGTTTCTTCCTACAATATCCTGAAGTTTGCTATATTAAAAACAGCATTAAACTATATAAGTCTGTATTTTCTAATAGAGTGAAAAAAGTCCTTGATCTGAAATATCAAAGGGCTGGAAATTATTTCAGGGAAAAGCAACCAATGATCTGAAAAACAATGGCAATTTACAAAAAATACAATGAAGACGTAAGAAGATTCAGAAAAACAAGTGGAATGAATAAAACAATTTCAAACCAATGATCCTTTTGTGTTGCCCTTACTATAAATGTGCATCTTCAATGAGTTTTTCTAGGACAACTTTTCATATTTAGTGGGAGGTGATAGAAACTGTATTCTAATACATTTGGAGGATACCACATTAGAGAAGGAAGCTCCAAAATTAAATATTAATTTTGAAAATTTCTTGAAAACTGTTTGACAGAGAATTGCTTCCATCTTACCCAATTTATATTATTTTGCTGGTTGAAATTACTGTCTTTTTAATGAAAGATAAACATTTTGATGTCTTCAATACATACTGTGTAATAGATTATAATGAATTTGTAACTGTTGGTGCCTTATGTTGATAATTATGATGACAGAAATACAGTTCAAATATACACAAGCTCTTTTGATCTCAATTTGCAATTCTAAATGAATGTGTTGAATCAAAATGCTCAGGGAATAATGAAATGTTTCTCTAGCAACTTTTCAAAATATCCCAATATGGCCACAAGCTTTACCACTCAGTTGAATTTCTGTTAATATGGCTTAAAAAGTATAAAACATGGTACTTCTGTTTCGTTTCTAATCGAAGAGCAAAAGTATTTTGCAGGACTGAAAAATATGTTTACTCTTCCAAAGATAACTAATTATGTTGCTCTCTTTGAGTGATAAGTGAGGCAATCTATGAAATTTAAATGTTTTAAACCAATAATCCAATTCAGTAACTGTCTAATCCAATAATACATAATAATATAATTAAAATAATAAAGGCATAATTAGATACCCATTTTGCGACCTACAGCCACTTTACTAATGTGGTTTCTCACAGCACTTTCTTCAATACATGATATACAGCACACCTGGTCAGAGTGTAAAACAGTGTGGGTCTGCACAGCACACTAACCCATACTGAACCATGCTTAACCATGATTTGTTGAATAAATCAAAATTATCTGGGCTCACACATACGTGCTAAAGATATAAATCACAGTGGCTAGATTCAGACAACAAACAAAATTAAGTGAACTATATTATGGATTAGCACAGTGTGAAACATTGTCATCCTTGAGGAACACATCATTGTCCTCAGGGATGGGAGGCAGAATTTTCTGTGTAAATTAGGCTATAGCATTGAAAAGAAGTACATAAACAGCTGAAACTATCCAGCAGCTCACTATACAGAGATGACTGTTGTACATAAGACAAGTTTATGTAGTTTTCTTAATAATAATATCACCTTCTGTGATATTTCACTTCCTGGGATTTAAAAAAAAAAAAATTAAAATATATGGTCATATATGTTGTATATCTATATAACCTATAGACCTGGGATTTTCCTGGTGATCTCTCATCCAAGTACTACCCAAGTCTGATTCTGCTTAGCTTTTCTAAGTCAGTTAAGTGCTGCCTCTTACTAGAATATAATACCTAAATAGGAAGTGTTCCTCCAGCAAGAAGAAAAGAAGCTGCCTTTGCTCCCATTATAAGCACTGTCCAGTAGGTAACAGTGACAATAGTACTTTTTGTACAATTGCATAGATAAAGCAAATGGCATTTTTGGAAAATGTGTGTGAAACATATTTTAATGAATCGTATTTTAGCTGAATGAACTAAAACAGAACTACTTTCTGTAACTATATTTATATAGACTATACTTAAGATTTTTTTTTCACTGCCCTTTTATTGGTTGTCAATAAATATGCAATGTGTGAATGTATTTATTTGATTGATATTGCTGTCCATCTCAGCATAGTGACTCTGAGCAACTAACAATACATGAAAACATATCAACAGTGCAAAAGTAAGAACAGTAACTTAACTATCTATAACCAAAAAAACTCATAATACACACACATAAATAATACAATGCAACTAAGGCTCCTAATAAATAATCTGAAAAAAAACTATCTTTCCTTATATACTGGGCTCAACTAACATCCTGGTCGAATGTCTGAGGGAAAAGTCAGGTCTTCAAGGTTCTATAGAAGGCTAATAGGGTTGGGTGCATCTAACTTGGGTAGGGGGAGAATGCTGTTTTAAGGCAGGTGCATGGGCCCTGCTAGACGACATTGTTTCAGAGAGGGAACCCAGAGTGTGCCTACCCTGTTGGATTTGGTGGGAAGAATGGAAGTAGTCAGAGACAGGCAGTCCCACAAATAACCTGGCCGTGTAGGGATTTAAAGGTGACTACTAGTATCTTGAATTGCACCCAGAAGCCTACTGGGAATCAGTGCAGCTTGTGATGCAGTGGTGTTACATGGTGTGCCCAAAATTGCACTTTTGCTGCATTCTGGACTCATTGCAGTTTTCAAATACTCTTTGAGGGTAACCCCATGTACAGTACATTATAACAGTCCAACTCGGAGGTGACTACAGCATGATGGTCCATGATTACAGCCTCCCAATTCCAGGAATGGATGCAATTGGCATACAAGGTAGACTGGTACAAAGGCCCTCCTGGCACAGCTGCCCCCTCTTCATGCAGGAGCCATGAGTCCAGGTAGAGTCCCAAATTGTGAACCAACTCTGTCTGGGAGAGTGCCATCCAATCCAGAGTCAAAGATGGAAAATCTCTAGATCCATGGAGCCCTAAAACCCACAGCCACTTGGACTTGCTAGGGTTGAACTGAAGTCTATTCTTCCCCACAGCTTCCAGACACTGGGAAAGAATCTTGCTGGCATCACTTGGGTGGCCTGGGGCATAGATATACAGCTGAATATCATCAGCATACTGATAATATTTAACTCCATGCCAATAGGTGAAGATTTAATATGTAGATATTAAATGGGAGTGAGAAGAGAACAGAGCCTTGAGGCACCTTGCAATGTTAGAACACTCCTCACTTCCAACACTAATTGGAACTAGCCTTGAAGGAAGGTGGAGAACCACCATAAAACTGTGCCCCCACTCCCAACTCCCTAAACCAGTCCAGAAAGATACCATGATTAATGGTATCAAAAACTGCTGAAAAATTCAAAATGGCCAAGACAGACATACCACTCCCATCCTGAGCCCTCCAGAAGTCATCAACAAATATGCTCAATACATTTCAGTACTATAATGTGGTCTGAAACCTGACTGAAAAGAATCCAAATAATCCATTTCCTCTAGGGTCCTCTAGGAGCTATAAGCTTACTATCTTCTGAACAATCTTCCCTAAAAAGCTGGAAAAAGATATGAATGCCGCAAAATAAAATTGAGAAAAAGAGGTCTTTTCCATCATATATTTGGGACTATTGATGACACATTATGAAGTGTAAATGTTATTCATTTGTTTTTCAGTAGCCTACTTAAGCAATTCCTTTGACCTTTACTTTGAATGGCAATAGGAATGCCATTCATTGCTATCCTTAGAAATTGTTCCTGATGGAGGTATTAGAGGTAGCTATTAAAAAAAAAATCTGGTTTTAATAAAAAGGGCAAACCTACATGTGACTGAAGCTCTGACTATTTTAGTGCCTCAGCCTTGATCCCAGGAGCATTTTATTAAGGGTTCACAAACAAAAATGCAAAACTATGATTGATGTGAATGTGTAATCTTCTTACCTTTATTGGCTTAGTAGACTATGACATTTTAGTCCTTAAAACCCACTTCAGAAAATAGTTTTATGCACACGGTCATCTCAGCTGACAACCTTTATATTTCTCTCAAACTTTCCTAGTTTAAGTACTGCAGAGTAGAGGAGTGCTCTCCTATTTGAGAAAAAATAATTTTATTTACAGGACTAAAGATTTCAGGCCATCATTTTTCCTCTCTAGAATCACTGGCACGTCTTTTTTTCAAGGAAGGTACATATTGACCTATCTTCCACAAATCACATATGAGAATAGAGTTTCTGGAAATCAGTTTAGGGAAAACTGACACAGATACCACAAAAGAAAGGGCTGTGTAGAGAAATTCACACTTGTACAAACACAAGGGCAAAGGGGAACCAGCAAAAGAGTTCCCCATGATTAGAACAGAGTATGTCTGTCCCATCTCTTTACATCATGGTTAAATTCACCATCCCTGTGGGTTTTTGACCCAGGAAGATGAAGTCAGTTACTCTTTCCACTACATCTTCACCTATTTGCACTGGGTTGGCACTAGCAGCTGGTATAATCTTAGGGTCATTTCATGCTGAACATTAGGGTGGCTTTTGCGTTCTCATCTTCTACCTTCCACAAGTGATTCCTTAAGTGTTCCCTGCTTCCAGCCACCAAACTGGTATCACCAGCAAAGCTAGAGTTGATAATATTTCTTGCAGCAATTTTAATTCCAGCTTCTAGTCCAGCATTTCTCATAATCTGCATATAAATTAAATAGATAGAAAATATATAATCTTGATGTACTCCTTTCCCAGTTTGAACCATTTTGTTGCTTATATATTTTTTTTAACAAATGAGGAGGTCTGGTACACCTATTTTTTAAAGGGCTATCTATAGTTTGTTGGGTTGTATGCAGTCAAAATATTTAGTATAATCAATAAAACTAAATAAATACCTTTTTGGAAGTCTAAATAAATACCTTTTGCATTTTTCATTATCCACTGGATATTTGCAATGTGATCCCAGATACCACTGCCTCCTCTGAAACCTTGGATAATTCTTTTCCCTTGTATTGTTAAAGTCTGGGTTGCAAAGTCTTGAACATTATTTTACTAGCATGTGAAATAAGTGCAATTGTTCAGTAGTTTGAACATTCTTGAACACCATTTCTAGAGGTTCTTTTAGGGAATAATGGTAGACCCAGGCAAAATGTGTGAACAACCCAATGAGGGGTATCAGTATCAGTATGGTCTGGAAGAGGTCTATTCCCCAAATAGTTCTGCACATGCCTACTTTTATATTTTCTGTTTGATAATTTGTGTATATGCACTTATAGTTTTTAATGCAACAATATGGAAGTAGTTTGGCATTGTGTTTCTTCCAGGAAGACTTTTTTGTCTTCCTAGTCTTGCTTACACCTTGTAATTCTATGATGTAAGTACAGTACTGTGCATGCCCACCCTTGCTCAGCTTCTGGGCCTAGACAAGATTGGTGAGCAGCTGCCATTGGCTAAGATTTTCTGTAGGATATTAATATTCATCTCTTGGATATATAATCCAGAGCAATTATTATTGAATAATCATTATTATTGGGGTTAATGGGTATATCCTGTCCAAAGTGATTATTTGATGTGTGTCTTATTGGATGTTAGGGGTCTATTTTGTCTTAACAATTTGGCACCTTCCAGCCTAGATGAAGAAGCATTAGCTATAATTCTCTTTCTTTCCATAAACTGTTGAAAACTTTAACTGGATTGCTAGTCAAAAAAATAACAAAAAACCCCCCAGAATTAAACCTTGTTCTGCTGTATTAAGCTTTGAATTTTAGGGAGAAAATACACCTCATAAGGACAAGAAACAGATTCCCCATCCCCTCCATTTCTTCGGCTGGAAAGGCACTGTGCCCAGCCAAGAAAGAAAAATCCTCATCAGCAGCTGCTAATGAACACAATTATTTCTGAGAATCCTGTTCCATTTCAAGAGGCTGTCAGCCTGGCTGACAGTCTGATTGATTATGAGCTGGAGTTGAATCATCAGAAACATCACACTTTGAGGTACTCATTATAAGGTTGCTTTATTGTTGTTCTCATAATTATGTTGTGTTTTTTAATCCTAATATGTAAGGCACCTTGAATTGTCTTTGTGATTGAGGTGGCATTCAGGTTGATTAAATAAAATCAATGAATGAATGAATCAGTCTTACAAAGTATATGTTTACAGTTGATGCACTCAAACAAAGAGTTGATTCCACCCAGAATGAAATTAAAGAGCTTAAGAAAATGCTAGAATCTCATGAGAAAAGAACCCAAGCCCTCAAAGAGATTGATAAATCATATTCCAAGGAGCTGACAGCATGGCAAGATGAGGTAATTCCAATCCAAGGCCATTTATGCAAGACAAAACAATAGGAGTTTTTTACACGTTACAGCAAGATGCAGCCTCTAGTAATGGATATGTTTTTGTGCAATGTCCCTATATTTGTGAGATTTCCCTGTCAGAATTTAATCAGCTTTCTGGGTTTCATCAAGATGTCAGTTTCATCATAAATCAAATATACTTGTAGGAATATTACTTAGGCGAACCCCAAGTGATAATATCTGGCAGTTTTCTAGGCCAACAAGTTCATTAGAATATGCAGGAAAGAAATAAAGAATCTCTCTGACTTGCCCCCAAGGTTGTCAACAAGCATAAAAAATTTAATCAAGTTGTGAGATAGCAAGACAACAAGGGATGTTGGAGTGAGAATATTTCATGATCCTAGGTTGTTGCCAAACATCTGAAATATGACATGAAATCCATAAAATATGAAATCCATTCAGATGCTGAATTACAACAGTAGTCCTCCCAATAATTTTGTACATATCAAGATATTGATATAGATATAGATATCAATACAGATAAAGAAACAGTGTGTGTTTGTGCATGCATGTGTGTGTGTGTATTTGAAGTATTTGAAGTATTTCTCAGGTTTTGAGAGAAAAAAATTAAATTTATAATTTATACATCTAGGTCTACCTAGATGTCTGTTTTTTCTTTATTTTTATAACTCTTTGGTTTTTATTTTTTCTAGTTATATTTTTCTCAGATTTTCTTAGTTTTCTAAATTTACTTTTTTCTGCTATATGCCTTTCTTTTAGTGTTTGTGATTTTTATTTTATTTTATTGTTTTTATATGCTAGAATATGCTTTGGTCATTAAATGTGGTTATTTTTTCTTCATGTTAACTGGCATTGTGTTACCTCTTTCAAATATAAAAATGCAATATCTTATATTTGGAATAATCTTATTTATTTCATGGAGTATTAAAATCTGAGATCTCTATCAAAGAGGAAACTTTGTTTTACAAATTTACTACATTGAATCCTGAATTATTTTTTTTTAAGAAACTCATTTTCTTCCTGATAAAAAATATATGTCAGCAAGAAATTGGATTGATCATATGTATGTATGTTTATGGCAACTCAAAATAGACCAGAGGAGCACCTATTTTAATTAATAATTTCTTTTCAAATTTTATAGTTGAATAAGAAACTACAAAATGTGTAGTCCTTTGTATAATCTTGATTGTTACCAATGAGTTTACTCATTTGGTCCAGAGATAAGTCAGATATTTTACATGAACATTTTGCTAATCTTTTTAGATTATAAGTGGGACAAATAATACTGGCTGGAGATCTTAATATAAGTATTGTACTCTTCTATTGATTGTAATAAAGTTTCTTAGAAAAATCTATTACAGACTGAAGTGTTCTCCATGCTGACATTAAGGAATTTAATCTAGCTGACATTTGAAAATAATTTAATTTTACCCTATGAAAATATATATATTTTTCCCCAACCCTTCATAGTACATGTTCTCATTCGGATTATTTCTTAATATCCCAATCCATTCTTTATCAGGTAGAGCATCATTACCTAAAAAACCAAAGAAACTTTTAAAGCTCAATGAATGACCTTGTGACGATCAATATATCTCAGTTTACCTAGCTCATAGAGGATAAAAAGGGGGAGTCATATATGCTATATGATGCTTATTAATCATTATTGAACATCTCCAGGCACAGTTACATTAACATGAATGAAAGCCATTTATTCTGGGCATGGAATAAATGACATTAAAAAAAATCTATTGCAAAATAAGCTTTCAAGTGTACTTATTAACATTACCTTCAGCTCTGGCATCTAATTCACACAATTCTATTACAAGTCAAGTTAATAAGGTTAATAAGATTGATCATGGTATTTAATTGTCCCAATATCAAACTGGTTTTGGTGTGGTTCTTCACCAGAATTGCTTTTCAGGCCTTACAGTTTAGCTGTTCCTTTAAAAGTATTATATTTTATTTATTGCATAAAATTACTTTAATGCTGTATCCATCAATTTGGCATCCTCCAAATGTGCTGGGAACTCAATATGCAGAATTGGGAGGCAGCATGGGTATTGAGAAGAGTTCTATACATACTTTTCTGGGGAAAAGCCCTATTGAAGATATACATTGAAGATATACATTTACCCCATTAGGGCACTTGGTCATTATCTCCGTTGGTATCATGGAGCAAAGAATGACAATCACCTTTCCCGAGATTATGCTGTGAGTTCATGTCTGATCTCCAACATTTTCCTTGATCTTCCTGATTTAAAAACAGCATATTTTGGGCACTGTATATTTAGACACAGATTTAGACACGGCATATTTTGGGCACTGCTGTATACATCTTTATTCAAAAACATATTGTACAAGCGATCTTAAATAAACAAACCATATTGCTCATTTTGTTGGATTCGATTTTAAATAATTAATTCAAAATACTGATGGTATCCCTTAAATGTCAGTAGCTTTGTAACAGAATATGTAAATGTCATTTCCTGTCTTATGAAACTGCTTGAGTATTATTGATTCAGCTCTGAAACCCTGATCTGAGTTCCTTTGATGACAGATGTACAGGATATGCCTAGTATGAAATCCACTTGATCAGGACTGCCATTCTGTGAATGAAAGTGCTTCAAAGTGTTTCTGTTAATGGAATTGATTTGCAAACAATGGTTTGTGATTTAGTCTAAAGTGTGATTTATCTAATAAATCATTATAAAACAGATAATGGGTTAGCATGGATGTGATCTCAAGGACCGTGTACACATCACACTAAGCCACAAAGTGGTTTGTTTTCTTTTAGCTTAGAATGTTGTATGAACGAAACATCATGGTTTACTTAAAGTCATGATTAAACTAAACCATGGCTTTGCAGGAGCCATGCTTTGAATTTAGCAACATAACTGAAAATCTACAAGTAACAGTTTCAATCCCACTTCAAAACTAAGCTGCTATAGATTGACCAGTAAGACCTACATTCTCACAAGAAGTGGCCATTCATTCAAAATAAAGCATATAAATTTAATAAATAAAATAAAAATAAATAAAACACATCCTGTTCTCATATTATTTATGAGAAGCGAAGAGGCAATTGTGTGTGTGTGTGTGTGTCTGTGCCCAAATCTTAAATAAACAGATGCATTCTGAAAACAGCTTTAAGAGAAAAGTTCTGTTTGGAGTGAATCCGGCTGGCTTACAAATCAGCAAGCAAGTTGGTTCAGTCAGGGAGAAAGGAGCACTAGACATAAATTACAAGAAACAGGCACTGATTTCAGCAAGCCAGAGACAGACCGTGGAGCTTTGCAGCAGAGTATCTGTCCACACTGTGGCCCCCGGTCAAAGGGTAAAATGAATGTCTGAATGCAAAGGCAGTTAGAGAGTTCAGCTTGGAAATTCAACAATAACTGGGGAGATTTGATTAGTCTTTATTTTAGCCAATGAAAAATTAAGTCATAACAGCCTTCTGATTTGCAGGATGAAGCTGCCTGTCTTAAGCATCCTTAAAGCCATGCTTCCAGAAGTTAATCTGGTAAAAAGTGGTACCCAGGGGGTTCTTTGCAACAGTGGCCACGGGATTGGAAAAGGATTGGCTTGAAACTCAACATTAAAAAAACTAAGATCATGGCATCTGGACCCATCAGTTCCTGGCAAATAGAAGGGGTAGAAATGGAAGCAGTCACAGACTTCATTTATTTGGGCTCCAAGATCACCGCAGACGGAGACTGCAGCCATGAAATTAAAAGATGCTTGCTCCTTGGGAGGAAAGCTATGGCAAACCTAGATAGCATATTAAAAAGCAGAGATATCACCTTGCCGACAAAGATCCACATAATCAAAGCTATGGTTTTCCCAGTAGTAATGTATGGCTGTGAGAGCTGGACCATAAAGAAGGCTGAGCGCCGAAGAATTGATGCCTTTGAACTGTGGTGCTGGAGAAGACTCTTACGAGTCAAACCAGTCAATCTGAAAGGAAATCAACCCTGATTGCTCATTGGAAGGATTGATAATGAAGCTCAAGCTCAGATACTTTGGTCACCTAATGCGAAGAGAGGACTCTTTGGAAAAGACCCTGATGCTAGGCAAGATTGAAGGCAAAAGGAAAAGAAGATGGCAGAGGATGAGATGGTTAGATAGCATCACTGAAGCAATGAGCATGAAACTGAGCAAACTCAGGGAGGCAGTGAAGGACAGGAAGGTCTGGCAGGATATGGTTCATGGGGTCACAAAGAGTCGCACATGACTTAACGACTGAACAACAACAAGGGGGTTCTTCAAGCTGTTCATCTATTGATATGAAAACATTTCAGGATTGAGTAATGTTTCCAGCCAAAGAATTAGATTAGCCAGTTTAAAGATACTTTCTTTCATGGCTTATTGACTGTAGTGTTGACCCAGTAGCCAGGTATGCCCAAGCTATACTGAACATGCTGCAGAAAGACAGTTCAGTGAGGAAAAGAGATATCTTAAAGTCAGGAACCTTACATATTACCATCAGGATCTTGTTCCTAATTAGATTTTTGCCCCCATGGACTTCCCCAGAACAAAAGGTATCTCCACTCACTAACCTCTGTTCTACCACCCCAATTGTGTCTGAAAGTTTCACTTGGGCAGTCGCAGGGCATATATACTTGCGGTTCTCTATGGTGTGACCATATTTTGGAATCAGCTTTCAGTGAAAGCGGTGTAGTTTTCATTTAAAATCTAAGCAATGGGCTTGAAACATTGGCACCATTATATCTCCTAACCTGGCCAGTTCTTTCAGGAAGCATTAAACAGAATAACTGAACCACTCTGAATTTGTACCTACCATACCTACTTTCAGTTCCTGCCATGGAATGCAGAAAGCTTCAGTATTAAATAGTAGAGACGTCTGCACATAATTTCCATTTGTCAAAGTTATTACTGAGTATATCATTATGGTATTTTACTATATATGAAAGAGCCAGTCTAAAGTAAAGGAGGCATTGGCTTTGAACCATCAATCTCTTTTGGCCAGCCTATCTACATTTAACACTCCAATTTCTGATAAAACAGGTATGACACCACATAGCCTGCCCGCAGTCAGGGGGCTATAAGATTCTTCCAATGGAAGCATACAGAAGAAATGTTTCTTATTGTAATGCTTGTTTGCTGTAATTCCATTATACTGCTTTCAACAATATTTGGGTGCCACAGAAACTCACCACAATTTGTGGTAGCACAAAATGGCACGATCCTCCAACACAGACTCTGATGCAGCATAGACAGCACTTCTGCAAAGATGCAAACCATCTGTTGTTCCCACCCTAGAATTCTGCATAAGCCTTGGGTATTTCAGAAGGAGAAGCTATGTAAATGGCAGGGCAGAAACTGCTGTATACAGAAAAAGCCCAAGTATTGTTGAAAACGGTGAGCCATGCAAAGGAAAGGAATAGGTCCTGAGAAGAACACACAACATTTCTGAATGAATCACAGGTTATTCTACTGAGACCAAGGATAACGACCAGTCAAAAGAGCGACAAGCAGGACATAGGATGGGGCGGTAAGGCAAAAGGATTAGAAGAACCAGAGGTGTAAAAAGATGTAAGCCCAGAAAAAGGAATTGAGAAGATGGAAGAAATGGATACAGCTGCCTGAGGATCACATTTTGAATCACAGGTAATTAGAAAGATGGTGTGAATTCTGTCCTCCTTCCCATTTCACAGCCTTAGCTTATTAATTTAAAACTGGCAAAAGTGTTTCAAGACAGGATTGAAGAGCAGGGTTGTTTAGAAAAATCTCTTGGATGATACAGCCAGATACAAGTCTGCCATAGCAGGGAAACATGAATCTATAATCCGTTCAGGTGTAAAGTTGTTCAAAAGTTGAGCATTCCAAATGACTTTTTTTTCATATCTAAATGAAACTCTTCTGTATAAAAACCACTGTATGAATATTTTATGAGTGAATCATAAAGATAATTTTAGCAGGAAAAAATAAATACTGGGTTTCTCCACCAAACTACAGAAATAACTAGATTTCATGATATCATTCTTGCCCAAATGGGAGAAGTAATTATCTATATAATATATGTACATATATTAAACATGCACATAATACAGATACACAGAAACACACATTCATATTTTGTCTCTTTAAGACAAAATTTAAAAGGAATAATATTTTTAAAAATCTATCCAAAGTTATGATATATTTTTACAAACATATAGTTCATTCCTCTCATGGACAGTTTTGAAAAAGAAGGGGTGGAATAATAAAATTACCTGGTTTTGAATGAAGTGTCTGCACATACCTGAGTTTCTTTAATCCACAGCAGTGACAGATCATTTTCCCAACAACAGCTCTTAAGTCAAAGAATGAATTAAAAGTACAGACTGTAAAATACAAGCAGATGCAATTAGAATATATTCACGCTGCAGTGAAAACTTAGTCTGTGAATAAAGTAGAAGCCCAACTGCGTTTATATTAATTAGGTAAACAGAAGAGGCATTGCTAAAGATTTAATCAAGCTCTTGTTTTTACCTGTACAAAATGTTCTTTTTTTCCTACCTGTCTTCCTTTGGCTCTATTTTCCATGTAAATCAAAAGAGTCCCCCCACCCCACAACACATCACTTTTCCAGTCCTCTGCTCAGGAATGTTCCTTTTAGTCACTTTTTTCCTTCTGTCTCCTCAGATCAAGATGAACTTTTTTTCAGATTGTCCATCAATCTAAAGGCAACTGGAAAGTGGTATCAGTCAGTCAAATTATGAAAGAAACCAAAGGGGCTGTATTTAATGTATTGTCGAAGGCTTTCACGGCCGGCATACGATGGCTGGTGTGGGTCTTCCGGGCTGTGTGGCCGTGGTCTTGAAGTTTTGTTTCCTAACGTTTCGCCAGCACCCCCAATCTCCCCCCCTCCCTTCCCCCCCCCCAGATCTCTATAAATACCCACAAAAAGGGTCACATCACCCTGGGCACAGTGAGAACTGCTCCTGTCTGTGCTCCTGCACTCTGAAGATGCCGGTCACAGGTGCTGGCGAAACGTTAGGAAACAAAACTTCAAGACCACAGCCACACAGCCCGGAAGACCCACACCAGCCAGGGCTGTATTTAACTTGCATAAGTAATTTATTGGAAGAGTAGAAATATATATTCAGAGAAATATTACCAAACTGTCGTGCTCCAGATAGCTGCTACTATAATGTGATACTGCATTATAATTTGATGAATATGTAGAAAACAGTTTGTGTGCTTGACAGAACATATCTGCCTCATTTCAATATCAATAATTGAACTTCCCAGTCATCTAAAATGCAAGTAGGTTACTAACTTCGAGAGATATAACACACTTGTGCTTAAATTAAATTTAGCAAGCTGAGTCAAACATTTGAATGGAATCATCTTCATTGATTGTCCTTGATTTTCAGGCAGGGTTGTCATTGAATGTTGTAGTCCACTGGATGTGTCAGGATTAATCCTTGGACACTTTGCATGCAAAGATTTTTTCTTCCAATGACATACCAGAAATAAATAGCATCTCTGAAAGATGAACAAGATTTATGGATGCTATTATAAGATATTCTGTGGCAGATGCAGCTATAGAAAATAGAGACAAAGGGTAGAGTTGTATATGGATACTGCCATGGTGTCAGCTGCATATTGAACATTCTCAGACAAATGGCTATATCATCAGAATTTTTAGATATTGTCTTGTTATATCTTCAGTTGTTCCACGCCAAATCACAGATCTTACATCACTGGAACACTAGAATTATTCAAAATGGAAAGTAGCAGAGACAATTAGTTGATATGGAATGTGTTTTCCAGAATACAGGGCTAGATCACATTAAAAAGATGATCATTTTTTAATTATCCAGTTTGAAAATAAAATTGTTTATACTTCAATATATTTAGCAAAATTCAGTTATAACTTTCAGTGGTGTTTTTCACCAATGGAATAAGAGAGTGATCTCCTCTCACAAGAGGGTGTATGTGTAGAAACATCAAGATGGTGGCTATAGCTACACAGTCAAAGCCTTGTCCCTTTTTTACGAGTGTTATATGTGCAATACATATAAAAAGGCAGGGCTTGGGTGGCATGGTTGGGCCTGCCATCTTGACTTTTTAACCACAGTCCTGTGAATGTCCCTACCTCCCCCCTGTGTGATTTCCCCTTCGCATAATCTCAAAATCTATTCTGGAAGGTCCCTAACTAAGTGGGCTAGTTTTAAGATCATATGTGGAACTGCAATGGAGGAGATTTGAAGAGGAAATCCTGGGATGTGAATGGATTTTGAACCATGTACCTTTCAATTTTGTCCCATGACAGATCTGAGTTATTTTGCAATTAGTTCATATCAAACTTCATTGAGACTAACTATCATGCATATCTTCCTTCACTTGACACCAAGGCAATTTTGCTTTTTCTCTTTTTCCACCCCAACAGATCTCCTCCTTCTTCTCCTTTTTTGCTTCATATACAGTATGTATTCAGCACCTTCTCATGATCTTTCAGCTATCTCTAGTTATTTTCAGTATGCGTGTATCATCACTCACTACATACCAGTGCAATATATGATGCTGTTTGTACTAGTTATGGCAAATACAGCTTAAAAGTCTGCTGGAAATTGATTTGCAAAGTATTCTGATGTGAAACACTATGGGTTATTAGGTAAATATGTCAATCATTTATTCAGAAAACAGCTTTCAAGATACAATGTGATCACAAATAAATATAGCTTGGAAGTCTTTCAGCACCGTTTCTGTGTTTATTTACTCATGCATTTATTTGCATATAATATAATCTGCCAAATGTTGCTCAATGTATAAAGAAGAAGAATTTGCCCATTGTCCATTGCCATTGTTACCACCTTCCCACAATAGTTTTAGGCCATTTTCCCCACTCCTTCAGAAAAATATAAAATTGTACAGATCATTAATATTTGAGATAATTTCTTCTGCCTTTGGAAAATTAACCAGAAATTGAATAGCCCTTCTAGTGACTTCTGAGGCAAATAAATAAACAAATAAAAATTCAGAAATCATATCCAATGTCAGGCAGACTATTCTAGAACTTGCTTTGAGCCAGAAGTACTATAAGTAATACATTATAGTCTCTTCTGAATTTAAGTCTGGACATTGGCAATTATAATCCAAACTACTGCAACAGTGAATTTCTCATATTAATGAGAACTTAGGTAAACAAAGATAAATGTTTTTCTAACTATTTCATTAAATTCTTACGATATGTAAACTTGAAGAAGTAGGAACCAGTATGAATGAACTGGTTTTATGAATTGTTTTAGAAGATTCTAACACTGGCCCAGCAAAGAAAAAGATTTTGGAACAGTACATTTGTTTTGTCTAGACTACAAGCCTGGGTCTGTTTTTGTTTTTAGTTTTTTCCAAAATGTAATGGGCCACTATTGGAAATAAGCTTTAGTTAAAAGAGCCAGTAATTGTTTTTGTTTTAATGTGCAGATTGTTTGATTCAAAAGATTCCTCCCAAATTCTAATTTTATTAAAAAAATATTTGCCCTTATGAAATAATGAAAACTTCAGCTTCCAGATAAATCAACTATTTGACTCATCCTTAACTATATAGACCTGCTTGAGCTACATTCTAATCATGAACTACTGTAATATCTGTTAGAGATTGAACTGGGTTTGATAGGCATTGACTCTGTTTCTTAGGCACGTAATTCTAGAAAACAGGTGGCTTCAGTTTATCTTTGAATTCCTAGATAGCCAAAGAAAGGTATAAATTAGAAAACAATGTTGCAATCCACCATCCTGACATATTTCATTTAGATTCCAAAAGACTACTTGTCCGTCTAGCCAAGAATGTAGGCAAAGATGTCCCATGTCATCAGGTACTTGATCCTTCTAAGTGGAATCACCAGCAATTGAATGGAAGGCCTCTCCCCTCTATCTCACCTTTCCTTTGCTTCAATCATTTTTATTATATCATTCTCCCTTCTTCTGAAGTAGT
The DNA here is from genome assembly GCF_059951505.1 of Python bivittatus. Lineage (NCBI taxonomy): Eukaryota > Metazoa > Chordata > Lepidosauria > Squamata > Pythonidae > Python > Python bivittatus. The sequence goes on along the minus strand of NW_028277030.1, from coordinate 45,161,773 downwards.
CCATTGTCTTTTTCCATTTCTGTTTCTGTCACATAGTTCTTACATTTGTTGTTGACTCTAATCTTCCAGTTCTGTCTGTGGGACATTTTGGTAATAGTGTCCTCATATAAAGGCTTCAGTAAAGGATGCTTCATATAATGGAAGCACCTATGGCATAATACAACATTTACATTTTCCTTTATTGTGGGAGTCAGGGCATCCCCTGGCTAGCAATACATTATTTCTGGGGGCAACTAATACTCCTATCTTTCATGATTGTCCCCCACAACTGGGTTAACAGATACATATATTTTGCCATCTCATGCTGACTGATAACTAGTGGCATTCATGTAAATCCATTAACTTAGAAAGCAACCTAACACCAAATCAGCCCATCAGTAACACTGACTTGCAGTGGCTCCCCTCAGTTTCCAACAAAGCTTTTCTTAGCCTGACTTAGAGATGCTGAAGATTATAAGTGGTATCTTGGCATGCAAACCAGATACTCGACTGCTGAGCTGCTGCTCCTCAGAAGTGGACTTGTGATGGCTTTCTTAAATCAAATCCATTTCATTCCCTTCTCTTCTGGAATGAAATGACTGATTGAATAAAGAATTAATAAAAAAGCAAAGGAGCTATAGCTATTGATAATGTAAGCAGCAGGAGTTGTGAGTAGAAAGGTATAGAAAACCAGAATTTCCTATTACATCCAAAATGGGGACCTTTGATTCAAAGTCAGGAAGTAGAGTTCCTATTTGTGGATATGCCTGGACAATCTAGTTTACAATGAAAGTCCATATTTTATGAAATAATGAATGAGCAACTAAAGGAGATCAGGAGGTCACCTTTCAGAATTATTCTGAGTATTCCATCTGCAATATAGTTTACAATGTGTAATCCTGGATCATCATTCAGTGTGTAAATAATGGAAAAAAAACATAGCTTGGGTGCGGAAATGTTAGATACTGCAAAGAACCTTACACAATACATAACTGATATATTCTGAATATATATATTCTGAATTATAGTCAGAATACTTCTTAATAGTGACATGCTGGAACAATGGATGAAGTTCCTTGCTGAATATAAACAACAGTTTCTGTGAGAACACCAAAGATGTCAAGGACTAGACCACACATCTGTTTTTATCAGAGGGAACCTTCCTTTAGCACAACACAGCTAAAAAATAATTCAGTAGAAAGTTCAATAACCACATTTCAGGTTAAGTTAATGCTAGCAAATGTGCTAGTAAATTGTCCCATCAGAAGCCGTACTTGAATGTATAACACAGCACACATTTATGTTTGAGCTAGTTTTATACCTCCTTCCCTCTGTCTCCAAGATCTTTATTGATATGGAAAGGGCTTATATGCTTTAATGATGCAGATGGAAGATTATTTTGTCAAGAAAATTACAAATTCCACTGAATGTTGGCATTTCAGCTGATCCCTAAATGGTAGCCCACGTCAGAGTTACTTTGAATGATTCTGCCTGCCATTTTATTTTGACCTCACAGAAATAGGTTAAGTACCATGGAGACTGTTTCACTGGCAGTGCTGTGTGTGTGTATGTGTGTGTTCGTTTCAGTATCTCTTATGACTCACGCAGATTCTCTTACACATTTTTTCACCCTTTGTTCAAATTGCCTTTTAGATCAACCTAACGTTGTTAATAAGTATGGGGTTATGTAAGGATTTTAATACAAGTGTCAGAAGCCTCTTAAAAGAATTATCTAATTAAGCCAGTCACAACTTCCCTTGTGTATATTTATATTTAAAAATGTATATTTATGGAAGATCATTTCATCCACCATTGAACTGGAGTCACATGGCAGGTCAGATAAGGTAACTGGCAAATTGGCATAGAACGAAAGGGAGTGGTTGCAAAGAAAAGCAGTATTGCTAGATATTTAAGAATATCAAGTTAATCTCTGTCCTAAATGTTTTGGCTCAAGTTCATGAATACATGCATCTCACTTTATTTCTCTAAACTTGATTACGGTATGCTGGATACCCTACTCTAGGGGTACCTTCAAGTTAGTGTTGACTCCTGGTGATTGCCTGGACAAGTATTTGCCAGTTTTCTTGGCAAGATTTTGGAAGTGGTTTGCCCTTGCCTGCTTCCTAGGGCTGAGAGAAAGTGACTGGCACAAGGTCACTCAGCTGGCTTTGTGCCTAAGGCGGGGCTAGAACACACAGCCTCCCAGTTTCTAGCCTGGTGCCTTAATCTCTACACCAAACTGGCTCTCTCTAGATGTTTGTAGATCTCAGCACCCAAGGTGCAGTGAACAGAACTCCTCCTAGCCATGTGGGTGATGTCACCTACAGCCTGTCTGAAAGGGTAAAGTACAGTTGTCTGCAGTAGGGACCATACGTGTCCATGCAAAGGCTTCTGTGTAAGCATCAGTTATGATCATGCAGGTTTCAGCTCACTGAGAGTCTTTCTGGATACACAAAAGCTTCCTTTCCCAAACTGTATTTACTTTCTTGCTGTCAATCAAGGTTCTTTTCTGTCCATGGCTCACACAAGGAACACATGAGATTTCAGACACAACCTTTTTTTGTGGATTTCTCTTGTCTGATTTAATCCACAAAGTACCTCTCTTCAGGCTCTTCACTTTATTCATTTCTAGAAGAAGAGTAGTGAAAACATTTTCAGTATTTAAACATATAATATTATATGTTATATGTTTATAATTAGATTATATATAATAAGAATATTATATATAATATTCTTAACACAGAAAAGTTGAACTAGTTTTGCTAGAGATGTGGGCCCTAATTCTCTGTTGGTGAAATTCTAAGACTCCCACTGTTTACCCACTGTTTGATTTATTTGGAATGAGGTTAACAGAAAATGACAAAAATTTTGCAATATTTTTCATTGATTTAGAAATATATGAGTTGAATATTAGCTGAAGGTTCTAATAGGAGTTTTAATTCCCAAAGTCAATCACATTTCTAGGAGCAAATTTCCTAAAGATGTTTTATAAACTTCAAACTCTTTTCTCTTCTAGCTGCAACTTTCAATTTTGTTTGTTTGTTTTTCACATAAACAAGGAGAATAGGGACAGGAATCCCTAATACCTAAAATAGCTCTTTTTCCAGAAGGGTTCAGGGATAAAAAACAACTATAGTAAAAGGAAAGACAAACTTTGCCACTATTTAACAGAGCCAGATCTGTTGGTTTGACCACAAACAGTCTTTTATAGCCCAAAACTTTGCAACCAAATAATTAAAGGGACTCATAAAAGAGCATTTGGTGCAACTCTGCAACAACTATAGGAATACCTTTGATCAGTACTATTTCAAATCCCCCATCAGAAACTCACTGTTAGTCAGTGCATTCAAAATCAGTGAGCAGATTTCCTCTACGATTTCAGGTCCACAATAACATTCATTGGAATTATTTATTTTATACATTTATTCAGTTTGTTTGGCCACCCATCTAAACAAGTGGCTCTGGGTGGCGAACAATCTTAAAGTAAATTAAAAACAAATTTTCATCACAAATATAAAAAATAAAACATACAGCACTGAGAAGGACGTCACCAGAAATGGTTGCTAGCACAGCCAGGACACGGGACCCTTCACACACTCAGGGCCCCAGACCCTGGTACAGAGCCAAGTCTTTAGGGCTTTATGGAAGGCCAGCAGGGTTGGGGCCATCCTAATCACTGGGGAGAGAATGTTCCAGAGGGCAGGTGCTACAGTGGAAAAGACACACCTCCTGGGACCCACCAATCAGCATTCTGCCAACATTGCTTTCATCATTTTGCTTCTCCTGCCCCCTGTGGGTGCTGCATATTAAAATATATGTATGCCTATATTGTAAAAATGATCTCTTCCATGTCTCACATTCTGTTCCACTTAGATGTTATTAATACCAATTGTTACATCTTTCTTTCTTGTCATTACTTTAAGTTGCTTCTTTATTTGATTTCTTTGATTAACTAATTAGAGCCTTTCTTTCTCTGGAATATAAACTGACCCTGCTTATAAGCTCTTTGTTCTGGCATTCTTCACACTTATCTTCTTGTTTCTTTTGTTGAAGTTTGTTTCTAAAAAGCCTTTTTGTTTAATTGATTTTCCTTTTTAGTTGAACTTCATGCGCTCTTTCTACTCAGAGCTTCTGTTGATAAATAATACAGTTATCTCTTGGGAGCAATGAATCTTACATTTTGCAGTTCTTAGCCTGACAGTGTCAAGAAAAAGAAATTGCTTTGTGCCTAATGATCATAAATTAAAATGTACACTTACAGTATAAGTTTGGGTAAAGTGAACATAAACAATGAGAAAACAAGACCAATGGGGCTACCATGACACTGTAACTTTATTCATACCTGCCAAAGAATGTGTGAAAACTCAAAGTAGTAACGCTATACTTGTAAAGAAAGGTCTGTTTCACTTGAAGGCAAGCAGACTTCCCACTGAGACCACATCATTCAACCCAGCAGATCAAAGAATGAAAGAACAGGCGGGGCGTAGAACAGATCAAGAAACACAGCCCAATCTCTGTATCCAGGTTGAGCCTCCATTGTTCTGGATAATGCTTGATGAAGGTTTATTTTCCAAGATATTAGTGGAGCCCAAAATGTCAGTTGATGTGTGAGTTGTTTTGAGGCACCATGGTCATAGTATGATCATTATTTTTATACTTAGTTGTATTCTATATTGTTCTATATTAGGTTTTTTTTTTTTAACTAATATGGCTTTTATGTATTCTTTGTTAGCCAACCAGAGTTATTTGTTTAATATGGGCGGCCATATTGTCAGCCCTACAAGGCAGACCTGACCAAGTAATAAATTCCACAGAAAACTAAAGACTACTTTTATTTAAACTGAGTGTAGTAACATAATCTTGCAAGTCTGATTGTGTTCCCCCTCTTCTCTCTTTTATAACTGTTTGAATTAGGGAGGCATCTGTCTGAGATGTTTGCGCACACTTTCTGCATGTTCCAGGCTTAATCTATGTTTTCTTTGTCATCTCTTTAATAATGGTTCTCCCCTCTCTCCCTTGAGGCTGTCCTATTTACTCTTTTACCTATTTACTCTAAATACAGTTTCCAAATAAATAATTGCTATTCTCTCATATATGTATATATATACATATACATATACATATACATACATACAGTATATATAATCTGCACTTAGTCGTTACTGACTCTGCAGTGACTGCTTTTGGATGAGTCCTTTGCAGTTTTCAAGGCAAGGTGTTTCGGAAGTGGTTTGCCAGGGCCTCCTTCCTAGAGCAGAGCCCAGCTGGTGAGCGCAGGAGGCGGGGTTTCCATTGCTTCGCGCCTTGTTTCGGGCGAGCGCGGCCTCCGTGCTACCGGCAACTGCTCCCAATTCCTTTTGCAAGGCACCGCCAGCATTTTTCCTCCCACCCGAGTGAGAGTCCCCATTTATCTACTCACGTAAATTTTCGAACTGTTGGGTTGTCAGGAACTGGGGGAGGGAGCAGGAGCTCACTCTGCTGCGCAAAGGCTGGGCTCGAACTGCTGAAGTGTCGACCATTTCTGGCCGGCAACTTTTAGCGTCACTAAGCCGCTGCGCCACCGCGTCCCCCCTTATTCTTATATATTAAATGATAATTTGTGCAAACAAAACAGCACCATCTCTACTAAAAAGGGACACATCTCCAGATTTGGGGGAACCCCAAAATTTGTAGAAGTACATAAAACGTTATGGAAAAAACTGAAGGAGGAAGGAATACTCTCAAGACCGCCAATGAGCATGCTGAGCAGCCACAGAACATCAGCTGATTGTTCAGGACAGGAAGCTTAAAAATCATGCGGAGTCTGGAAATAGAATAACGGGCCATGGAAGAGAGTATAGTACAACTGTGCATCAAGCAACCAAAGCACTCTTCTGAACCCACTGAGATAATGTAATGGGAGGTAGGAATAACCGTGAGGAACAGAAGGAACAGCCGCAATAAAGACAACGGTCAGATAAAAGAAATTTGAGTGTGAGGCAGAAGCGTAATTAGAAAAAGCATCTCAGACTTGACCCTCCCTAGTTCTCACAAAGAAAAAGAGAGAGGGGGAGGGAAGAATATTCAGACTTGCAAGATTCTATTACTGTAACCATATAATAAAAGTAGTATTAGCATTCATAACTTTGGTTTTCTAGTCTGGTCTGTCTCAAAGGGCTGACAGATAGGCACATCTGTTAAAGTGTAATGCTTAGAGGTCCATTCTCTGGTCTTATAGGCAGTTATGATGGAATGTGTTCTGTTCACTTACATGCATTTTCAGAAGACCAAGAAAGGACCCTGAAGTGGTCTGATGGATACTGTGAGAAAAGTGGGCGTTCAGAGGAAAGTTTCAGCCACTTCATGCACATGCACACACACACACGCACACACAAATTCCTCATGCATACTCTTCAAATGATTTAGACAACCCTGACAGTAATTGACTGAAATTGTGGCTAGAAACAGTCTACACTGCCATTTTTGTTGTGGATTCCAATTGTTAATTACATTCACTTATATCAGATAAAAGTTATCATTCAAGTTCATCTGATACTAACAATTTCTGTTTGATTTTTGCATAAGGGGCTGGCATAGCTGCAAGGAAATTCTCAGAATACTTATCTCCATGCTCAGTGAATATTTCATTTGTGATGAGCCAAGAGCCAGCTGTCTGCCTTTAATATTGGCCCTTAATCTTGTGTTTTTCTGGCTGGTTTTCCTTACCTTTGCTCTGGATGTAATTCAGCTTGAGACTTGATCTTGCCAATTTTTCCTTCTAGGTGCTGTTCCTGGAAATGTTGGTTCTGACTTGATTGCTGGATGTTTGACAGGGATTGCTGTGCGTCTGTTGTTTAAAGAAAACGAGCAATAGCAGGAGTGAAAAGCCAAGCTACATTTCAGAGAACTCAAGCCATGTTTTGACATGGTTATACTCTTACAATGTCACAATGCAGTAGTGACTAAACTATAGAAGGAAATTGTACAATGTGTGTCCCACTAGGCTAAATAAAGTCCACTAGCCATAAATGGAAGCACATCCGAGGGCTTGATAAGTGTTTTATTTTTGCTGTTTGCTTGGGAATGCAAAAATCAGAGAGCAATAATTATCAGCTAAACAGACCACAAGTCCTGGCAATTTGCTTACAGTACTTTAATGAAAATTAGGCCACACCTGAGACGGCCATAAGAATAGCAAGATTTAAATCTACATAATGGATTTATGTATACTAATTTTAGGGTATCTAGATGCTAATTTAATTTTTCAGAAACAAGAATAGCCCAAGTCCAGGTTTGCTGAACTATGCTTTATACCTCACCATCAGAATAAGGTCAAAAAATGGGTTAAATGAGAAGAGGGTAATTTTTCTTTCAAAAAAATTATGATAATGAATGTTAGGATTGCCAGCAAGATGGCATAAAACTTTTGTAATTAATGGGAGTCAGAGGTTTAAAAGGTTTGAAAGGCATTATTTTGATACACAATTTTATAGGTTGAAAATGTGTTTCACCTCAGATCTCTGACTGGAATTGCTTATTTTGCATAAAGAGAAGCTGTTCTTTTCTTTTCTTTTCTTTTTTCTTTTCTTTTCGAGTCACTGAATATAGCAGAGTTGTACCGAAAATATATAATAGTATTGCACAGCTCCAACTGACAATAGGATTTAGGAGTGTTGGATTTGTTTCCTTGTTGAACTAATGGCAAACAAAAAAGGCAGAAACTTATGATCTTGGCCTACGTTATCCTTATGAAAAATTCACTGGGCTTTGTTGTTGCTTAGAGAACCAGATCCAATTTGTCTTCTAGCAACTTTGGAAAACAAGCCAGCATTAATGATATGATGCTTCTTTTACTTTAAAGATGACTTATTAATGCTGTAGTCCAATAGTGATTATCTGGGCGTAAATTCTACTAATCTCAATATCTGAATAGAGATACTGCAAAATGGGCTTTAATGTTGAGCAACTTAATATTTCATTCAGTAGTTTTTGTTGTTACTTTATATTATTGGTAGTGTGGAACTGGGTGGGTCTTTCAAATCAGTTAAGAAGGTAGGATCCAAGTCATTAGGTCAGGCAGATCCTTTCTGATATATATATTGTGTGCAAATATGAGATTTGTAGGACAAGGGTTCATATATAACCTGCTGCTTATGTATCATAGCTTTGAGGAACAGCTACATTCTAATGGAATGACAGGAAGGAACTGCCAAGTCTAATTGTTAAGGGGATTTAACTGTCAGAACTAACATTTCCAGATGATTACAAAGCTCAGGGATTTTATCCTGGGGCAGCTGTGCTAGTGCATGAGTCATGTAATCTTATTAACCAATCAAGAGCTTTCTCTCCGTTATTTAATCCTCCAGTCAAACTCTCTAAAGTAAAAAATTCTAAAAACAGTGTCAATACTGTAAAAGATGATACAAGACCATGTCAATAAACAGCCAAGTAAAATAGCTGTCAGTTATGAAAACAGAAAAGAGAAAATGATGTCCATATTGCTGGAAATGAATCCATTTTCACACTTTCTGCTTCCTTGTACCCAAATCAAAGTAACTGCTTGGGAAGACCATGGTTTTTAATGACAGAGTGATAGAATGGAAGCAGAGAAGCAACTTGGCCTTGTCAAGATAGATTATGGCCAGCTGGGAAACATGGAAATGATGGTCATGGCAGCAGACCCATGCCCATTGTTATGAAGACTGAAGAGACTGCTGCAGATAACAGCTATTGAGAGGCGTTGGCCATGAACTCCAAAGCCATATTAGAATCCATGCCCAAGGAAGGCGGATTAAACTTACCCAGGACAAAAGCCTGGGGAATTCTACCACCAACCCAGCCATGGAAAGGGAAGTTGCAGCAGGAAGCTGGTGTAGCAGTGACAGTCTCAACTGAACCCTGGTGCCCAACTTTACAAACAGGGTCTCACATTCAGTAATCTGTGGGGCAGCGCCTCTGAAAGCCATTAGTGTTTCAGATTATCATAGCCATTCAACTGCCTGGGGAATCTCAGCTTACTCCACTCCCAAAACCCAGATTGTCACATTTTTGAGACAGCAACTTCCCCCACCCCCCACAAAGTCCATTCAAATCTTGGTCAAACACACTAGATCAGCTTGTCCTTCACAATTAAGTCACAGATGAGGGGAGTTTTATTATAGGCTAACATGAAGTTCAGTAGCAGCAGTCAAAAGCCTAGCTCTCTGAAGGTCTGATGACTAGGAATTTGGGGAGAAATTAGGGACTGGGATGCGAACCAGTACAAGGCACTGGGACTTGGTTCCCAGAGTACAGCCCATTCTCTGTCTCCTACCATATTTCCCTCTGCCCATAAGCATACTGAAGTTTCCACCCACTTCTAATCTCCCACCCCGCAAAAACCAAACATTCCCCTGACCCCAGCCAGCCCTCCTCAGATCACAGGGTCCCATCCCAATCATTTTCCTAACACCCTCATCCAGGAGGGTCCAATTCATAGGGCCACTTCTGCATCAGCAGTTAGAGGCCCTGGGCCCAGGCTACCCTCCCCAGCCTACCTTGTTCAAAGCACTGAGAAGATTCCCAGAGGTTGTAATGGTTGCAGAGATGCTGTAAGACCTGGTGACTGTGATGGAAGAGTTGAGTGAGGAGGTCCAAAGTCATGGGGAAAGTGAGAAGAATCTCAAGCATCTCCTCAGCCCACAGCCTGAGTGTGTGAAAGCTAAGAGGATGAGACTGGCACCACCCTAAGGAATTCAGAGTGTTTAGTTGCAGTCTTTGGGGGTTACAGTTAGTCTGGCGAGATTCTGTCTAGCAGGTGTAAGCTAATAAAGTAACTCAGCAATTCCAGAATCGTCCTGCGAAGTTTCTTGGGCTGAACCTGACAATGACAGCCTTAGGAGTAATCTTGATATCAATTATCAGTAGAAAAAGAAGAAATGGTTGAGATCATGGGGATGGAAGGATAAAACTAATTATAATCTTAGTCCAATCTATTTGGGCTCAGCTTGCAATTTACTAGAAGTTTTGAACTGGAAACATTCATAACCCAATTCCATACTGGATGAGTCAGTAAACAGAACACATAGTAAAATGGAGCTTCTCCAGCTCTTACCAACTTCAGTGGCTGGGGCTGTACTGTACTAATCCTGCCACCCACTCCTTTCCCTTTAATGCCTTGGAAAACCCAAGACTGATTCAGAAAGACTAGGAAGACAGGCTTTCTATATTGTCAAGTACTCAAGAGTTTTTTCAAAATACCAGATTATATTCTATAATCTTTAACAGCAAATCAGTATCTTTCTTTGGAGAAAAAGTGGGCTGTAAGTAAAGCAAAGAAATAAATAGTCTTTTTGCAGCTATAGCCAAAACAGCAAGTTGTGTCTAACCCTTTTTTAGTCATTTTGCTTCTTTCACAGCATGACTGAGCATAGAAAATACATTTCATTTTTACTTTTTAATTATAATAAAAGGAATTAATTCCTTTCTTACTGCTGAAAGAAAATACTTCTGCTGAGTGATCAACTTTCTTAATTACCTTCTGGTATTTGATTTAGATTTTACCTGCTCTAACTTTTTGATCTAGCGGGTAAAAATAATTTGAGAAGCACTTGTGAAATAGCTATATATGGTATACAAACGGGATCAGAAAAACAGGGAAAATAAAGGAGTCTCAATGTGAGACAGACCTCTAACAAATGGAAACGAAAATAAATTACACTTATGAAAAGAGTGTGTGGTTCTTCAGGAAATCTGGTTGGAGAGTTTATTTATTAGGAAATGTATCTTACATATCTGATGAGTCCATGGCACCTTGTATACAGTAGAACTATTTCTGTCACTGTTGGTGGCTTATCTGAACATTAATTACAAATATGGAGAAACTAAGCTCATCTCTATCCATGCATGGCAAGCTTAGTAAGAAGCATTCAGTGGAAATGCTTTATCCCGAGAAGACCGTCAACTCAACTGCTGCAAGGTTTTCAGTGGATTTCTTCTTTGTAAGATGATAGTTGTAACTTATTGAAGATGTCGATAGTATGAGCAGAACCAGGTGAAGTATCTTCCAGGTTTTTCCTTCAAAACCCTGGGCTGAAAATGTTTACAGTGCTTCTCACAATTAAGGGACAGTTTTACTAAAATAAATAGGCATGCAGTTGTGTTTAGTTGTAAGCAGTGGTCCTGATATGGAATATACATACTGCATTTGGATCACTCACAAGCAAAGAGATTCTTCAAATTAATGCACAGGTCTAATACACACAGACACATATTCACTCAGTGCACACACAACTCCATATGTATTGTAGCTCTTCAGATTCAGACTCCAAAAGGTGTTTTGGAGCATGTAGGAGCATAAATGTGGCACCTGCCTGCAACAGTTGAAGAACTGCAGAGGCAGCTGCAGGATGCCAGGAAAAGCCATAGCTGCTATGAGGTGTTACAGTCTATCTACAAATCCAGAGAGCTGCATAACCTGTGGATTTGTTTATCATTTATTACATTTTCTAATTTGATTTTTATTTCTAAAAACACAGTGTAGAAGTCTCTGCCCAAACATTAATGTCAGGCTGTTAAGAGAAAAGGCAGCTTGCAAAAGCAGGGAGCTGACACAGAAAAATCAATTCTGTGAAGTTACTGCTTTTAACAACTTCCATCATTCATGTGCCAAGTGGTAAATTATTTTTTCCTGCATTAGTCACCCAGAATCTACATTAACTGATCCAGCAGGAATCGCTATATCTATGCTGATCTGTCTTCAAGCTAATTGCAGCTAACCATCTCCCAAATTCAATAACTTAAGCAATTTTCTAATTTTTAAAACTGAAATGAACTAAGAAAATAATCATCAGTTAATGTATTGTAATGTTAATCTGTAACCATTATGAATGAATTTAAAAATGCAACTCTAAATATATCTGCTTAGAAGTAAGGCCCACTTGCTGGGTCCACACCTTGCACTGAGTTAGCATTTATTTTAATCATGATCTGTTGAATAATCAACAATGATTTCAAACATAAGCAATAAAATTTTGTTTATAAACCACAATCATACAACATATACAATAACAAGTGCAAACCATAATATGGCTTACCATGAAGAGGAAGTGTGCCCATTATGTCAGCTAGGCTTTCTCCCGGGAAAGTACATAGAATTACAGTCTAAATGTCACTAAAATAGATTTTCGTTCATTTGTTTTGACATCTCCCATTCAGCGTTAATATATACAGAACTGCTACTACAGCTATCAGGTATGTGAAAGGGCAAGCCAACACACTAAACCTGAAGCCCATATAAATGTTATCTTCATCTTAGTATTCATAAGTTCCCAATGTTGAGCCAAATAAGCCAAAAGGAATGTACTGGTCACCCAAGTCACAAAACCATTTAAGATGCATGGACAATACAGACAACTGAAGGAATGCTGCTTGATTGGAAGAAAAGAGCATTTCTTGATCAGCATAAGAAAACAATCAGCAGTGTGAACTCAGCTGTCCTGGGAAAGAACCAGGCAGAACATTTCATAATACTAATGTAATGGTCTGTGAGAATGTCCTTGAGAGACAGGAGGAGGAGGAGGGGGAGGGGGAGGAGGAGCTGCAGATTAGGCAATGGTCAGATAAATGGCAGCTGAGTGTGCACAAGGAATGGGGGCATGGGGAACGTCTCAGAAGGGACCCTGCCTAGTTTCTTGGACCATCCATAAAGGTGAGTGGGGAGAGATGTAATTTCAGACTTGCAAGACTGATGATAGCCCTTTGAGATAGTCCAGACAAAAAGCACCAACCATGAGTACCAACACTACTTTTATTGTAACATGACATTTACAGAGCCTTGCGAAGTCTGAAAGTACCTCTCTCCCCCCTCGCCTTTACAGTCCCCCCAAATGGACTCTTCCAAGTTGATATAATCGTTTTCTTTGCCATTATGTTAACTAAATTACAACAATGTCCTAGGAAAGATTGCCAGTTACCTCTTTTCTTCGTTGGATTTCTTTTTTGGCTGTCCTACAGAAACATTTAATAAAAGTTGACTTTGACACAAGAAACCATGGATTGAGACCAGCTCTGGACTCCAATGGTACCATTATGACATGCTATGAAAAGTAAGAAATTAAGTATCCTATCTAGGGGTACTTATTTGGAAAAAAGCAAAGAAAAGTAAAAAATATTCTGCACACTCTTTTGTATTCCTACATACATGTATTTAGAGAAGTTGGCATATTAGTGATTCCTGATTAATAGGGCTGATTTATAAAGCAATGCTAGTATCCCGATATAGTCCAGATTATTTGTATGTCATTAGAGCCACTTGCAGTTCTGATGGCATCTTTTCAAAAATAATACAAGTCCAGCCCCATGTCCACTGAACTAGGAGTGGAGAAGGAGAAGAGATGCAACCTTATACTTTACCTAGGAGTAAAGCCCTATTGAACTCAGTGTAATTTGCTTCTGTGAAGACTTCTATTACATTCCAGTGTACCCAGTATTGTAGCTCAAGCACCATCAAATACCATAAAGCTACCCATACATGAAGATTTATAATAAGAATAATTCTGAGTTCATATCGTTATGAGCTTTACTGGTGCTTGAAGAGGTACTGTGACTAATGGTGGAGCTCATGATTTCCATGGAGAAGGTCCTATTTTCACTATCCGGAATCCCCAGATAGAATTGGAGAGTCATTGTTGGAGAGCAGAGACCAGCCTTCCACAAGTATTTTCAGAGGTGTTAGGACTGCAAATATCTTTAAAAGTTGTTGACTTGGGTCAGAGGTAGATAGTCCTGAATGAGAGGGACCTGCAATCTAACTTAGGTGAAGTGAGGCTCCTGTCCTCTCATCCAGAATAGCAAAGCAGGTCCACCTATGCTTTGATGGTCTTAGCTGCCAATGACTGTGTTACCTTCCCAACAGTGCTAATCCTTCAGGCTGTTAGTTTGTCCTTCTTCATAGCCTATAAAGAACACCCAGTAAAAGTGGCACAAGTTATAACTGTCATGTTGTCAGAGAACTATCTACGATTTATTACCTGCCAGAGTTACAAGGCATTCAACTTCTGTTGGTTCTCTCAGTTCAGTCATCACACTGTTCTCCATTAAATTTTAACTGCTTAGAAAAGGTTGAGCATTGAACGGAAGGATATATGCAGAAATATCACTCCTTCAGACAAGAGAGGTGACTGTGTCATGTCAAATAATATAATTATGCCTATTCGTTGACTGACTTGCTTTGTGAAATTTATTACATGTTCTCTCAGCTCAGTGGCTCACCAGTCCAAATACATAAAGTGTTACGTATTTACAAAGTACCATAATTACAAATAGCAAACAATAAA